>NC_092335.1:570905000-571515500 GCF_046630445.1 Rutidosis leptorrhynchoides | reverse complement strand
TGAAAGTATTGAAAATGCGAACGGTGTTTGAGAAAAAACGATGCGAATAAGCATGTTTTGATTCATCAGTAACTTGATTACTACTATGTTCACCAGGTAAGTTTAGCCTACTAAATATAAGAGGCGGCATTTTCGGTCGATTTTTACTTATGAATGGGGCATTTCAGTTCATTCAGAATATATGCTTTAATTCTAAAGCTCAAACAGGTAACTTATGAAGTTTGCTGGAAAGGGAAACGAGTTGAATAGTTTAAACGGGTCTGTCTATCTGGTTGAAAGTCACCAAATAGTATCATTTATCTCTCTAAACTTTCATGAATATAATTTTTTTAATCATAGTTGACACTTGAAAGTATTATAACAAAATGTTCTAGATTTTGTATGAAGTCAGTTGTAACTTAACAGTACTCAACCACACTAACCAAAGGGATTATTCTGGATTATTCTGCATACCTCAAATCTCTTTTTTTTTTCTCTGCCAATCTCTCCTCAGTGTACAGACGAAACAGCTTCGGTTTGGTGCATCGTTTTGGCTCAGGTTTTGGAGGAACCTACATTAATGCATAAACTGACTTGTATTAAATAAAATATCTACAAAAAATATCAGAATACAAGTAAATCTAATGAAATAAAGCTGCCGAAATATGAATAAGGGTGGTTTGTGTTCATTCATTCATTGATTACCTTTTTGTTTACATAAAACAGAATATTTTAGCAGCCAAAGTACAAATTTTAACAAATGGAAGGTGAAAACATACCTGCAAGCTTTCAATTTCTTTAGCGCATTTTTGAAGGAGCTGTTTTTGAAGAGCCTGATTCTCCTCTGACATCCTAATCCTCCTAGAATTGATTTGAGACTGCACACGAGATAAGTTTTGCATGCATTTGAGTGTGCTTGTCGTTTGTCGTTTAACAGCAGACCCTTCAACTAACATCTTCAATCTCACAAGCCCTCTCAACGCCCTCAACGCCCTCCTTGCCTGCAAACACGAATCAATACATTAACATTAAAAGCAAACAAAATTGATGTGCACGAAAAGCTAGTTGAACATGAAATGAATTTGGATGCAAGATTAACATACCAAGTACCCAAGAAAAGCGGTTTGAATTCTGATAGCAGCTACTTCCTCTTTTGATTTTCCAGAATACCTATTCAACTCAGCGAGTCTTACGGACTCAGCAGCGTCGAGCACACATTTCATATAGCATCCACTCGTGACTCGTCTAAATGCGTAAAACAGTTACTATCAAGTCTTAATACTTAAGCAATCAATAATCATAAATGAAACCAACGGAAAACTAAACATATTATCTACAAATATAACCAATCTGCCCAAGTTTCATAAAATATTGCCTACTGCATTCATAATTTTTAATCATTCATGAACTTCTTATTACCCTTCTCATAACAATCAACAAAAACTACAAGTAAAAAAGAGTACTCAAAGTTACCGGGTTACATTGTAACAAAGTTCCATCTCGATTCACTACAAAATTAGACCCCATTCGGTCCAACATCACCACTAAATCTCTTAAATCATATAGTCATACCTTGTGGTGCACCAGCTACAGGTGTCTTAGGTTTAGCCTTCTCAACAACAATGGCTTGTGTGGTTAGAACCATACCCGAAACTGAAGCCGCATTTTGCAACGCACATCTGGTTACTTTTGCGGGATCGATAACGCCAGATTCGACTAAATTTTCGTACTTTTCGGTCATTGCGTTGTATCCCATCTCTCATTCACTCTCTTTTACTTTTTCTACAACAACCTCACCTTCGACTCCAGCGTTTTGGGCTATTAGAGATGCTGGTGCAACCAATGCCTACAAAAAAAAAAAAAAAAAAAAACAATAATAAATCGAGTATCCAACAATCATGGTACTGTGTTCAAAAGGCCATAAGCTTATCCTTCATTGAAACCATCAAAAGGAAATCAAACAAAACTTATATCCTGGAGTACACACACAGAAGTGGATTTAGGATGGGTAAGAAAGATTCAAGCATTCCATTAACACGATTAAAACTCAACTAATCTTTTTTAAGTTGCCACAACACTTATTCTTACTATCAAATTCCAATTCCATTCCAAATAGTATAGTATTATAAGACAGACACTTATAAATCAGACAATAACATTGACAATTAGTACCCCGCAATGTTTGTCCAATCAAGTTAGTAAAAACATAGAATTTAACAAATAAAAATTTCTCAAACGAATAAACATATTATCATTAATCCAATCCCATACGTCCCTTAATCTGTTCAGCAAAATGAATAACATTCATTTTAACTTCTAAACATACTGCAGCATCACATTATATTGCAACTTAATCTAGCGTTGCATAAAGCAAAACATTGTAACTTACCCTAAAGGTTCTTCCTAATGGAGTATTGAGTCACTAATTTGCTTCCTATATTGAAACATGAATGTACGATATGTTAGCATCATCAAATTTATACATCATAAAAACATAAGAGCATCAAGTATACAAAATTAAGCAAACCCTAGGCGAATTGCGACTGAAATTAATTCAAAACGTCCGTCAGCGTTGCATAATCAAATAATCACTGTCGAGTTTTGTGGCACGGTCAGACGCTGACTGTGCAGGTGATCAAAATCGTTCAGCTAACTGATTATTATTCGTGTAATCAGAATTTAACAAATGATTCATTACACGATTGAAATACGGATTATTGCGTGAAGTTGGAGAATCTAACTCTTCGAGGAAATTGGAGGTGCAGTGAGGGCAGGAAGTGGTGGTGGTGGTGGTGGTGGTGGTAGGGATGAAAGAGATCCTCAGGTCGCAGTCGTGACACCAGTAGGTGCGGCGGTCCATGGCAGTGGCGGTGCCGGTGCCGGTGCCGGTGGTTATGGTGGCTGTGGTGGTGGTCGTTGAAGTCATTATTTTAGGAGAAAATATGTAAAGTGTGAATTTTTGGGATTGGGTGTATTTTTTATTGCTGCTGAAAAGAAGGGAAATTAAATTATGAAAATGACCAAAATACCTTTCCTTGTTTTTTTAGTATAAAATTGGAATTTCTAAAATGTGATGTCCATATTCACTTATTTAATTTGTACCTCATTTAATGTTTAGCTATGGATCATATATATATATATATATATATATATATATATATATATATATATATATATATATATATATATATATATATATATATATATAGGGGCAGGATCAATGGGTAAGTAACCAATCGGGGGGAAGCGGGGGGAAGCCAAAAAAAAAAATTCATTTTTTGAAAAAACTTTGTTCACGAACATTATAGATTGGATGAAAATAAGAACATTTAGAAAAGACACTTCATGATGAATGTTATTATTTTGGCGGGAAAACGATCGACAAAAATAATATTCAAGATAATATTGTTCGTGAAGAATGTTAATATTTTTTTTTCATGTTTTGTGAAGTAAAATTTAGTCCGATTTAGAGTTTAGGGTTTAGGGTTTAGAGTTTGGTGTTTTGGGTTTATTCCATAAACTCAAAACACCAAACCCTAAACCCTAAACCCTAAACCCCAAACTCTAAACCGTTCGTGTTAAAAACTCAATCTAAATCCTAAATCTAAACCCTAAATCTAAACCTTAAACCCTAAATTTCTAAACCCTAATATCTAAACCCTATAAACCCTAATATCTAAACCCTAATATCTATACCCTAATGTCTAAAACCTCAACATACGCTCGAAAAACACGATAATTGTTATATATTACTTCTTCGAGCGTTTTTCCGCCAAAATAATAACATTCATCACGAAGTGTCTTTTCTAAATGTTCTTATTTTCATCAAATCTATAATGTTCGTGAACAACGTTTTTTCAAAAAACGAAAAAAAAAAATTGCTTCCCCCCGCTTCCCTCCGATTGGTTACTTCCCTCTTGATCCTACCACTATATATATATATATATATATATATATATATATATATATATATATATATATATATATATATATATATATATATATATATATATTGGAAATGGAAGTAAAAGTTTATATAAATATAATGTAATTTTCTAAGTAAAAGTTTGTAAAAATTAATCGAAACTATTAAATTTCTGATAAACAATAACATTACTAAAAAATATCATTTTAAAGGAAATATGTTAACGTTTTCGAAAAAAATCAATAACATTACTTGCATATAATGTTTATGGACAAAAAGAATATGTATCATTCACCACTTAAAATTTATTTTCAAAATTTATCATGAATAATGTTATTCTTATTATAGAATTTGCTACAAAAATATGTTTGTATTCATAATTATTTTTTCACGTATATCATAAAATTGTATAAAAATACGACGTTATAAAGAATGTTTTACTTCCCTTTTCCCAGAAAATCAGCTTCGCCCTAGATTTTATATATATATATATATATATATATATATATATATATATATATATATATATATATATATATATATATATATATATATATATATATATATGGGCAGGATCAATGGGGAAGTAATCAATCGGGGGGAAGTGAGGGGAAGCCAAAAAAAAAATTCATTTTTTTGGAATTTTTTTTCCCGGCGTCAAGATCACACAAAAATATGAATATTTAGAAGAGACACTTCGTGGTGAATGTTATTATTTAGGAGGGAAAACGATCGACAAAAATAACATTAAAGATAATATTGTTCGTGAAGAATATGAACTTTTTTTCCCATGTTTTGTGAAGTAAAATTTAGCCCGATTTAGAGTTTAGGGTTTAGGGTTTAGAGTTTGGTGTTTTGGATTTATGTAATAAACTCAAAACACCAAACCCTAAACCCTAAACCCTAAACTCTAAACCGTTCGTGTTAAAAACTCAATCTAAATCCTAAACCCTAAATTTCTAAACCCCAATATCTAAACCCTATAAACCCTGATATCTAAACCCTAATATCTAAACCCCAATAGCTAAAACCTCAATATATGCTCGAAAAACACGATAATTGTTATATATTACTTCTTCGAGCGTTTTCCAGCCAAAATAAAAACATTTATCACAAAGTGTCTCTACTAAATGTTCATATTTTCATCTCATCTATAATGTTCGTGAACAAAGTTTTTTCAAAAAACGAAAAAAAAAAAGTTTTTGCTTCCCCCCGCTTCTCCCCGATTGGTTACTTCCCTCTTGATCCTACCACTATATATATATATATATATATATATATATATATATATATATATATATATATATATATATATATATATATATATATATTACATTTTGTTTTGCGCACATAGTCCATTCGAACGCCAATTTGTTCGAACACATAAAATGATGACGTGTCCCAAAATACACTGTTATCACACATAGTGCACTATAATCGAACAAATTATTATTCGAATACCGTGTTCGAACAAACACTATACTCTAACCTTTATTTGTTCAAACACTTTTAATTTTCAAATCATTGAATTTGAAATTAGAATTCTCACACACATAACAATTACATAACATAAATTAAATAGATTTACATAAAAATGTCTAATCTGAGTAAGCATCAGAATCTCTCACACGATATATTCTCATCAATCTAATAATATATTCATTTGTATATAGAAGATACAATGCAATTCTTTAACTCGTTATCTTGTGAATTTGCATTATATTATCTCAATATTCGTCGTACATAAAAATCTTGTTTTTTGTATCCAACTGCGTCTTCTTCCAAATAGCAACGGTCTTGTGCTTTCAATCAATTTTTTCTTTTATAAACATCTTCATATGCCTGAAATCAAACTCACCAACATCAATATTTTCAATCAATTCTTTCGACCCACCAACGTATGATGTCATCAGTCCCATCGTCACAGTAAAACAAGTCAAATGACGATGCACAAAGCCATCAAAAAATGAGATACGATATAGTAATTGAAATTAAAAGTCCGAGAGAGAGAAATAGATATGTTGTGTATAAAAATCAGGATAGTAATGTATATATTTATAGTGTATAAATTGGGATATGTACGGTATTAGAACAATAAATGGTCGAACTCATTGTAATAAGCTTGAGTTCGAACACAAAATCGTTATAAAAATATGATATCTAAAAGTGTTAGATCACAATCTTGTTCTAGTTTGGGAAAATTGTTTGAAAATGTATTGAACTTTCACCAAAGTCTTATTGTGTACATCCAACTTTCAAAACTCCTATTATATGCATTCAACTTTTAAATATGTACTATTGTATGCAAGTCATGACTTATACATCAGGTTACAGGTTACAGGTTACTAAAGTTAATTTTTGACGCAATTGGTCCCTCGACTTAACGAAATCATAATAAACATCAATTTATCTAACGAAATCGTAACGAACCCATATCTTCTTCATATTCATCTCTCTTCTTCTAATAAACACTTCTTCTCAAAAAACCCTAACATCTTCAAATATTCTCCACTAACATCTTCATCTTCATCACCAAAAAGATAAGAACCCTAATTTTAAAAACCCAATGTAAGACCTGGATTCTGATTCTGCCCAGTCGCGCGCCGCGCGGGGTCATGGCGCGCCGCGCCATATGTCGCTGGCAGACCCCTTTTGTTATTTTAGAGTTTTTAAAAAGGCATTTCGGTCTTTTCGCGTTTGAGCCAGATTTGAGGACTTAACCTCCTTCACCCATTTCATTTATTCATTTCTTTTTCCTTTTCTTTTCATATTTCTCTCAAGAACTCAAACAACCATTTGATTCAAAGGGATTTTTGGAAAGGAAGAAGCGGGTTTTGATCTTTGGCGTAGTAGACAAGTTTGTTCTCCTCGTTCTTAGCTACGCGGTGATACTAGTGGTAAGCTCTAACTCCGAATTTCGTTTTTATGTTCATCATTCAAATTTAGGGCTTTTGATTGTATGATTCATAGATGGAACCTATTTAGTTGTTAATTGAAGATTAACACCAAGATTTGGGTTTATAAGTGTAAAGGCGGGTTTTGGGTTGGTTAATGATTTAACCATGTTTAAGACTTGAGAATGGTGTATAATCACTAGTATTAGTGATTATTGATGTATTGGAGACCTTTAGGGTTCTCGTGGTTGACTAATTTTGACTAGAGTCAAAGTTAGGGTTTGTTGATGATTATGACCCGAATGTCGATTCGATGAGGTTTATAAACTTAAAATGGATTAAGTTAAAGCATATAACCGAGTTAAATATGTTTTGGTGTCAAAACTTGCTAATGGCGTGATATTGACTTCTTATGGGTCAAATTAGGGTTTAAGTGTCATTTTGGGCAACATAGGTGTTTAACACCTATGATTGGGTTTGATTGGAATATTAGGACCATTCTCACTTGTGTTATTGATTATTGGTTAGTTTGGGCGCGGTTTGTGCTTGAAAGTGCATTTGGGTCGAAATTGCACTAGTTGTCAATTTGGGTTGATTTGTATATCCACCCTAATTGTGTTACTTGTTATGTGATAAATGGAATAGGTACATTCCATCGGCGATTGCGGATTATTCGGTGGCATTATTCAAGGCGACAAGGTGAGTGTTAATATCCTATATGCATATGTATGTGTAGGACGGGTGCGGGTCGGGTGAAGTGGTTCTCGGTTATAGAGCTCACTTAACATATAGGTGGATTTAATGGACTTGGGTACATGTCCAATTGGCACGGTTGTGCGTTTTGGTTGACCACCTTTGGCGAGGTGCACACTTCGTGTGTACATTATCACATGGGCTTGTGAGTGGAATAATTATATACGTATGTATATGAGTTATTTATTTGTGGGGTATGGGTTAAAGTTCGATGTTGACGATACCATACCCTAGAGTATATTGTGGTGTTGATGAGGGCTTAAAGTTCGATGTTGACGATACCTCATGTATGGAATTTAAGTTCGATGTTGATGATGCCATACGACTATTGTAGTGACGTTGATGAGGGTTTAAAGTTCGTTGTTGACGATACCTCATATGTGGGTTTTAAGTTCGATGTTGACGATACCACATTAATTCATTCAATGAGGGTTTTAAGTTCGATGTTGACGATACCTCATACGTGAGTTTTAAGTTCGATGTTGACGATACCACGTTAATTGGGACGAATGGGATTTAAGTTTGATGTTGACGATTCCATTCGTAGAGCTAGCCTTGAGATCTTGAATACTTTTGGATGTTGTGAACATCGATGTTTGTCGTATTATTGTGATATATATATATATATATATATATATATATATATATATATATATATATATATATATATATATATATATATATATATATATATATATATATTGTCGTATTGTTGTGATGTAGCTAACCCTCTGGGTGTAGCTTAATGGCGTTGTTCACATCGTCGTTGGCGAACTTACCTTATTGTTGACATTGTTAGCTTGTTGCTTAGTGATCGTACGGTATGCTTAGACTTGCTTGCCTTTATGCTTGGATGCTCCGGTATGCGGTATTTGATTATTTGTGTGGCGTGTCCATTTTATGCACATATATGTATGTAGTATGTTATCACTCACTAAGAGTTAGCTTACCCTCTCGTTGTTGATTTTTTTATAGATTTGCATGGATGCGGTGGCTCGGGTAATCAGAGACTAGTAGACTTGCGTAGTTGCTTTAGAAGGCTTGCTTTTGGATTGATTAGGATTGGGTAGCGTATCCCCAATCGCCATGCTCGGCTTTATTTGTATTAAAAGTCTTGTGGTCGAAAACTTGTATTTTGTACTTAAAGGGGTAATTTGGGCATATGTGAGCTCGGTGTCGTAAAACCCTTTTTATTAATGGAACGTGTTAGTTTTACATATTTGAATATGTGGTGAAAAGCGTTTTGTCTAATTGTGTCGAGAAACGGTCAAACATTTTCGTGTATTTGACTTTTTGGGACAGCAGCCTGTCCAGGGCATTCTGCGCGCCGCGCAAATGCTTGGCGCGCCACGCCACCAGCTGAACACAGATTTTTTTTTTTTTGATATTTAATCGCGGGTTGTTCGTGGTTTGGTTTGGGTTGTTACAAGTGGTATCAGAGCATGGTCTAAGGGATTTAGGTGACTTGAGATAGGTGCCTAGACTTAGACTTTTGTGTGTGCTTAATTTGTTGCGGGACTTGTAGGATTACGGGTCGGAATGGGTTATAGTTAGTGCCTTGTTTGTAGGTAGACTAACGTTTATATTAGTAATGCGGATATTATTAATATATTATTATGTTGTGATAATAATTCTCGCGTGTTTTTATATCGCGTAGAATTTTATTTGTGCTTGTTTATAACATCGAGCGAGACGGTCGTTGTACTAACAAGTCGATACGGCGTGTGTGCGTAATAAAGACTTGCAAACCTTATTACGGGTGCAAATCGTGTCTAACAAGTGATGTACGACGAGTGTTTAGCAAGATGGGGCGGTGCGGAGTGTGTGTTTTATACGTTCGTGATCTAATCGCTTTGCATTCCTTAGAATGGTGACGGGAAATGGGATCGAGATGAATGATTTTGAGTTTAACGCTAGAGTTGCGGCCGCCTTGTGGAGCAAATGAGTGCGTTTTGAGAAGAAATGGATAGGAAGTATTCCGAATCCCGAACTAGTGGTGAAATGGAGCGTTGTCTTAAGAGCTTCATGAGGACTAAACCCCCGATGTACGACGGAAAACCGGATCCTTTGATAAGCACAACTTGGATCTCAGATGTCGAAGGGTGTTTTCGTACTATTGAATGCCCTCCTGAGAAGAGGACAAGACTCGCTACTAGTTTGTTGCGGGGTAGGGCAAAGGATTGGTTGAATGGTAAGATTGATCTTGTCGGTGGTGAACCGTTTATGGCGTTATCGTGGGACAAGTTTAAGAAGGGATTCTTCGAGGAGTTCCGAACTTCAGCCGATTTATCGGAAATGCGTAATGAGTTGCGAAATTTGCAACAAGGTTCTATGGACTTGAATACTCTCAAGACGACCTTTATGGCGAAGGCTCGTTTTTGCCCGGAGTATTTGGGGAATGATCATTTGTTGATGCAAGATTTCTATCGAACCTTGAATGATGACTTGAAGAGTAAGATTAGCAGAGTTCGGGCGAAATCGTTTGCGGACTTATTCGCCGCGGCTAGAGGTTTTGAGTCGTATTCGCGATCGAAGGTTGGTGAACCTTCAAGTGAGAGAAGGGTTGTTTCTTATGGTGCTCCAAGTAAGAGGACTAAGGGTCCGAGCGTGAGCACGGGTGGTACACGGACGGGTATATCGGATTCTAGTGCGTCTAGATGTTACAATTGTGGCGTGAGGGGTCACAAGTCTTGGGAATGTTCGGTGCCCAAGGGTGATGGCATGGTGTGCTTCATTTGCCAAGAGGAAGGACATCGTAAGTCAGAATGTCCCAAGCTAGCGGGGACGGGTGCGGCAAGGAGGCGTTAAGGTACGTTTCGTTTTAATAAATATGCTCTTTGATTATTTATTAAGTGCCGTTGAGTTTGAATTGTTAAATGCCTTGTGTTGTGCATATTGTTGTTATAGCTGACGTTTCTAATGGAAGTACCCTATGGTGACATTTGATTGTCGGGTGAAGGGCGTAAGACTTGGTGCAACCAAGCATTCCTTAGTATTTGGGAGATGTTTCTACCAAGCCATGGAAATGGGTTTTGGTGTTCGGTTGTTAAGCGCGTGTTCGCTTTTGTGTTGGAGTTGATGAACCATGAGGGTCGACGGGTGGGATGGAACCCTTGAGATCGAGTGTTTTGGATCTCGATGTATGTTGGTAAAGGAGTCTACGTGACGCGACATTAGGTGCCTCTTTTATACCTACTAGCGTGGTGTTCAACTCCGATTGTGTTGTGGTTACATTGTACTTAGGGTACCGGAGTGAAACCCTTAAGTACATGAGTGACTTGGTGAAATTTGACAAACTAAAGCAATCGGATGATTGCGAGAGTATAGTTGTGTAATATGTGGTACACTTTTCATTCGAAGTGTTTAAGGATAGGTTAAGATCCTCGGCATGCTCAAGGTTGGAGCAAGATGTGGTGATGGGTTGTGTAAACCCAATTGTTAGTAAAGTCTACTTTCCGATAGCATTGTACGGTTATACAAGGTGCGTGTTGTGTTGGTTCTGTGTCGTTGTCTAAATAAAGCCAACGGGTGACGGTGAACGTCAATTTCTAGTGTGCGAAATGAATTCGTGAGAAATCGAATGTTATGACCGGTGGAAAGATTGGTCACGTATGGCGGATAATGGTAATTATCGTGGATGATGTTACCATGGTGAGGCTGTTACAGAACGTAGTTCCAAGTGGGGGAGTTACACTCTCGCACGAGGAGGTTTTAGTGTGAGATTTCGGATGGTGCTCTTAGTAGATCCGGAATTCGTGTCGGGACCTAGTTTTGGTCAATTTGTGGTAGAGTACAATTTCGGTTAAATTGTACTTATGATTTGGATTTAAATTATCATCGAGGTGGTAATGTGGTAAATCTCGTTGAGAGATAATGGACGTGTTTGACGAGCAAGGTGAGATCCCTCGGTTAAGGGATGTGTGTGTTGGATTCTCTTCTAGAGAATTATTGTTTTGTGTCTACGTCGATATAGGTGGTTCTTGCTCGATTGTGTTGGCGTTGTGTTCGCGTACGTATGGTGATGGTTAGTGGTATCTGTAATGCCCCGTACAAAACCATCGTGTACGAATCATCAACAACAGGATCATTACAAGGTTAAGTACTATATGTTGTAATAAAAGAAGTTGCATTTACGATAAAAAGATGGCGTCATAATCGATGTCAATTGTTTTACACCAACAGTATGCTTCTACAAATAGAAAGCATGAATAAATGTATGTGATGTGATGACCCGGGAATTTCCGACCAAATTTAAACATAATCTTATATGATTCGACTCGATAAGCAAAGTCTATTAAACCGAGTCTCATTATGTTTGAACTATTTCATGATAACATTTGACCTTTAACTATTTTCGACGATTTACGAACCTTTAATTGTAACTAAGAATGTAAATATAAATAATTATATATAAAACTAATTATATTAGTATTAATGAACTATTAAGTAATTTTGTTATTATAAAAGATAACATTTAATAACTAAAGATTTTCATTTTGAATATATATAGTATATTGTATATAAATGATTCAAACATATTTTACCAACGTTATCAAAATATTAAATGTACAATGTTATACTTTGTAGTTAATTGTTTAATATACATAATTAATCATCTACTCAACATTTAAAACATGATTTTATATATATGGTAGTATACATATATACATAAATATAACTATATATATGATTTTATACATAATTATTATATTATGTATATGTAGAAATTTATAATATATCTATGATGAAATAATGTACTATTTTAATAAATATATATAATACTTACATAAGTATAATATAATTAGTATGTAAATAAATATTATAATATATTTATATTAAAATGCATAAATATATAATATTCAGTATATGTTACAATACATATTACATAATTATTAAATATTACATAATAATAGATGATATTAATAAATTAAATTTAAATACAAATATAGTTGTTCTAGTAATGTTATTTGTATCGTCAAATATCAATATTTGTATTCATAATATCACTTTATATCATATAAAGATGAAATTGAATGTATAAATTAGATTATTATTATTATTACTAATATTATTATTATCGATAAAATATTAATATTATCATAATTAGTATGGTATTATTATTATTATTATTATTATTATCATTTTTACAATTATTATTATCATTAATATTATATTTATCATTATTATTAATTTTATTAATATTATTAGATATTAATAGTATTGTTATTATATATTATTATTATTAATTAAAAAAAAAACAGTAGGGATCTATATTATACGCGTGACCTCTATATCCTTTATCTCTATTATTATTATTTTTTTTGTTTCTTTCCTGCTCCCAACTCGTGAACCTGTGTTGACATTTTCTCCATTTTTTATCAACCGATCTCTATTATTACAACATGATTATGTATAATTGCAAATCAAATAAAAAGGAAATCCAATGGGATTAAAGAGCACAGCGATATTTTTTTTTTCTTCTTCTCTTCACGCTCCAATTTTTTTTTTCTCTTAATTCAATTTCGAATAAAGTTTCAAAATCTAAAAATGCAGAAAGGTTAGAAATCTTTCTTTGAATCTATCTGCAAAATCTCAACTCTCAAATCTTTATATCGATATTGAATATTGAAGTCAAAGTTTAGTTTAAAAAAAGTCGACAATTGTTCTTGAGACAAATTCGCGTTCGTGTATATGTTTCTGATCAAATTGACGATTCCAGTAGTTTTTATACATGTTTAGAAAACTATTTCGTGTTATAAACATTATCTATAATGTTATCTATTACGAAATCAATTTTTTTTGTTTTGTTTCAAGAACCGACGCTGCAGTAGGCCTTTAGTATATATATATTTTTTTATTTTAGAACCCAAATTATTTTTTTTTCTGTAATGTTTTGAAGCTTTAAAGGGAACCCCGATTTTTTTTTTTTTTTTTTTTTTTTTTTTTTTTGGTTATTGATGTTTTGTTGAATCCATGAGACTTGTGGAGAAGAAGAGGAATAGAAGAAAAACAGTTTATATATAAAATTTAAATTCGATATTAGTACAGAGAATCAGAATTGGTGGGATGGTCGAGAGTGTTTGCGTGTGAGCATGTGGTCACGAGATCGAGTCCAGAGGACGGTAGTTTTTTTTTTTTTTTTTGAAACTCTTTTCATGTGAGGTAGTTTTCTTTTCTAATTTTATTATTGTTATTATATATTAATTATTATTAGTATTATTATTATTATTGTGATTGTTTTGATTGTTATTGTTATTGTTATTGTTATTATTAGTATCATACTTGTTATCATATTTGAAAGTATTATAGACATTACTATTATTATTATGATAGGTATTAATAATATTATTATTAGTAATAAACTTATCATTTTAGTATTTTATCATCATTAGGATTATGATTATGATTATCATTATTATTATTATGAAGGAAATAAAAATATATTATTATCATCAATATTAGAATTTGTACCGGTTTATAAATAATAGTATCATCAGTACATTTACAATTAATAATATCATATTTATCAGTATCATCATTAATATTTACTAGTATTATTATGATTATCATTTATCATTTTATAAATATTAGAACCCTTATTATTAACATAAGTATGGTATTAGTATTAATATTATTTTAGAGTTATTATTATTAGTATCATTAACAGTTATCATTTTCATTTTTTTTGCTATTAGTATTATCATTATTAATAAAATTATTATTATTATTAGTAAATCATTATTATCTAAATTATTATTTTAACAAATAAATCTTTTGTACACTATATATATACTTATGGTATATACTAGGATTGTATTAATAATTCACATAACAAACTAATAAAATTTCATAAATACAATACTAACCACAAATATATGTTTATAAATATATTAATGTCACTATTTATATAAACGTAAATCATTATAGATATATATACATAAAATAGATATATATATATAAAATATAACTTAAAATATAATATAAGTATACGTTTTAAAATAAAGGTTAGAATAAATTCTACAAAACTATAATATATAAATAATACATATTAATAAATGAAATTTTGTAACTTACATTATACGTATTAATATATACACAATTGATATAGGTTCGTGAATCCGAGGCCAACCCTGCATTGTTCAATGACGTCATATGTATTTTTACTACAAAATACAGTATCGTGAGTTTCATTTGTCTTTTTACCCTTTATATTTTTGGGCTGAGAATACATGCGCAACTTTTATAACTGTTTTACGAAATTGACACAAGTACGTGAAACTACATTCTATGGTTGGATTATCGAAGTCGAATATGCCCCTTTTTATTAAGTCTGGTAATCTAAGAATTAGGGAACAGACACCCTAATTGACGCGAATCCTAAAGATAGATCTATCGGGCCCAACAAGCCCCATCCAAAGTACCGGATGTTTTAGTACTTCGAAATTTATATCATGTCCGAAGGAGGATCCCGGAATGATGGGGATATTCTTATATATGCATATTGTTAATGTCGGTTACCAGGTGTTCAATCCATATGAATGATATTTTTGTCTCTATGCATGGGACGTATGTTTATGAGAAATGGAAATCTGAAATCTTGTGGTCTATTAAAATGATGGAAACGATTGTTTAAGTTAAACTAATGAACTCACCAACCTTTTGGCTGACACTTGAAAGCATGTTTATTCTCAGGTACGAAAGAAATCTTCCGCTGTGTATTTGCTCATTTTATAGATATTACTTGGAGTCATTCATGGCATATTTCAAAAGACGTTGCATTCGAGTCGTCGAGTTCATCAAGATTATTATCAAGTCAATTATAGTTGGATATATTATGAAATGGTATGCATGCCTGTCAACTTTCGATGTAATGAAAGTTTGTCTTTTCAAAAACGAATGCAATGTTTGTAAAATGTATCATATAGAGGTCAAGTACCTCGCGATGTAATCAACTGTTGTGAATCGTTTATAATCGATATGGACTTCGTCCGGATGGATTAGGACGGGTCTTCACAGTTGGTATCAGAGCGGTGGTCTTAGCGAACCAGGTCTTGCATTAGTGAGTCTAACTGATAGTCGTTAGAATGCATTAATGAGTCTGGACTTCGACCGTGTTTGCATGTCAAAAGTTTTGCTTATCATTTAGTATCGAAAAATTATTTGCTTATCATCCTTAAAGTCTAAGACACGTCTTACTGCCTTTATTGCATAGACAGTGTATAGTTAAATTCATATCTTAGCGTATCTGTTATTGTTACCTTTGCCTGACAGCTTCCGTAGATTCCTCCGTAGCTTATGGGATTTTAGTATTATATATGCATATGTAAATTATGTATTGCAGGGTACTAATCTACATCCTATAATCTATTTCTTATCGAAAATCCTTCATCTGATCGTACGAGATGAATCCCTCAACCAGTTCGAGTCCATCAGATTTCGATAGCTATTTCGATAGTTATTCCGACAGCTATTTCGATATGGATTTCCACTCGAGCTCCGAAAGCAGAGTAACCGGAATGAATCGATCAATTAGCCATCATCTATTCTGAATGAATTAGAGATGGGTTCGTAGTCGACTTAATCAATGGAAACGCGAAGAAGGCGATCATTTCCACTAACCAAATTCACCTCTTGACAATGAACCTAAAACGTTTACCGGCGAACCTGTTCGAGACACCATTTTCTCTCTCATTTCCAAAGTATCTCATCACGATCATATACTATCTCAGATTCTAAACCTCATTCATCCGCTCGTCCGAACCGACAATCATCCCGGTGTAATAGAAGAAGTTAACGAACTTCGCGCATAAGTTGTAGTCTTGGAAAATATGGTGCAAAACGTACCAGCTTCATCCAAATCACCGGCACCAACAGTACCACTAACAACCCAAATTTCAATATCACATGCCTCAACATCTCAATCTATACCTCGAGTATAATCATCATTCTACATGACATTCTACATCAGTTATCTTCGTTCGACATGGTGATTATGTAATCTCTAATGTTTTAGAGATTATTTATTCTAGTTCCAACTGAAAACTAAATGAGTTTAATATCATGTTAACTCATTAAATTCATGATTACATTTGAAGAAAATATATATGTATATATGTTTTCATAAAGATTGTAATTAAAAATTCTTTTGTACAAACTGTTAATAATAAAAATATTTTAACGGGTAGGTAATACCCGAGGAATATTTAAATTTCACATTAATAAGTTACACTGTATATTCTTCGAATCTGATTCAACAGTTATTCACTATCCTATTTACAACCACCGGGATACTTATCCATTCACCAAAGAATAACTATTTTCATTCAAATTCAATTTCATATTTGAATTTTGACCTATCAGAATCCAACAAGTGGCATAATGAAGAAATAATGGACACAATTAAAATTGATTAGAAACAGACTAATTAACAATATTAAATTTTATTAAGAAACCACGCTAACAAAATTCTAGCTAACTGTTCCTAGCTAACTGTTAATTCCGTATTACATTTTATTTATCGCAATTTATTTATCGCAATTTATATTCTCGCAATTTTATTTATTGTCATTTAATTTCTGTTATTTACTTTACGCACTTTATTTATCGTCATTTAATTTCTGTTATTTATTTTACGCACTTTAAATATCGGGACACGTATACAAGATTTTGACATATCATATCGACACATCTATATATATTATTTGGAATCACCATAGACACTCTATATGCAGTAATGATCGAGTTCTCTATACAGGGTTGAGGTTGATTCTATAATAATATATATACTTTGAGTTGTGATCGAGTCTGAGACATGTACACGGGTCACGATACGTATTAATTAATTCAAATATTATATATTAAACTATATATGAATGATTGCACTGTCAACTGTGGACTATCGACTGTGGACTAATAACATTGGACAATTAAAATGAATTAAAATATTGAATATAACATATGAAACTAAACAATTCTTCAAGTTTGCCACTTGATTTCGTCTTAAACCTCATTTGTATCTTCACGATTACATTCTGCGTTCAAACCTTTCATGATTCTTGAAAACACCTCAATCGATAGGATGAATCAACAGCACTTCATCTACGGAAGGAAAGATTTATGCATATAGTTATGCACCTGAGAAACTCTCGGCAATTGAGTAAAAGTTCAACACGTAGCCGCGTCAGATCCTTTGGCATTTATTAACAAAAACAACTTTGCGATCCCTTTTCAAAATTAGCCAATTTTGTCACAGCTCCAACAAGTCAACTTCGACTTTTCGTACGAAACAACCTTATTATAACGTTTATATATACGCGTGCTCTTTTATTATTACCAGGTAACCTTTCATATTCCATCATATTACCATCAGCGTTTAATCATCTAAAAACACAATTCTCCTGAAACCACCTCGGATTAATAACCGATGATTCAGATATCATAGCATTAAATGCAGAGGAAACAGAAAAATGGTAGATGGTCTAAACGGACAAAAGTTTGATGATAAAGAAAGGAGTGTTAGGAACGCTCGATAGAAAATTGGGTATTGAAAAACAGATTGAGTTACCCATGAAGGAGACCAAGGACAAATACAAGGACCAAATCCTATATTCAAAGGATTCAGGTAATTCTGGATCCGTTGAAATCTTTAGAGAATATCTTGCTCCGAAGTCATGTTAAAATCTTGCGGAAAATCTTTCTCCATCAACCGTCGAACTTAGAAATTCCAAAATATCATCATCAATATCTTTGATATTTCTGAGGATATTTTCATAAATATTCTCGTCCGAAATTATATACATCTTCGTGCTTCCTGTGTATCAATATATTGGAAACATTCAATAGAAAATATAGTACCGAAAAGCAGATTATGCGAAACTATGAAGAAAGCCGTGGATAAATCACAAAGAATAAGTTTGACTTCAAAGAATCCAAATAATTCAATGTCTGCTAAAGTCTATAGTGAATAACTTGCTCCTTACTCTAAACCCTTGCAGACAATAGTTTCTATCATCCTCTGATCTTAGATATTCTGAGATATTATCGTACCTTTCATTATAAATATCCTCCATATTTCTGGAGATATTTTTATAACTATTCTTATCTGAAATCATTAATCTTTTCGTGCTATCAGTATTACATCATATAGAAACTGTTAGTTTCTATATTCTGTAAATTTTCAAGCTTAAAATATGAATGTTATTGTAGTAATGATGGGAACTGATGCATGAGTTAGTATAATTTAATGACACTTGATCAACGTGATTATATTACAGTAAGTCATGCTGAGTTTCTAAATGAAACGTGATGATTCACAGATCATAACGTCATCATGTGCCATGTTACATAACTCTTTCATCCTACTTAACTCCGTAACAAATCAAGAAAATGTATTCTTGATGGTTCTATCTTCCGTGATGTTGATAAATTTGAAAATCAAATCGTGCTATCACGTTCCTTCATGCTTAGAACATTATAATCATTCGAAACTCTATATCTATAAATTCTGGACCATTATTCGCTTGACTTGAAGTCGGGAAGAGAAAACAAAAGCATAGAGCTTTGAAATATAAGGGAGAATATAAAGTCCGATAACAACACATAAATTACAAACCGTGTATATCAATGTTTATCGCAACATAAAGACACGGGAGAATTAAAAACATTATAATCCCGAGGGCGAAGTAGAAGAAAGCAGATTCCTCTGGTGGAAGTTGGAAAAGGAGAATGATTGTTGCGATAGTAAGGATGAGGACAAGGATCAGAACTGGATTAATCATTTTCAGAATCTTTTGGATGTATGAACTAAGAAAGAAAGTATAAGAATGGTGAGAATAATGGAAAGGAAGAGCTTAATTTATACTGGAAATATCAGACGTAGTAATCGGGGCAGATCACCGTATTTAATTAAAGAGATCTTAATTTCCATAAATCCCGAAGAATCAGATTTTATAGATCTTCAAGATTTTCTTTAAATCCCTTAAATTCCGGAATTCAACCAAGACAATGTCAAAAGTTAAGACGCGCCTTATTTTCTAAATTCAAACCTGACTACGTCAAAAGTTAAAAACAAATCTTTGTTTCTCATTTCATCCTTTTGTGAATAGCTTCATTCGCACTCTTCGAATAATCGAATTATTTTTATCCATATTACTCAATGATGATAAAACTCAAGTTATCAACTCATATTCGTCAGGAAAACATATTTATTGTTAGCTATGACGACCTCACTCAAATTTCGGGACGAAATTTCTTTAACGGGTAGGTACTGTGATGACCCGGGAATTTCCGACCAAATTTAAACATAATCTTATATGATTCGACTCGATAAGCAAAGTCTATTAAACCGAGTCTCATTATGTTTGAACTATTTCATGATAACATTTGACCTTTAACTATTTTCGACGATTTACGAACCTTTAATTGTAACTAAGAATGTAAATATAAATAATTATATATAAAACTAATTATATTAGTATTAATGAACTATTAAGTAATTTTGTTATTATAAAAGATAACATTTAATAACTAAAGATTTTCATTTTGAATATATATAGTATATTGTATATAAATGATTCAAACATATTTTACCAACGTTATCAAAATATTAAATGTACAATGTTATACTTTGTAGTTAATTGTTTAATATACATAATTAATCATCTACTCAACATTTAAAACATGATTTTATATATATGGTAGTATACATATATACATAAATATAACTATATATATGATTTTATACATAATTATTATATTATGTATATGTAGAAATTTATAATATATCTATGATGAAATAATGTACTATTTTAATAAATATATATAATACTTACATAAGTATAATATAATTAGTATGTAAATAAATATTATAATATATTTATATTAAAATGCATAAATATATAATATTCAGTATATGTTACAATACATATTACATAATTATTAAATATTACATAATAATAGATGATATTAATAAATTAAATTTAAATACAAATATAGTTGTTCTAGTAATGTTATTTGTATCGTCAAATATCAATATTTGTATTCATAATATCACTTTATATCATATAAAGATGAAATTGAATGTATAAATTAGATTATTATTATTATTACTAATATTATTATTATCGATAAAATATTAATATTATCATAATTAGTATGGTATTATTATTATTATTATTATTATTATCATTTTTACAATTATTATTATCATTAATATTATATTTATCATTATTATTAATTTTATTAATATTATTAGATATTAATAGTATTGTTATTATATATTATTATTATTAATTAAAAAAAAAACAGTAGGGATCTATATTATACGCGTGACCTCTATATCCTTTATCTCTATTATTATTATTTTTTTTGTTTCTTTCCTGCTCCCAACTCGTGAACCTGTGTTGACATTTTCTCCATTTTTTATCAACCGATCTCTATTATTACAACATGATTATGTATAATTGCAAATCAAATAAAAAGGAAATCCAATGGGATTAAAGAGCACAGCGATATTTTTTTTTTCTTCTTCTCTTCACGCTCCAATTTTTTTTTTCTCTTAATTCAATTTCGAATAAAGTTTCAAAATCTAAAAATGCAGAAAGGTTAGAAATCTTTCTTTGAATCTATCTGCAAAATCTCAACTCTCAAATCTTTATATCGATATTGAATATTGAAGTCAAAGTTTAGTTTAAAAAAAGTCGACAATTGTTCTTGAGACAAATTCGCGTTCGTGTATATGTTTCTGATCAAATTGACGATTCCAGTAGTTTTTATACATGTTTAGAAAACTATTTCGTGTTATAAACATTATCTATAATGTTATCTATTACGAAATCAATTTTTTTTGTTTTGTTTCAAGAACCGACGCTGCAGTAGGCCTTTAGTATATATATATTTTTTATTTTAGAACCCAAATTATTTTTTTTTCTGTAATGTTTTGAAGCTTTAAAGGGAACCCCGATTTTTTTTTTTTTTTTTTTTTTTTTTTTTTTTGGTTATTGATGTTTTGTTGAATCCATGAGACTTGTGGAGAAGAAGAGGAATAGAAGAAAAACAGTTTATATATAAAATTTAAATTCGATATTAGTACAGAGAATCAGAATTGGTGGGATGGTCGAGAGTGTTTGCGTGTGAGCATGTGGTCACGAGATCGAGTCCAGAGGACGGTAGTTTTTTTTTTTTTTTTTGAAACTCTTTTCATGTGAGGTAGTTTTCTTTTCTAATTTTATTATTGTTATTATATATTAATTATTATTAGTATTATTATTATTATTGTGATTGTTTTGATTGTTATTGTTATTGTTATTGTTATTATTAGTATCATACTTGTTATCATATTTGAAAGTATTATAGACATTACTATTATTATTATGATAGGTATTAATAATATTATTATTAGTAATAAACTTATCATTTTAGTATTTTATCATCATTAGGATTATGATTATGATTATCATTATTATTATTATGAAGGAAATAAAAATATATTATTATCATCAATATTAGAATTTGTACCGGTTTATAAATAATAGTATCATCAGTACATTTACAATTAATAATATCATATTTATCAGTATCATCATTAATATTTACTAGTATTATTATGATTATCATTTATCATTTTATAAATATTAGAACCCTTATTATTAACATAAGTATGGTATTAGTATTAATATTATTTTAGAGTTATTATTATTAGTATCATTAACAGTTATCATTTTCATTTTTTTTGCTATTAGTATTATCATTATTAATAAAATTATTATTATTATTAGTAAATCATTATTATCTAAATTATTATTTTAACAAATAAATCTTTTGTACACTATATATATACTTATGGTATATACTAGGATTGTATTAATAATTCACATAACAAACTAATAAAATTTCATAAATACAATACTAACCACAAATATATGTTTATAAATATATTAATGTCACTATTTATATAAACGTAAATCATTATAGATATATATACATAAAATAGATATATATATATAAAATATAACTTAAAATATAATATAAGTATACGTTTTAAAATAAAGGTTAGAATAAATTCTACAAAACTATAATATATAAATAATACATATTAATAAATGAAATTTTGTAACTTACATTATACGTATTAATATATACACAATTGATATAGGTTCGTGAATCCGAGGCCAACCCTGCATTGTTCAATGACGTCATATGTATTTTTACTACAAAATACAGTATCGTGAGTTTCATTTGTCTTTTTACCCTTTATATTTTTGGGCTGAGAATACATGCGCAACTTTTATAACTGTTTTACGAAATTGACACAAGTACGTGAAACTACATTCTATGGTTGGATTATCGAAGTCGAATATGCCCCTTTTTATTAAGTCTGGTAATCTAAGAATTAGGGAACAGACACCCTAATTGACGCGAATCCTAAAGATAGATCTATCGGGCCCAACAAGCCCCATCCAAAGTACCGGATGTTTTAGTACTTCGAAATTTATATCATGTCCGAAGGAGGATCCCGGAATGATGGGGATATTCTTATATATGCATATTGTTAATGTCGGTTACCAGGTGTTCAATCCATATGAATGATATTTTTGTCTCTATGCATGGGACGTATGTTTATGAGAAATGGAAATCTGAAATCTTGTGGTCTATTAAAATGATGGAAACGATTGTTTAAGTTAAACTAATGAACTCACCAACCTTTTGGCTGACACTTGAAAGCATGTTTATTCTCAGGTACGAAAGAAATCTTCCGCTGTGTATTTGCTCATTTTATAGATATTACTTGGAGTCATTCATGGCATATTTCAAAAGACGTTGCATTCGAGTCGTCGAGTTCATCAAGATTATTATCAAGTCAATTATAGTTGGATATATTATGAAATGGTATGCATGCCTGTCAACTTTCGATGTAATGAAAGTTTGTCTTTTCAAAAACGAATGCAATGTTTGTAAAATGTATCATATAGAGGTCAAGTACCTCGCGATGTAATCAACTGTTGTGAATCGTTTATAATCGATATGGACTTCGTCCGGATGGATTAGGACGGGTCTTCACATGTGACCCTTAGGTCGTTACAAAACATAGTTTCAAATGTATTAAAGTTTGAATGCAAGGTAAACAGTTCATGCGGTGATAACACTAGAGCAGCGGGTGTCTACGGCAAGACTAGCACGACAGCGGAAGCAAATAACCTTAAGCACCTGAGAAAAACATGCTTAAAAACATCAACACAAAGGTTGGTGAGCTATAGTTTAAGTATAACAGTATGTAAGGTAGGCCACGAGATTTCAGTGCTACAAAGAGCGTTTCAAAACAGTATGATAAAGTATATGTTAACCGTGGGCACTTGGTAACTAACTTAACATTTATACCCCCTGAAAGTACACTTGGAAAGTGCGTATATTTACGAAGTATTAAACACTCGTTATATGCTAGCGCTACTAGCCAGAGTGGGGATGTCAAACCCTATGGATCCATATCTAAGATTCGCGTTCATGGTTCAAAAACCAATGATTAAACGTTACCGAGCTAAAGGGAATGTTTATGCCGTTGTATAACCCACACATATATAAGTTTAAGTACTCGTGCCTAGTATGTAAAACATAAAACCCGCATGTATTCTCAGTTCCCAAAATAAGTTAAAGTAAAAAAGGAATGCTATAACTCACAATGATAAAGTAGTGGTAAAGTATGACTCGGGAAATAAGCAAGTATGTAGGTTGTCCAAACAGGTCCTCAACCTAAGTCAAATAGTACTAAGTCAGTAAATCATCTGAAAGGTTTAAAAGTATGTAAATAAGGTCTTAAGGGTCATCATCATTCATCATTAAACAAAAGGTGTAAAGTAAGTTTCGTTTATGAAAGTAGTTTAAAACAAAGGCTGAGTTCGGTCAGTCACCACGGCCTCTATACCTACTGAAATAAGGTGAGACCAGTGGCCATGGCTCCATATATGACTCCTTTAAGTTTGGTAAAAATTACAGAAGCAAACTCATCTTCGTTTGACCGTGGCGACGGTCAAAGTGCGAGTAGGTCAGAATTTTCAGCACAACGTTATATGGACATAGGGACGATCGGAGGGCCATAAATCCTAAACCGTAACTCGGATTAAGACGAGTCCTATATGAAAAGTTATCTAGCCGAACAGAGATATCTGAAAATCATAATTACAGTAGTCCAGGTCGTACGGGACAGACACAGAAACAGTAAAACAGTAGGGTCAGTAGGTTCCGGTGGTTCTTGGTGCTCGATGCTTATCATGGTTCTCATCCTTGATGCATATAGCTTCAAGTGTACAACTCGTTGATGTGTTTGTATCATTTTCACCAAGTTTTGACCATCATAACCCAAGTGTAAGCCTAAGACATGAAGCACAACTCACTTAAGTGTTGCAAGTGTTTTGATGAACCAAAGTTACATCAAAGTCTTAGATTCAACACATACATGAAATGTAAAAGTAATGTAGAACTTTAAACTTGAAAATAAACTAACTAAACAAGATCTTAAGATGTAGAACATAGTTCTTAGTTTGATCTTGAAGATCCAAGACTCAAAAGTCTAGATCTAACATAAGTGTACAAAGCTATAATTAAAGAAAGCTTACTTACATGTTCTTGAACTTTTAAAGTTAATTTTAGTTCAAGAAAGTATGAGATCAAGACTAACTTGTAATACTTGACCATTCTAACCAACAATCATGAAATTAAAGTACATAATACAAAGAAATAAACTAAGTAAACAAGTAAAAGGTTCATGGTTGTTCATACTTTAAAGATTCAAACCAAAGTTTGATCTTTAGAAAGTAAACTTTAAGTTTACTTCATGAGATTCAAGTATGATTTTAATCAACACATAAACTTACAATCTTTCAAGAAATTAAATGTAGAACATAACTAGTAAGTTAGGTTCCTATGTGTTCTTGTTAATACAAGATAAATGGAGAATCAAACTAAAGAGTTTGATTCTTTTAACTAGTAAAGAACAACTACAAGTAAGTTAGTAATAATCAAAGACTAGTAATAATAAACAAAAGATGATGATGATAGATGTATATGATTCGGTTTTTACAAAGAAAAGAAGAGAGAAAAAGTCTTCAAGTTACTTACAAAAATGAGAGAAAAAGAGAGAAAGTAAGTTGCAAGTTTGAAGTGTTTTGTGTGTGTGAGAAAATGAGAGCAAAATGCTAGCAATATGTGATTAAAATTTGAAACAAAACCACCCATTTACAACACCTAGGCCGACGGCCTGCAGCACCCAAGGGGGGGAGGGAAATGTTTAATGGTTACTAGCATGTTAAAGCTTAAAAGAGTGGTTATTAGGTGGCCATGCATGGGGATTATGATATAACTAAGTAGTAACAAGATTCCTTACTACATAAATCATCTAGTTTCATATTAAATGATACTTACATAAAAGAGTTGGGCTAGTAAGTCCATATAAGATGTAGGGTGGGCTCTTAAAGTCTATTAACCATTAATCAAGGCCCAAGTTCAAGTAACTAGCAAGTAATCC
Source organism: Rutidosis leptorrhynchoides (assembly GCF_046630445.1). Taxonomy (NCBI): domain Eukaryota; kingdom Viridiplantae; phylum Streptophyta; class Magnoliopsida; order Asterales; family Asteraceae; genus Rutidosis; species Rutidosis leptorrhynchoides. Next base: position 571,489,435 of record NC_092335.1, on the reverse strand, counting down.
AATTAAAGCCCAAGTAACTAACTAGTAGCCATAGTTAATTAAAATGATTAATAAACCTTAATCATGAATGTAAATAATATGTGAAAATATTATTCGTGAAAGTTTCGCGCGTCACAAAGACGTTTCGGGCAATTAAAAGTCAAGTGCGGTTAATCATGGCAACAAGTAAATGTAATAACATACATTCATTTTATCACACGTATTAATAATAATAATTATTAATAAATAAACGTTGGAAAAATCTAGGGTCGTTACAGTATCCGTTAGGATTCACTATAGTGTAGCAGTGCGTGATGTTACACTACTCGTTGATCGAGGCCAAAAGAGCGTGTGTTGATGGTTAGTGTTTTCCGTTAGGATGCACTATGGTGTAGCAGTGCACGATGTTACACTACTCGTCGTGATGGAGGCCAAAAGAGCGTGTGTAATGCGTGGGTTTAAAGTTCGGGCAACGATACCACCCAAGGGACTAGTGATGCATACTAGTTGCATCTACGTGGCTAACGGTTCATTCGCAAGAATCGTTCCCTTTGGATTTTGGTTATGTGTTGGGAATATTGTTATATCATCATGGTATAACATTATCGGGAAATGCGAGTACCGGTGGGAAATGAGAGTACCATTCCTTGTGTTGTGATTTGGGACGTGAACCATTGGTTGTGTTATACGCCGATGGTGGGGTCGTGAGGACCATGTTGTGGGATTAGTGATGCGATAGACGTGTTTCGCTCACATGTTGTTACGGGTGTGACAATAGTCAATTTTTTACACCTTAGTTTTAGCGTTTCCATAGTCGTTTTGGGCGCTTTTGGTTTTAGCCGTTGCTTATGATGTTAGGATAGTGGCGTATTGGTTATATTGTGCACTACAAAGGATGTTTTGTGTTAAGGGTAATCCGTAAGGATTCGCTTCTTTTCGGTGTTCGTCAGTTTAGATGGTGGACTTTATTTTGATGTGCGGTGGTTACTAGCGATGTACTTGGTATGGTATGCTAGGGGTTGATATCTCCGTTCGAGACTGGTTGAGTATTTCCCGGTGTGAGGGATTGAGCATGGTTTTAGTGCTCGGAATTACGGGTTTGATAAATCGCGGGTGATGATTTTAGTTGTTAGAGGCGATTTATTGGGAAGAATTGTCTAGGAAAGTTCGGATTGGGACTTATGATTGAGGACCGTTGAGGAGGTCCGGAATGGTTAAGTGGTGAAGATCACAAGGACGTGATGGATTTTAAGTAGGGGAGAGTTGTAAGACCTGGATTCTGATTCTGCCCAGTCACGCGCCGCGCGGGGTCATGGCGCACCGCGCCATATGTCGCTGGCAGACCCCTTTTGTTATTTTAGAGTTTTAAAAGGGCATTTCGGTGTTTTCACGTTTGAGCCAGATTTGAGGACTTAACCTCCTCCACCCATTTCATTTATTCATTTCTTTTTCCTTTTCTTTTCATATTTCTCTCAAGAACTCAAACACCCATTTGATTCAAAGGGATTTTTGGAAAGGAAGAAGCGGGTTTTGATCTTTGGCGTAGTAGACAAGTTTGTTCTCCTCGTTCTTAGCTACGCGAAGATACTAGTGGTAAGCTCTAACTCTGAATTTCGTTTCTGTGTTCATCATTCTAATTTGGGGCTTTTGATTGTATGATTCATAGATGGAACTCATTTAGTTGTTAATTGAAGATTAACACCAAGATTTGGGTTTATAAGTGTTAAAAGCGGGTTTTGGGTTGGTTAATGATTTAACCATGTTTAAGACTTGAGAATGCTGTATAATCACTAGTATTAGTGATTATTGATGTATTGGAGACCTTTAGGGTTCTTGTGGTTGACTAATTTTGACTAGAGTCAAAGTTAGGGTTTGTTGATGATTATGACCCGAATGTCGATTCGATGAGGTTTATAAACTTAAAATGGATTAAGTTGAAGCATATAACCGAGTTAAATATGTTTTGGTGTCAAAACTTGCTAATGGCGTGATATTGACTTCTTGTGGGTCAAATTAGGGTTTAAGTGTCATTTTGGGCAAGATAGGTGTTTAACACCTATGATTTGGTTTGATTGGCATATTAGGACCATTCTCACTTGTGTTAGTGATTATTGGTTAGTTTGGGCGCGGTTTGTGCTTGGAAGTGCATTTGGGTCGAAATTGCACTAGTTGTCAATTTGGGTTGATTTGTATATCCACCCTAATTGTGTTACTTGTTATGTGATAAATGGAATAGGTACATTCCATCGGCAATTGCGGATTATTCGGTGGCATTCTTCAAGGCGACAAGGTGAGTGTTAATATCCTATATGCATATGTATGTGTAGGATGGGTGCGGGTCGGGTGAAGTGGTTCTCGGTTATAGAGCTCACTTCACATATAGGTGGATTTGATGGACTTGGGTACATGTCCAATTGGCACAGTTGTGAGTTTTGGTTGACCACCTTTGGCGAGGTGCACACTTCGTGTGTACATTATCACATGGGCTTGTGAGTGGAATAATTATATACGTATGTATATGAGTTATTTATTTGTGGGGTATGGGTTAAAGTTCGATGTTGACGATACCATACCCTAGAGTATATTGTGGTGTTGATGAGGGCTTAAAGTTCGATGTTGACGATACCTCATGTATGGAATTTAAGTTCAATGTTGACGATGCCATACGACTATTGTAGTGACGTTGATGAGGGTTTAAAGTTCATTGTTGACGATACCTCATATGTGGGTTTTAAGTTCGATGTTGACGATACCACATTAATTCATTCGATGAGGGTTTTAAGTTCGATGTTGACGATACCTCATACGTGGGTTTTAAGTTCGATGTTGACGATACCACGTTAATTGGGACGAATGGGATTTAAGTTCGATGTTGACGATACCATTCATAGAGCTAGCCTTGAGATCTTGAATACTTTTGGATGTTGTGAACATCGATGTTTGTCGTATTATTGTGATATATATATATATATATATATATATATATATATATATATATATATATATATAAATATATATATATATTGTCGTATTGTTGTGATGTAGCTAACCCTCTGGGTGTAGCTTAATGGCGTTGTTCACATCGTCGTTGGTGAACTTACCTTATTGTTGACATTGTTAGCTTGTTGCTTAGTGATCGTACGGTATGCTTAGACTAGCTTGCCTTTATGCTTGGATGCTCCGGTATGCGGTATTTGATTATTTGTGTGGCGTGTCCATTTTATGCACATATATGTATGTAGTATGTTATCACTTACTAAGCGTTAGCTTACCCTCTCGTTGTTAATTTTTTCTATAGATTTGCATGGATGCGGTGGCTCGGGTAATCGGAGACTAGTAGACTTGCGTAGTTGCTTTAGATGGCTTGCTTTTGAATTGATTAGGATTGGGTAGTGTATCCCCAATCGCCGTGCTCGGCTTTATTTGTATTAAAAGTCTTGTGGTCGAAAACTTGTATTTTGTACTTAAAGGGGTAATTTGGGCATATGTGGGCCCGGTGTCGTAAAACCCTTTTTATTAATGGAACGTGTTAGTTTTACATATTTGAATATGTGGTGAAAAGCGTTTTTTCTAATTGTGTCGGGAAACGGTCAAACATTTTCGTGTATTTGACTTTTTGGGACAGCAGCCTGTCCAGGGCATTCTGCGCGCCGCGCAAATGCTTGGCGCGCCGCGCCATCTGCTGAACACAGAATTTTTTTTTTATTTTGATATTTAATCGCGGGTTGTTCGTGGTTTGGTTTGGGTTGTTACACCCAAATCAAAATAAAATCTGAATCAAAATAAGTAACTGAATATATTGTTGAATAAGTTAGAACCTTCATCACATGAATAAAAAAATCTAGTACAATAGATTCTGCATTACAATGTTTTTATTACAGGTCCCTTGAGTACATATCTGTCAGGAGTTTGATTGATGAATAAACTGTGTTTTTGATTTTCTTTGAAAACGGATCTGAAAACTATATTTTTCTTCCCATAAAACCATAATTTCTATGAAAAAAATTAATTTCAAACATAAGCGAAGGTGGGTTTAACAAGTCAACGTGGCAGTTTAACAACCCATTTTCACTCCGGTCGTCTTCTCCGACAAGCGGAGATCACCTTCAACAGTGGTGGTGGTCGGATTTGATAGTAATACTTCGTCAATAGCGAGAGAATTGAATATATATGGCCTTCAATCTTGTGGATCTCGAATAGATCTAACTTGCAGTCCGTAGGTTACAATTGCGAAGAATTGGGTTTTTTTTAAAACATATAAGGATTAAGATGATGATGGGTTAGATTTTTCAAGATTAGGGTTTTGTGGGTTGTGATGAATTTGAACTTGATTTTCCCAGTAGAATTTGGGGGTTTTCAAGAATGTTTCAATGTTTCAAGTGTTTAGGGGTGGAGATATGGTTTTCCTTTTTGTGTTCCTTAGATTTATAAAAAACGAGAGCTGAAGATGAAGAAGAGAGAAGAAGAAGAAGAAGAGAGAAGAAAAAGAAGATCTGATTTATGAATTTACGGTTGGGAAAATTGTTGAATTGTAACGGAGATAACTAACAGTCGTTATGTTAAGGGACCAACTGCGTCAAAAAATTAACTTTAGTAACCTATTACACCTGATGTTGTAATGACCCGGAAATTTCCGACCAAATTTAAACTTTAATCTTTATATGATTCCGACACGATAAGCAAAATCTGTAATGTTGAGTCTCGAAAGTTTCGAAATCTATACACATGTAATCAATTACCCTTTCAACTGTTCTCGACGATTCACGAACCATTATTTGTAAATCAATGTGTATACATATAAAACTAAATATAAATATATGTATAGAGTATATTAAATATTATTAGTGTAATATTATTACTTACTTGTATTATATCAAATGGATGAATATTTAATGTATGTCCGTTTCTCTTTCTGTTTTACAAAGAAAACCATACATAAGATGTACAACCACAATAACTATCACCATTTAGTTACCTATCTCTGTCTTAATTCTTCATCACTCTTGATCACTTTCCAACTCCCACTAAAATAAAATGATGACTCACATACAAATACAAATTTAATTCACGGGATGTCAATTAGGTGCTTTTAATAATTACAGGTAAGATTGCAAGTAGAGATTTTTTTTAAAACACTTTTTTCCTATATATGTTTTTTATGCATAAAGTGACATACACACATACACTAAATCAACTTAGGCATCTTCCACCCGTCACCCTCTCCACCTTCATCAAGAACCACCACAGCCTAGACCACCACTCTAACCGGTTCTTGTTCTTCCCTTCTGGCACGAGCTACTGCTGTTGCAGTTTATAATCGACACCCTACACCTCCCCCACCTTCAAACACCACTCGTAACCATCATCTTCTTCCAAGTCATCACCACGGTTAACTTCAATAACCACTTTCATCATATAAAACCCTCACCATCGTGTTCGTGTTTTCTGCAGATAAACCGCCACCATAGCTGCAGCAAGGCTGCTGCCTTCGGTCACCACACACCATCACTAAACACCATCATTAAACCCGTTTGCTTTAAAGCTGATATGTTCCTGTTCAAAATAAGTAAAACACCACCTTCACTCTAAAACCAATCGCCACTATTACTCACCACCTCAAACACCACACAACCACCACCAACTCATCATCACAGTCTACTTCTGGTACTTATGTTTTCTGATACAACTCGAATTACAAACTGTTACTACCTCTTAGTGTTTCTTTATTCTTCTAGTCGAGCACCACAACAATCTCGACATCTCTCTCTCTCATCTATATCTTTCTCATTTTTTTTCGATGAAATCATCAAACCAACCATTAACCATTATTATTGTTATTGCAAATAACTTGTTTCCTGTGTCGTTCATGTCGAGCCACCTTCGAACCATTCACCTTAAACCACCCTACCATCACCTCAACCCTCAATCATAACCCCTTACTACCAAACCAACCGCCATCATCTTTCTCCCTCTTCATTCTGCAATCGTGAACATCATCAACGAGACTACAATTGCTGCTACTCCTCCGACAGTTCGACAACCCAACAACTTAATTTTGTTTCAATCACCATGTGCAACTCCTATGATTACTTCGTTGTTTTTGGTATCAATCATAATCAAAACCAGAATTATTCTTAATCTTTCTTTCGTAAACCCACTTCAGTGCAACCACTTTCGATCACTATCACCAAACCATCGAAATAAACCTGCAACTCAACCATTTAAATCACTGCTACAGCTTTTTCTGTTTTTTTTCAAATCAGTGACGAAGAAAATGATAAATAAGTGGTTCGAATATGATGAAGGAGTGCCCCACTGATTAGCTGTTTTCTGTTTCCACTTCGTTCTTACTTTTCCTTTATGGCCGATATTTACAAAACACATAAACCCCACTTGAATTAATTTAATAACGGCACTAAAAGATGAAGAAGTTAAAATACCGTAAACCTTTGATTTTCATTTGGATCGGGTTCTTTGTTTATCTCATAACTTGGGCTGAGAGTTATATATATTAAGTTGGACTTGGATTTAATTTTGAGCCTGATGATTAGTTGGGCCATAAATCCCTTTACGAATTCAGTTGGGCCGAAGTAAATGTTAGGTTAAAAAAATTTACTGTGAGATTTAATTCAGAAAAACCATGACAGATCAATGGTTAGGGACATGGGTTTAAGTTTAAGCAGAAGGTCACGGGTTCGAGCCATACAATGGGTTATTTTTTTTAGAACTTAATTACAAGGTAGTTTTCTAGCATATTCATTATTATTATTATTATTATTATTATTATTATTATTATTATTATTATTATTATTATTATTATTATTATTATTATTATTATTATTATTATTATTATTAGCAATATTAAATTTTTATTAATAATATCGTCAATATTATTATTCGTATCATTTTTATTAAAAACTATCATTTATATCAAAAGTATCATTATAATTATCATTATTTTTATGACAAATAAATATTTTGCATATAAAAATATATATATATATATATATATATATATATATATATATATATATATATATATATATATATATATATATATTTTACATATAATTATATATTAAACATATTTTTATATATACATAAAGGATACATATAACAAATTACTGATATAATTCTAAATATATGTGTATATATATATATATATATATATATATATATATATATATATATATATATATATATATATATATATATATATATATATTGATATAACTATAAACGTTAATTATTTTAATTATATATAAACAGGTTAAATATCGATAACATATAATTTAAAATATAATAAATAAAATGTATATATATATATATATATTCTAATTGCAATCTAGTATGAATTTTATATAACTACAACACTAAATAATGAATAGATGAAATTACTTGAGTACAATTATATGTGTTAATAGATATACTTGATATAGGTTTGTGAACCTGAGGCCAACCCTGCATTGTTCAATATAGTCATATGTATTTTTACTACAAAATACAGTATGGTGAGTTTCATTTGCTCCCTTTTTAATTGCTTTTGCAATATATATTTTTAGGCTGAGAATACATGCGCTGCTTTTATAAATATTTACAAAATAGACACAAGTACTTAAAAATATATCCTACGTTGAGTTGTACCACTGGCATATTTCCCTGTAGCTTGGTAACTACTATTTACATGGGTATTGTAAACGCGAATCCTGTTGATAGATCTATCGGGCCTGACAACCCCAACCGGACAGGATGACCAGTATTCAACGTATGCACAGTACTTCATTTCGGTGACTACACTTGGTACGGTGTAGTGAGATTTCATAATAAAGGTAATATGCGACTTGATTAAATGTTAAGTATGGATACCAAGTGCTCAACACTTAGAATGCTTTTCATACACTTGCGAGTGTATTATGTTTATGATTATGAAATCTTGTGGTCTATTAATATATTAAAAAGATTGTTACGATAAACCTATGAACTCACCAACCTTTTGGTTGACACTTTAAAGTATGTTTATTCTCAGGTATGAATTAAGTCTTCCGCTGTGCATTTGCTCATTTTAAAGATACTACATGGAGTCATTCATGGCATGTAGAGTTCAGTACCTCGCAATGGGACCATATGTTGAAGACTTCGTCCAGGTGGATAAGGACGGGTTATTACATTTGGTATCAGAGCGGTGGTCTTAGCGAATCAGATCTTGCATTAGTGTGTCTAACTGATAGTTGTTTAGATGCATTAGTGAGTCTGGACTTCGACCGTGTCTGTACGTCAAAAGTTTTGTTTATCATTTTGTGTCGAAAATTACCTGTTTATCATTCTTAGGGAATCGCTTGCTTATCACTCTTAGTCTAGACACATCTTACTGCATTGATTGCATGAATAGTGTATAGACAAAAATTCATATCTTAGCGTATCTGTTATTGTTACCTTTGCCTGACAGCTTCTGTAGATTCCTAAGTAACTTATGGGATTTTAGTATTATATATGCATATGTAAATTATGTATTGCAGGGTACTAATTGTAATGACCCGCACTTTTTCGATCATTCTATACTTGTAAGATTAATATTTACATAAATTAAACCTTACCAACATGATAAGCAATCCAAATTGTTGAGATTTATGTTTTTGAAAAGAGTTTTACACAACGTTTGACCGTCTAGTTTGACCGATGATATCACGAACTATATAACATATGATAATTATACGTTTGTGTATATATATGTATATATACATATTTAACATGATCTAAGAATGTTTTAATATCTCATTTTGTATTAATAACAATAAGTTATATGTATATTTTGAAACTACTAACTTAAGTTTTCAAAACGATAACCATACGCAACGTTATTTGACTTAAATACTTATGACCTATAATGTTTATACATATATCGTATAAGTAATGAATTTAATCACTTTTAAGAACTTAAATACATAAAACCATATAAGTGTATTCACAAAAGATAGCTATATTTGAATCCTCATTCCATTTTTCACAAAATTTCTATACGTATATCTAGAGTATATGTACTCGTATCATACGCAGCTTCTAGATGTATTTACTATTGGTATATACCAATAAAAATCTACTCCTTAGCAGCCTTAAATGATTAAGAAACATGTGGAACCAACCATTTGTCAAGTAGCATGAATTATTTAGCAAGAAAACAAAGTTAGGTATCTTTTTTTTCCTTTATAACCTAAAAACGTTTTTATGCATGCACACCATTTCTTCACCCCATTTTCTCATACTTACACTTCCATTTCTCTCTCAAAATACTCTTAACTTCATACTTGATCATCTCCAAGCATTTTCTCCATCATTTAGCTTCAAAAACAACACTTAAATCTCATAAGAAAACCTTACAAAAACACTTCAAGAAATCCTTCCAAGAACACAAACTTACTTCCAATCTTTCATCCAATTCCATCACCTTTTTGGTTCTAGGTTCTTACTCCTCTTTTACAGAAACCTTGTCCAAGGAACTTGAGGTAGTATCTATGTTCATAACCTTATTCGATTCATATATATATAGCTATCATATTTTGTGGTATACAATTTTAACAACAAGAACATAGTTTGAATGTTTTCAAACTTGTTTGCAAACTAAATAGATCCTTCTAACTTAACTTTTAAAATACTTCAAGACCTGTAATATAACTTAAATATATGCTAATTTAACAAGGTATAACTTGGTTTTTCAAAGAACACCTTAAAAACTGTTTTTACGACGTCAGAGTGTAATCGGGGGCTGTTTTGGGTTGGATAATTAAAAACCATCTTAAACTTTGAATTGAAGGTTTATGTTCTGGAAAAATGATTTTTACTATGAATATGGTAACACATAAAAATTTCATGATTTAATTCAAAGTATAAGTATTTTTAGAAAAATAATCATTTAAGGTTGCCTACATAAAGGAAAAGGTTTAACTTCATAAGTTTCACTAAAGTTTCACCTATGCCGTGTGATTTTGAATACAAACTAAGATATTTACAGTTCATAGTCTTAAAGAGGAACTCGATCCAAGGAGATGGCAAGTTGAATCAACGAAAACGGAGTTGTAACGAAGAAACTATGACCGAAACAAAATTGGCTATCCAAGACTAGTTTAACTTCGGGATTAATTGGAGAAAATTAAAATAAATCACATCTTTTTAAGATAACATGATATTTTATATATATGTACTCATAATTCAATTTTATATGGTTCAGGATCACCCGTAAACAACACGAGAAGATTAATCATAAGATCCCATGTTTGTACGCAACACGTCATTTGACAACACCGGTACTTTATGTACGCAACACGTCATTTGACAACACCGGTACCGTGGGTCAAGATTAATCTCAACCAATACATATACGTTGGGGGTTTTATTTATTTCGTTGGGGGTTTATTAAACATCTAAATATGAACCATTAAAATTGAATTACTAACAACGAACTGCTAACTACGGACTAAGGAATTATAAAAAGTATTAAAAGTATAACAAGAATATATATGTGACGTTGTTTAAAAAGAAAAGGTATTGATATATTATATATGGATAGGTTCGTGATATCAACCGGGAGACCAAGTCAAAATATATATATCTTCAAGACGAAAGTGAGTATATAGTCCCACTTTTAAACTTTAAATATTTCGGGATGAGAATACATGTATTTTATGTTTTACGTTATGGACACAAGTAACTGAAAAATATATTCTACGTTGAGTTGTACCACTGGCATACTTCCCTGTAGCTTGGTAACTAATATTTACAGCGGTATTGTAAACGCGAATCCTGTTGATAGATCTATCGGGCTTGACAACCCCAACCGGACTGGACGACCAGTATTCAACGGTTGCACAGTACTTCGTTTCGTGACTACACTTGGTACAGTGTAGTAAGATTTCATATTAAAGAGAATATGCGACGTGATTAATTGTTAAGTATGGTTACCAAGTGCTCAACCACTTAGAATATTTTTATTAAACTGTTTATATACGAAATCTTGTGGTCTATATATATATTGCTGCCGGCACTAAACCTATATCTCACCAACTTTATGTTGACGTTTTAAACATGTTTATTCTCAGGTGATAATTAGAAGTTTCCGCCGCATTATGTTGAATTTGAGCAGGATCTTGCGTATGCATATTTGTGTCAAAAATAAGACTTCATATCCAAGAACTTGTGTTTTAAAATATGCTAGAAATCGTGTTGTTATCATCATTTGTAAAGTTTGTAAGTCGAAGATTATCGCTAAACGATAATCATCTTTATTTCGTCCAAAGCTTGTATCAAAAATAAGAATCATGGTTTGTAATGTATAATATATGCAGTTTTTCTTTTAAAAATGTCGCATATAGAGGTCAATACCTCGCAATGAAATCATACGTTATCTAACACGTTCTTACGGTTAAGGACGGGTTATGACATGTGGTATCAGAGCGGTGGTCTTAGCGAACCAGGTTTGCATTAGTGTGTCTAACTGATAAGTCGTTAGGATACATTAGTAAGTCTGGACTTTGACCGGGTCTGATTTAAAAACCATTGCTTATCATTGTTGGTTAAAATTTATATGTAAATATTATGTAGTACTAATGGGTTAGTTGTTGTGTGATAGATGTCGGGCTCAAAACTTGTTATCACATTCAGCGACTCCGAACCATAATCTTCAGATGGTGTTCCAGTCATTAACCTATCCGATGACGAAAATAATATCTTTGGGGAAGACTCACAAATTCCGGATGAACCGACTATAGAGAACCCGGAAAGTGAACCCGAGGAGGAAAGTGAACCCGAGGAGGAAAGTGAACCCGAGGAGGAAAGTGAACCCGAGGAAGAAATACAGGAAATTACAAAAGAAGAGTTCGAACTAGGAAAGAAACGAAAGGCTAATGAATTAGAAAATTCAAATCCTGAGTTTAATAAGGATGATGTGGCACCAACTCCACTAGACACTACCACCCCTATTCCCGCTATTCCTATTCGTTCTATCCCGGCATCCAGTTCTTCAGTCCCACAGCCAAAATATAGACAGACAGCCAGGATAAGCGTTAAGCGATTCTTTGAACCTAAACGTCCTAGAAAGTAGACCAAACGATGCGCTGCCGTATTAAACCATGGGATCATATAATGTTTTGTATAATATTATTAGTGTGGTTTGCTTAATGTTCGATGTAAGATAAGCATATGTAAAATAGTGAAGTGTGAAATGCAATAATTTTCCATGGTTAAGTATTATTTAGATGGTAGTAATTGATTCTGTACTAAGCTATTAAGTATGGACATTAACGGGTAGGTACTACCCTAGATATAATTATAAAACGCTAATAAGAAGAAAAGGCTTTTATAATAATACCTGGTTCATATTATTAATAAGCTATAATGTACTGTAAATATACACTACATCTATAATATTCCATGTGAATAATTATTTTCTTTTCATTCTTATAGAAGAATATGGCGCGATTGAACCGAATGACGGAACAAGAAATCCAGGAACTCATCAATCAGCGAGTGAACGACAGAATGTTATGGGTCGAGGCTGCAAGAGGTGCTGCAGTTAACCCAAATCCTCGTGTGGGGTGCACTTACAAAACTTTTCAAGCTTGCAAGCCCTCATCATTCAGTGGAACAGAAGGACCGATCGGTTTAACCCGGTGGATAGAAAAGATGGAAACTGTGTTCAAAATCAGTGGTTGTGTTGAAAAGGACATGACCAAATACGCATCGTGCACTTTACAAGATAGTGCACTCACGTGGTGGAAAAATTATGTGAAGGCTGTAGGAGGAGATGTAGCTTATGATACTCCGTGGGAAGAATTCAAAACAATGTTAATCAATGAATATTGTCCAAGGAACGAGGTTAGGAAGTTGGAAGATGAGTTACGAAGTCTGAAGGTTATTGGTACTGAAATCACCAACTACAATCAGCGATTCATGGAATTAGTTTTGCTATGTCCTGAATTGGTTCCAACCGAAGAACGGAAGATTGAAATGTACAAAGATGGTTTGCCCAAAAAGGTCAAGGCAAATGTTACAGCATCGAAACCTAAGACAATTCATGAAGCTATAACCATGGCAAACGAGCTAATGGATCAGGTCATCATGGATAAGAAAGTATCCAATACTGATGTGAAGGTATCAGGTAACAAAAGAAAGTGGAATGGAAATTATGATCGAGGTAACCAACAACAATCTTTTAAGAAACAAGAAAACACGCAAGGTACGGGTAGTGGTTTAAGCTTTGGTTATAAAGGACAAAATCCTTTATGCAACCGATGCCACAAACATCACTCTGGTTACTGTAATGTGGTATGCAACAAATGTAATCGAAAGGGTCATCTTGCTGAAGATTGTAGGGCTCTCGTTACAAATACAAATGGTACCAAGACTCCTGCCACCAATGCAAATAGAACTGCTTTAGCTACCATTACTTGTTTTGGGTGTGGAAAACAAGGTCACTATAAGAGCCAGTGCCCGAATCCAGAGAAGAATATTGGACCTGCATGTGGAAGAGCATTTGTTATTAATGCTAAAGAGGCATGTGAAGACCCGGAGCTTGTTACGGGTACGTTTACCATTAATAACTTATCCGCATCTATTATATTTGATACTGGTGCTGATAGAAGTTACGTGTGTAGAGACTTTCATGCTAAATTGAATTGTTCATCATTACCTCTCAATGCTAAGTACATGATTGAGTTAGCTAATGGTAAACTAATTAAAGCCGATAAAATTTTCCGTGATTGTAAAATAAATTTAGCCTGAGAAACGTTTAAAATTGACTTGATACCCGTAGAATTAGGAAGTTTTGATGTAATAGTCGGCATGGACTGGATGTCCAAAATAGGAGCTGAAGTTGTGTGCGCCAAGAAGGCAATTCGCATTCCTCGTAAGGATAAAACGCCAGTAATGATTTATGGAGAGAAGGGTAACTCAAAGCTAAAACTCATTAGTTATTTGAAAGCTCAAAAGTGCTTGAAGAAAGGGTTCTATGCTATCTTAGCACATGTTAATAAAGTCGAAACAAAGGAAAAAGTGAAGAGCATCAATGACGTGCCTGTGGCAAGAGATTTTCCTGAAGTCTTTCCGGAAAAGTTGACGGGATTACCTCCATTTAGATCTGTAGAATTTCAAATAGATTTAGTACCAGGAGCTGCACCAGTGGCTCGTGCTCCATATAGACTTGCACCGTCCGAGTTAAAAGAACTTCAGAGTCAGTTAAAAGAATTACTGGATCATGGATTCATACGACCAAGTACTTCACCGTGGGGAGCTCCGATTCTATTTGTTAAAAAGAAAGATGGATCTTTTAGGATGTGTATAGATTATCGTGAATTAAATAAGTTAACTATCAAGAATCGGTATCCACAACCGAGAATTGACGACTTATTTGATCAACTCCAAGGATCATGTGTGTACTCAAAAATTGACTTAAGGTCGGGCTATAATCAATTACGTGTCAAAGAAGAGGACATTCCGAAAACTGCTTTTCGGACACGTTATGGTCATTACGAATTTTTGGTCATGCCGTTTGGGTTGACAAATGCGCCAGCTGTATTCATGGACCTCATGAATCGAGTTTGTAGTCCATATTTAGATAAGTTTGTTATCGTTTTCATTGATGATATTCTTATCTATTCCAAGAGTGAGCAAGAGCATGAGCAGCATTTAAGGTTGATATTAGAGTTGTTGAGAAAAGAACAGCTATATGCTAAATTTTCTAAATGTGCTTTCTGGTTGAAAGAAGTGCAATTTCTTGGCCACGTTGTTAGTAGCAAAGGAATTCAGGTTGATCCAGCAAAAATTGAAGCCATTGAAAAATGGGAGACTCCTAAGACACCAACGCAGATACGCCAATTTTTGGGTTTAGCCGGTTATTATAGAAGGTTTATTCAAGATTTTTCCCGAATAGCTAAGCCGTTGACAGCGTTAACGCAAAAAGGGAAGAAATATGAATGGACTTCTGAGCAGGAGAGTGCATTTCAATTACTAAAGAAGAAGTTAACTACGGCGCCTATTTTATCGTTACCAGAAGGGAACGATGATTTTGAAATATATTGTGACGCTTCGCGACAAGGTTTTGGTTGCGTTCTTATGCAACGAAAGAAAGTTATTGCATACGCATCCCGACAATTGAAGATTCACGAGCTGAATTATACGACGCATGATCTAGAACTGGGAGCAGTCGTGTTTGCATTGAAGATATGGAGACACTACTTGTATGGGGTTAAATGCACTGTGTTTACTGATCATAAAAGCCTTCAACATATTTTTGATCAGAAACAGCTGAACATGAGACAACGTAGGTGGGTCGAGTTAATAAACGACTATGATTGTGAAATTCGTTATCATCCCGGGAAGGCGAACGTGGTGGCCGATGCTTTAAGCAGAAAGGAACGAGAACCAATTCGAGTACGAGCGATGAACATAAAAATTCGCATGAATCTCAACTCACAAATCAAAGAAGTTCAACGAGAAGCACTTACTAAAGAAAATATAGGAAATGAAATAATGAAGAAGTATGAGAAGCAACTCGTTATGCGGGAAGATGGAATTCGATATTTTGCAAATCGTATTTGGGTACCGAAGTTGGGTGGATTAAGGAAGTTGATATTAAATGAGGCACATAAGACAAGATACTCGATACATCCTGGAGTTGGAAAGATGTACCAAGATCTTAAGACACATTATTGGTGGCCTAATTTAAAGACAGACGTTGCAACATATGTTGGGGAATGTTTAACTTGTTCCAAAGTCAAAGCTGAACACCAGAAGCCGTCAGGGTTACTTCAACAACCAGAAATCCCAGAATGGAAATGGGATGGTATTACCATGGATTTCATCACGAAGTTACCAAAGACTGCCTGGGGATACGACACCATTTGGGTGATTGTTGATCGTCTCACCAAGTCTGCACACTTCTTGCCTATAAAGGAAATGGATAGAATGGAGAAACTATTACGATTGTATATAAAGGAAGTTGTTTCAAGGCATGGAATACCTATTTCCATTATATCCGATTGTGATAGTAGATTTACATCAAAGTTCTGGCAATCACTACAGGAGGCCCTAGGAACTCATTTGGATATGAGTACCGCGTATCATCCGCAAACCAACGGGCAGAGTGAAAGAACGATTCAGACTCTTGAAGACATGCTCAGGGCATGTGTGATCGATTTTGGAAACGGATGGGATAAATATCTACCATTAGCAGAATTCTCGTATAATAATAGTTATCATGCGAGCATTAAAGCTGCGCCATTCGAAGCATTGTACGGAAGGAAGTGTAGATCTCCTATTTGTTGGAATGAAGTAGGAAATCGACAATTAACTGGTCCCGAGATCATACACGAAACGACTGAGAAGATAGTACAAATCAAGGAGAGATTGAAAACAGCCCGTAGTCGCCAAAAGAGCTACGCCGATGTTCGAAGGAAACCATTAGAGTTTCAGATCGGTGACATGGTTATGTTAAAGGTGTCACCTTGGAAAGGTGTAATACGTTTTGGAAAAAGGGGTAAACTAAACCCAAGGTATGTAGGCCCGTTCAAGATCATCGAACGCATTGGACCGGTAGCTTATCGACTCGAGTTACCGCAACAACTCGCCGGAGTACATAATACCTTTCACGTCTCAAACCTTAAGAAGTGTCTTGCAAAGGAAGACCTCACCATTCCTCTTGAAGAAATCCATGTCGACGAGAAACTACAATTCATCGAAGAACCAATCGAAATCATGGATCGTGAAGTTAAACGGCTCAAGCAGAGCAACATACCGATCGTTAAGGTTCTTTGGAATGCTCGAAGGGGTCCCGAGTTTACTTGGGAACAAGAGGATCAAATGAAACAAAAGTATCCACACTTGTTTTCCGATGACGCAAAATAGGTACAATTTTAAAATTTCGGGACGAAATTTATTTAACGGGTAGGTACTGTAATGACCCGCACTTTTTCGATCATTCTATACTTGTAAGATTAATATTTACATAAATTAAACCTTACCAACATGATAAGCAATCCAAATTGTTGAGATTTATGTTTTTGAAAAGAGTTTTACACAACGTTTGACCGTCTAGTTTGACCGATGATATCACGAACTATATAACATATGATAATTATACGTTTGTGTATATATATGTATATATACATATTTAACATGATCTAAGAATGTTTTAATATCTCATTTTGTATTAATAACAATAAGTTATATGTATATTTTGAAACTACTAACTTAAGTTTTCAAAACGATAACCATACGCAACGTTATTTGACTTAAATACTTATGACCTATAATGTTTATACATATATCGTATAAGTAATGAATTTAATCACTTTTAAGAACTTAAATACATAAAACCATATAAGTGTATTCACAAAAGATAGCTATATTTGAATCCTCATTCCATTTTTCACAAAATTTCTATACGTATATCTAGAGTATATGTACTCGTATCATACGCAGCTTCTAGATGTATTTACTATTGGTATATACCAATAAAAATCTACTCCTTAGCAGCCTTAAATGATTAAGAAACATGTGGAACCAACCATTTGTCAAGTAGCATGAATTATTTAGCAAGAAAACAAAGTTAGGTATCTTTTTTTTCCTTTATAACCTAAAAACGTTTTTATGCATGCACACCATTTCTTCACCCCATTTTCTCATACTTACACTTCCATTTCTCTCTCAAAATACTCTTAACTTCATACTTGATCATCTCCAAGCATTTTCTCCATCATTTAGCTTCAAAAACAACACTTAAATCTCATAAGAAAACCTTACAAAAACACTTCAAGAAATCCTTCCAAGAACACAAACTTACTTCCAATCTTTCATCCAATTCCATCACCCTTTTGGTTCTAGGTTCTTACTCCTCTTTTACAGAAACCTTGTCCAAGGAACTTGAGGTAGTATCTATGTTCATAACCTTATTCGATTCATATATATATAGCTATCATATTTTGTGGTATACAATTTTAACAACAAGAACATAGTTTGAATGTTTTCAAACTTGTTTGCAAACTAAATAGATCCTTCTAACTTAACTTTTAAAATACTTCAAGACCTGTAATATAACTTAAATATATGCTAATTTAACAAGGTATAACTTGGTTTTTCAAAGAACACCTTAAAAACTGTTTTTACGACGTCAGAGTGTAACCGGGGGCTGTTTTGGGTTGGATAATTAAAAACCATCTTAAACTTTGAATTGAAGGTTTATGTTCTGGAAAAATGATTTTTACTATGAATATGGTAACACATAAAAATTTCATGATTTAATTCAAAGTATAAGTATTTTTAGAAAAAATAATCATTTAAGGTTGCCTACATAAAGGAAAAGGTTTAACTTCATAAGTTTCACTAAAGTTTCACCTATGCCGTGTGATTTTGAATACAAACTAAGATATTTACAGTTCATAGTCTTAAAGAGGAACTCGATCCAAGGAGATGGCAAGTTGAATCAACGAAAACGGAGTTGTAACGAAGAAACTATGACCGAAACAAAATTGGCTATCCAAGACTAGTTTAACTTCGGGATTAATTGGAGAAAATTAAAATAAATCACATCTTTTTAAGATAACATGATATTTTATATATATGTACTCATAATTCAATTTTATATGGTTCAGGATCACCCGTAAACAACACGAGAAGATTAATCATAAGATCCCATGTTTGTACGCAACACGTCATTTGACAACACCGGTACTTTATGTACGCAACACGTCATTTGACAACACCGGTACCGTGGGTCAAGATTAATCTCGACCAATACATATACGTTGGGGGTTTTATTTATTTCGTTGGGGGTTTATTAAACATCTAAATATGAACCATTAAAATTGAATTACTAACAACGAACTGCTAACTACGGACTAAGGAATTATAAAAAGTATTAAAAGTATAACAAGAATATATATGTGACGTTGTTTAAAAAGAAAAGGTATTGATATATTATATATGGATAGGTTCGTGATATCAACCGGGAGACCAAGTCAAAATATATATATCTTCAAGACGAAAGTGAGTATATAGTCCCACTTTTAAACTTTAAATATTTCGGGATGAGAATACATGTATTTTATGTTTTACGTTATGGACACAAGTAACTGAAAAATATATTCTACGTTGAGTTGTACCACTGGCATACTTCCCTGTAGCTTGGTAACTAATATTTACAGCGGTATTGTAAACGCGAATCCTGTTGATAGATCTATCGGGCTTGACAACCCCAACCGGACTGGACGACCAGTATTCAACGGTTGCACAGTACTTCGTTTCGTGACTACACTTGGTACAGTGTAGTAAGATTTCATATTAAAGGGAATATGCGACGTGATTAATTGTTAAGTATGGTTACCAAGTGCTCAACCACTTAGAATATTTTTATTAAACTGTTTATATACGAAATCTTGTGGTCTATATATATATTGCTGCCGGCACTAAACCTATATCTCACCAACTTTATGTTGACGTTTTAAACATGTTTATTCTCAGGTGATAATTAGAAGTTTCCGCCGCATTATGTTGAATTTGAGCAGGATCTTGCGTATGCATATTTGTGTCAAAAATAAGACTGCATATCCAAGAACTTGTGTTGTAAAATATGCTAGAAATCGTGTTGTTATCATCATTTGTAAAGTTTGTAAGTCGAAGATTATCGCTAAACGATAATCATCTTTATTTCGTCCAAAGCTTGTATCAAAAATAAGAATCATGGTTTGTAATGTATAATATATGCAGTTTTTCTTTTAAAAATGTCGCATATAGAGGTCAATACCTCGCAATGAAATCATACGTTATCTAACACGTTCTTACGGTTAAGGACGGGTTATGACACTAATCTACATCCTATAATATATTTCTTATCGAAAATCCTTCATCTGATCATACGAGGTGAATCCCTCAACTAGTTCGAGTCCCTCAGATTCCGATAGCTATTCCGATAGTTATTCCGACAACTATTCCGACATGGATATTCACCTAAGCTCCGAAAGCAGTGTAAACGAAATGGATCAATCAACTAGTCATCTTCAATTCATCTGATGGGTTTGTAGCCTACTTAATCATTGGAGACAAAAAAAATGATCCTTTCCATCAACCAAATTCACCTCTTGGCGGTGAACCTGAAGCACTTACCGGCGAACCTGTTTGAGATACTATTTTCTCACTCATTTCCCGAATATCTCACCACGATTATATTCTATCTACAATTCTGAATCTTATTCATCCGCTCGTTTCAACCGACAATCATCCCGGAATAATAGAAGAAGTCAACGAATTTCGCGCTCGAGTAACCAATTGGGAGAATATGGTGCAAAATTTACCAGCTTCAACAACATCACCGGCACCAACAGTACCATTAGTAACAACACCAGTACCATCAACAATCCATGCCTCAACATCTCATTCTGTACCTCGAGCATAATCTTCGTTTTACACGTTGTTCTACATCGATTAATTTTCGTTCTACGAATCGTTCTATATCATTTATCTTCACGGAACATGGCGATTATGTAATCTCTAAAGTCTTAGAGATTAGCTATTCTAGCTCAAACTGAAAAAGCAAATGAGATTAATATCATATTAATTCATTAAATCCATGATTAAATCTGAAGAAAATATATATGTAAGTATATTTTCATAAAGATTGTAATTAAAAATTCTTTAGTACAAACTGTTAATGTTGAAAATATTTTAACGGGTAGGTAATACCCGAGGAATATTCAGATTTCACATTAATAAGTATATTGTACATTCTTTCAAATTTAATTCAATAGTCATTTACGATCCTATTTACAACCACCGATATACGTATCCGTTCACCACAGAATAACCATTTTCATTCAATTTCATATGTGGATTTTGATCTATCAGAATCCAACAAGTGGCATAATGAAGAAAACACTGGACGAAATAAAATTTGTTAGAAACAAACAAATTAACTACGAGAAAAATATTGTTAAGAATCCACGCTAACTGTTCCTAGCTAACTGTTCCTAGCTAACTGATTACATTTTATTTACCGCAATTTAATTATCGCAATTTACATTCTCGCAATTTACATTCTCGCAATTTTATTTATCGTCATTTAATTTCTGTTATTTACTTTTACGCACTTTAAAACGGGACACGTATACAAGGTTTCGACCTATCATATCGACCCATCTATATATATATTTCGGAACAACCATAGACACTCTATATGTGAACGTTGGAGTTGGCTATACAGGGTTGAGGTTGATTCCAAAATATATATATGGTTTGAGTTGTGATCAATACTAAGACCGGTACACGGGTCACGATACGTATTAATTAATTTGAATATTAAATTATATATGAATATATTGGATTATTGGACAATTGGACAATTGGACTGCTAACTTTGGACAATTAAAATGAATTAAAATATTGATTATAACATATGAAACTAAACAATTCTTCAAGTTTGCCACTTGATTTCATCTTAAACCTCATTTGTACCTCGACAATTACAATCCGCGTTCAAAACTTTCATGACTTTTGAAAACACTTCGATCGGGAGGATGAACCAGCCGCACTTCATCTACGGAAGAAAAGATTTATGCACCTGAAAAACTCTCGAACCCAAAGTCATAGTTTAACACGTAACCGCGACGAGTTATTTATCATTTATTAGCAAAGACAACCTTACGATTCCTTTTCAAAGTAGCCAATTTTGTCACAGCTCTAGCGAGTTAACTTCGAATTCTCAGTAAAACTAGTCTTATTATAATCTCAATATATATACGTTGTCCTTTTGCCGTCGTTACCGGAGAATCTTTTATATTCCAAGACATCATCAGCAGATGTACCAGCAGCTCGTCTTCCCTTTGGCGGAATCCGCAATCAGCATTTTGAAAATCTCGCAGAACTTCTCCCGTCATACCTATAACGCCTATCCCTAAGAATTACATACTTTGAATGTGAAGTTTATGAAAAACACCCTGAACTACGAAATAGTTCTTGAAATGCTGATGAAGCAGCAAAAATTATAAACGACTTTAACAGTCAAAAGTTTGACGATAAAGTACAAGTGTGTTGGTAAAACTCAAAAAAAGAGAAGGAAAACGGATTGAACAAAGTATGAAAGAGGCTGTGGATAAATCACAAGGACTGAACCTGCCTTCAAAGAATTCAAATGATTCAGTGCCTGCTAAAACCGTTAGTAAAAAAACCCTACTCCTTATTCTAAACCTTTCCAGATGATATTCTTCATCATCATCATCTTATCTTAGATATTATAAGATATCTTCATATCTTCCGTTATACATATTCTCCATATTTCTGGAGATATTTTCACAACTATTCTTATCTGAGATCATGTATCTCTCCGTAATATCTGCGTTACAACATAAAAGAAACTGTGTTAGTTTCTAAATTCTGAAACCTCCGAGTTTAAAATACGAATGTTTTGAAGTAGTGTTGGGAACTGAAGCATGAATTAGTATAATATAATGACACTTGATCAACGTCATTATATTACAGTAAGTCATGTTGAGTTTCTAATGGAATGTGATGATTCACAGTACCATCATCATGTGCCATGTTACACGACTCTTACATTCTACCCAATCTCCAAACATATTAAGAACATATCATCTTGATAGTTCTATCTTTCTGGATATTCTGGTAATTTGAAAAATCAAGATCGTACCAATACCATTCTCTTCTTAGAACATTAACAATGTTCATTCCGAAATTCATATGTGTGAATTCCGGACCATTACAAGAGATGCTTAATCGCAAGAAGAGGAAACGAAAGAATGAAGCTCCGAAATAGAAATTGGAGTATAAATCACAGCAAATAAGAGAGAGCATTAACTATGGATGATAATGATTATAGAAGACAGAAGCAGGGACATCGAAGTATAAGGGAAGATATAAAACCCAATAACCACCCAGAAATTACAACCGTGTATATCTATACGTATTGCAACGTAAAGACACGGGAGAATTAAAAACATTATAATTCCAAGGAAATAATAGAAGTGAATAGATTTTTTTGGCGGCAGATGAAAGAGAAGAATGAAAGATATGAAAGTTAGAAGTATAACAAGAATCAGAACGGGATGGAGCATACTGACGAATGTTTTAAAGTATGGAGTGGGGGGAAAGAATAGAAGGTGTGAGCTGTGAAAATAAAGAAACAAAGGGAGTGGATTTATAGTGAAATATTCGACAGAGAAATCAAAACAGATTGGCGCATTAAATCAAAGAAGATCATAATTTCATTATTCACCGAAGAATCAAATCTTTTAGATTTTCAAGATTATCTTTTAAATCCCTTAAATTCCGGAAATTCACTGTGACTACGTCAAAAGTTAAATCTCTATCTCAATCTCTTGTGACAGCTTCACTCGTACGCCTCACATAATCGAATTGTTTTACCACTATTACTAAATGGTGATAGAACTCTAGTTATTAATTCATATTCGTCATAAAAACATTTTATTGTAGTCATGACGATCTCGATCAAATTTCGGGGACGAAATTTCTTTAACGGGTGGGTACTGTAATGACCCGGAAATTTCTAACCAAATTTAAACTTTAATC
Organism: Rutidosis leptorrhynchoides; assembly: GCF_046630445.1. NCBI lineage: Eukaryota > Viridiplantae > Streptophyta > Magnoliopsida > Asterales > Asteraceae > Rutidosis > Rutidosis leptorrhynchoides. Next base: position 571,465,876 of record NC_092335.1, on the reverse strand, counting down.
TTTATATGATTCCGACACGATAAGAAAAATCTGTAATGTTGAGTCTCGAAAGTTTCGAAATCTATACTCATGTAATCAATTACCCTTTCAACTGTTCTCGACGATTCACGAACCATTATTTGTAAATCAATGTGTATATATATAAAACTAAATATAAATATATGTATAGAGTATATTAAATATTATTATTATAATATTATTACTTACTTGTATTATATCAAATGGATGAGTATTTAATGTATGTCCGTTTCTCTTTCTGTTATACAAAGAAACCCATACATAAGATGTACAACCACAATAACTATCACCATTTAGTTACCTATCTCTGTCTTAATTCTCCATCACTCTTGATCACTTTCCAACTCCCACTAAAATAAAATGATGACTCACATACAAATACAAATTTAATTCACGGGATGTCAATTAGGTGCTTTTAATAATTACAGGTAAGATTGCAAGTAGAGATTTTTTTAAAACACTTTTTTCCTATATATGTTTTTTATGCATAAAGTGACATACACACATACACTAAATCAACTTAGGCATCTTCCACCCGTCACCCTCTCCACCTTCATCAAGAACCACCACAGCCTAGACCACCACTCTAACCGGTTCTTGTTCTTCCCTTCTGGCACGAGCTACTGCTGTTGCAGTTTATAATCGACACCCTACACCTCCCCCACCTTCAAACACCACTCGTAACCATCATCTTCCTCCAAGTCATCACCACGGTTAACTTCGATAACCACTTTCATCATATAAAACCCTCACCATCGTGTTCGTGTTTTCTGCAGACAAACCGCCACCATAGCTGCAGCAAGGCTGCTGCCTTCGGTCACCAGACACCATCACTAAACACCATCATTAAACCCCTTTGCTTTAAAGCTGATATGTTCCTGTTCAAAATAAGTAAAACACCACCTTCACTCTAAAGCCAATCGCCACTATTACTCACCACCTCAAACACCACACAACCACCACCAACTCATCATCACAGTCTACTTCTGGTACTTATGTTTTCTGATACAACTCGAATTACAAACTGTTACTACCTCTTACTATTTCTTTATTCTTCTAGTCGAGCACCACAACAATCTCGACATCTCTCTCTCTCTCATCTATCTCTTTCTCATTTTTTTCGATGAAATCATCAAACCAACCATTAACCATTATTATTGTTATTGCAAATAACTTGTTTCCTGTGTCGTTCATGTCGAGCCACCTTCGAACCATTCACCTTAAACCACCCTACCATCACCTCAACCCTCAATCATAACCCCTTACTACCAAACCAACCGCCATCATCTTTCTCCCTCTTCATTCTGCAATCGTGAACATCATCAACGAGACTACAATTGCTGCTACTCCTCCGACAGTTTGACAACCCAACAACTTAATTTTGTTTCAATCACCATGTGCAACTCCTATGATTACTTCGTTGTTTTCGGTATCAATCATAATCAAAACCAGAATTATTCTTAATCTTTCTTTCGTAAACCCACTTCAGTGCAACCACTTTCGATCACTATCACCAAACCATCGAAATAAACCTGCAACTCAACCATTTAAATCACTGCTACAGCTTTTTCTTTTTTCTTTTTTCAAATCAGTGACGAAGAAAATGATAAATAAGTGGTTCGGATATGATGAAGGAGTGCCCCACTGATTAGCTGTTTTCTGTTTCCACTTCGTTCTTACTTTTCCTTTATGGCCGATATTGACAAAACACATAAACCCCACTTGAATTAATTTAATAACGGCACTAAGAGATGAAGAAGTTAAAATACCGTAAACCTTTGATTTTCATTTGGATCGGGTTCTTTGTTTATCTCACAACTTGGGCCGAGAGTTATATATATTAAGTTGGACTTGGATTTAATTTTGAGCCTGATGATTAGTTGGGCCATAAATCCCTTTACGAATTCAGTTGGGCCGAAGTAAATGTTAGGTTAAAAGAATTTACTGTGAGATTTAATTCAGAAAAACCATGACAGATCAATGGTTAGGGACATGGGTTTAAGTTTAAGCAGAAGGTCACGGGTTCGAGCCCTACAATGGGTTATTTTTTTTAGAACTTAATTACAAGGTAGTTTTCTAGCATATTCATTATTATTATTATTATTATTATTATTATTATTATTATTATTATTATTATTATTATTATTATTATTATTATTATTATTATTATTAGCAATATTAAATTTTTATTAATAATATCGTCAATATTATTATTCATATCATTTTTTATTAAAAACTATCATTTATATCAAAAGTATCATTATAATTATCATTATTTTTATGACAAATAAATATTTTGCATATAAAAAAAATATATATATATATATTTTTACATATAATTATATATTAAACATATTTTTATATATACATAAAGGATACATATAACAAATTACTGATATAATTCTAAATATATATGTGTGTATATATATATATATATATATATATATATATATATATATATATATATATATATATATATATATATATTGATATAACTATAAACGTTAATTATTTTAATTATATATAAACAGGATAAATATCGATAACATATAATTTAAAATATAATAAATAAAATATATATATATATCTATATATATATATATATATATATATATATATATATATATATATATATATATATATATATATATATATATATATATATATTCTAATTGCAATCTAGTATGAATTTTATATAACTACAACACTAAATAATGAATAGATGAAATTACTTGAGTACAATTATATGTGTTAATAGATATACTTGATATAGGTTTGTGAACCTGAGGCCAACCCTGCATTGTTCAATATAGTCATATGTATTTTTACTACAAAATACAGTATGGTGAGTTTCATTTGCTCCCTTTTTAATTGCTTTTGCAATATATATTTTTGGGCTGAGAATACATGCGCTGCTTTTATAAATGTTTACAAAATAGACACAAGTACTTAAAAATATATTCTACGTTGAGTTGTACCACTGGCATATTTCCCTGTAGCTTGGTAACTACTATTTACATGGGTATTGTAAACGCGAATCCTGTTGATAGATCTATCGGGCCTGACAACCCCAACCGGACTGGACGACCAGTATTCAACGGTTGCACAGTACTTCGTTTCGGTGACTACACTTGGTACGGTGTAGTGAGATTTCATAATAAAGGGAATATGCGACATGATTAAATGTTAAGTATGGTTACCAAGTGCTCAACACTTAGAATGCTTTTCATACACTTGCGAGTGTATTATGTTTATGATTATGAAATCTTGTGGTCTATTAATATATTAAAAAGATTGTTACGATAAACCTATGAACTCACCAACCTTTTGGTTGACACTTTAAAGCATGTTTATTCTCAGGTATGAATTAAGTCTTCCGCTGTGCATTTGCTCATTTTAAAGATACCACATGGAGTCATTCATGGCATGTAGAGTTCAGTACCTCGCAATGGGACCATATGTTGAAGACTTCGTCCAGGTGGATAAGGACGGGTTATTACAGATGTATAAGTCTTGGCTTGCATACAATGGTACATATTTAAAAGTTGAATGCATACAATCGGAGATCTGAAAGTGAGATGCATACAATAGAAATTTGGTGAAAGTTCAATGCATTTTCAAACAATTTTCCCTTCTAGTATAGTACATTCAGGCTACAATTTTTAAGAGAAGATTTTCGGGATAAGATTTTTCTGGATAAGTTTTGCAGATTTTCTGGATAACATTTTCTGACATTTTAAAGGATAAAATTTTATCACTTTAGCGGCTTATATGACATTGTTACAGGATTAGATTCAATCTTGGATTTCAGTACTTAGAGTTATTACATGTATTTTTCAAATCTATCAAAGGAAACACATGTATTTTTCAATTCCACTACAACCCTACATTCAAACAAACTACCACATAATTGTTTTAGATGTCGTCTTCGAACCAACCTACCAGAATACTACAACAAACTTTAAGTCATTTACACGATAGATACCCATAAACTAGTATACAATCACTTAAATTGCTAGAAATTCCTGAACTCGGCAACACCCCAACAAGGCATCAGAGAACAACATCATTGAGAGGACATATGAGCGCCTGCACAATAAAAGATCACTCATTACCGACCCAGGTAAACCTCAATAGCTTAGATAATCTGATGTGATGCAAATAATAATAACAACCAACTCAACCGACTTTAATCTTATGCATGTACTCCCAGCAAAGGCGAAGCCAAGAATTAACATTAAGGGTAAGAGCGCCTGCACAATAAAAGATCACTCATTACCGACCCAGGTAAACCTCAATAGCTTAGATAATCTGATGTGATGCAAATAATAATAACAACCAACTCAACCGACTTTAATCTTATGCATGTACTCCCAGCAAAGGCGAAGCCAAGAATTAACATTAAGGGTAACTCTAACATAGTAACGCCCGATTCGATATAAGACTATTAGATTTTTTTGACTAACTAATCAATTGTGTTTTACGTATTAGTATATTGGTAGAATACATTATTAAATACTAAAATATCATTCCTATTTAAACATATATTTCTTAAAATACATTGTTTCTTGAGTTTAAATCTAATACAAGGAGTAATAGTAATTCATATGAAAACAAAGAAATACTCCGCGTTAATTAATTTTAACATAAATTTATATCATATTAAAATTATTTAGAGTGTTTGAATATATGCTCTATATAGCAAACTATCAACTTTGTTAAATTTAGAAGATATAAGTTTAACAGTCTTTAGGCTCTGTACTATGGATAAAAGATAATGATTGTAGATTAGGTGAAATTAAATCAATTAAATAAAATGAAATTTGGCGAAACTTAAAATAAACTAAGAGTTATCGAGTATGTAATATATTTATATAATGGGTTAAAGATTGATGGGCCTTTCCAACCACTGGATTATATATATTTCACTATAGCAATGGACTAAGACCCTTACTAACGCTGCGTTATTGGGCACTTTTGGCGTGATCATTCAATCACGGGAATTCTCTTGAGTGTGAAGCATATATGGGCCAATTACTAAATTACATTTTACAAATTAAAATAAGAAAAAAACTTCTTCACATAAAAAAAATGGGACTCACACCCTATCACACAACCATCACCACATACCATTACAAACTCCATCACACCATCAGACCGTCACATTTAGCATATCAACACTATACCCCACAAAAACACCTCATCACACCCTATCACGCCATCACCATTAAAAATAGTCTAAGAGCTAATTGAATTGAATATGATGGGCCAGTTAGGGGAGGTTCAACATCCCTAAACTCCCCGAACTATTGTCTCCCAGCAACCAATTAAAGAAAATGAAAAACGAGTCCAGCAATAGCCAATCTTTTGTGGAATGTTATTTTGCTGACAATCAGAGGCGATTCTACACTATGCTTTAGGGGGTCCAATGATCCAACAGATTCGGAAATTTTCTTATTAAATATCCTGAAAATCGTATAAGAAACCACTAAATTTAATTACGGGACCCCACATATTTGGAGATTTGATAGTTTTTAAAGGCAAACAACTACTAATTATAAAGGGTACTTTGTAAAAAAAAAAATAATAAAAAATAAAAAAAAAAGCAAGAACCCATTGAGTTTCCATCCTAGATTCGCCACTGCTGACAACATACAATGTTCTCACATTGTTTTTTTTTTCACTAAACATTTAGACTAGCAGTGTATGTAAATATTAACAACACATCTTGGCTACGCCATCCAGACTGTTAATAATGTAATTTGCTACGTCTGTTAATATTACTACTATGTGTTTATACTATATTCCCTCTTTGTTTGACCCCGAATTCGTGTTAATGGAGGTAGTATGATTATGTATGAAGGTTTATGAAGATTGTATGAAGATATGTATATTGATTGATACGAAATTATTATAATCTATAAAATTTGGTATGGATCGAAAAATTGTTTATTTCATTCATCAATTGTGTATTTATACAAATAAGAATTGACTAAACATGAAAAGTAAATAACATGAAAAATATTAGACTTAAGCCCTAAGTATCTTCGACTTATGCCCCAAGATTAGGAGTTAATATTTGTTTCCAATACTCCCTCGCAAGTTGGAGCATGGAGATTTCGAGTGCCCAATTTGTCAAGTAAAGATCTGAGTTGTTGAGTGCCAAGTTCTTTGATAAGAAGTTTGCCGAGTTGCATTTTGGTGTCAGTCGCTTGTTTTTCATCAGGCAAAGTTTCTTTTTTGTCAAGTGCTTGTATCTCCCTTATCATAGCATCTTTCCAACCTTCCTTTTTGAACTCTTGATGAGATTTAGAGAAAGAATCATAAGAGACAAAACTAGATGGAGAATGTACCATCGAGGAAGCATGACTTGCAGTTTTCTTATCTAGAATTTCATTGTTATTTGTGATATGCTTGTTGGATCCCAAGTCACCAACTCAATCAAGATCATCATTACCTTTTCTGGTCATATAAACCTTTCGGACATTAACATCCTTACTGGAAGTGTCATTTTCGGAGAAGTGCCTGAAAAAAACTCATATTGCACTTTTGTTAATCCAGGAATAGGTGATCAGGTATCAGAATCGGCGAAGGCAGCCATTGATTTCACCACGTCCTTTTTCTTGTTTCGTGGCCACCATTCCGGATACCCTATCCTCTTGAAAGACTCATCCCACACGTGTCCTTATTTTCCATAGTATGTACAGCTCTCTGTCGTTTCAGCACGTTTTCTATTCCCTGGCCACCAATCTGGATAACCTATGCGCTTAAAAAACCCCTCACGCAGGTGTCCATCCTTGCCACAGTGGGTGCAGTTTTCGATTTCCTCTATGCGTTTGGTTTCTTTTGAGAAAAAATTATCACGCCCCTGATTCTGGTTACCATCTCGTCTTAATACTGAGGCCTTGAAAGCGGCAGCTTCAATTACTGGCTTCTTATCAGCTGATATGATTCTCTATCGTTCATATTCAGAAACAAGATGGTAAACGTTACCCAAACTAGGCATCGGATTCATGGCTAGAATTTGTGTCTTGATTACAGAAAACTGATCGTCGAGTCCCATAAGGAACTCATATATTCTCTCCTTCTCCTTGACCCCACTGGTTTTCTTTCCAATGTCACATGTGCAGCCTTCACATGAGCACTTGGGTATTGAAAGTACCGAATCGATTTCATCCCAAAGATACGCAACTTCGTGTAATAAACTGAAAATGTCGTTCCATCTTGATGTGTCATCGAGAGTGATTGCTTTAACTCATATGCTCTAGGTGCACTTTCTTTTCCAAATCTTTCTTTTAGATCGTTCCATATCTCGTACGCTGAATTAGCGTACTTAACGCTAGTTCTTATTTCTTTCTCCATGACAGTAGTTAACCAACCCTTCACCATAGTGATGTGTAAAATCGCGTATATAAATTATGTTGAAAATACCGGTTTAAAGATTACTACACATTAACGGGCAGTGTACCCGATCGTGCAATAGTATAAGGTTGGTAAATCCGAAATCGTTCCAAGGACAGTTTAAAAGTGAGAATTAAGATTGCAACTAATGAAAATAAACTAAGTTAATCTATTAAAATTGAAAGTACGAATAATGGTTTTTGTGGCTATTTAACGATTAGCCAAATCAGGCTTTGATTTGAAAATTAAAAACAATATTTTAGGATTTTAGTTTATAAAAATTAAAACAAGAAAGCGATTAAGATAGTTTTGATATCAAATGGAATGAAAATGCTCGTCTAGACCTTTTGTGATGCCCCGTACTAAATCATCATGTACGGACCATCAACAACAGGATCATTACAAGGTCAAACACTATATGCTATTTCAAAATACTTTTGCATTCACGGTAAAAGGTGACGTCATAACTAACATCGAATGTTTTACATCAAAAGTATGCTTCTATGAATAATAGCAAAGATAATAGTGCGTGACCCTTATGTCATTACAAATCATAGTTTCAAAAGTAAAAAATGTTTATGAATGCAAGATAAACGTTCATGCGGTGACATCTCTAAAGCAGCAGGTGTCTACAGCAAGACTAGTACAACAGCGGATGCAAGCAACCTTAAGCACCTGAGAAAAACATGCTTAAAATGTCAACACAAAGGTTGGTGAGCTATAGTTTAAGTATAACAGTAATGTAAGGTAGGCCACGAGATTTCAGTGCTACAAAGAGCGTTTCAAAACAGTATGATAAAGTATATGTTTAACCGTGGGCACTTGGTAACTAACTTAACGTTTATAACCCCCTGAAAGTACACTTGGCGAGTGCGTATGTTTACGAAGTATTAAACACCCGTTAAATGCTAGCGCTACTAGCCCGAGTGGGGATGTCAAACCCTATGGATCCATATCTAAGATTCGCGTTCACCGGTTCAAAAACCAATGACTAAACGTTACCGAGCTAAAGGGAATGTTTATGCCGTTGTATAACCCACACATATATAAGTTTAAGTACTCGTGCCTAGTATGTAAAATATAAAATGCGCATGGATTCTCAATTCCCAAAATAGTTAAAGTAAAAAGGGATGCTATAACTCACAGTGGTAAAGTAGTGGTAAACTATGACTCTGGAAAAGTAAGCAAGTATGTAGGTCCGGAAAGTCCTAAACCTAAGTAAAAAGTTACTAAGTCAGTAAATCGTTCCCGATAGGTTTAAAAGTATGTAAATTAGGTCTTAAGGGTCATCATCATTCATCATCAAACAAAAGGTGTAAAGTAAGTTTCATTCTAGAAAAGAGTTTAAAACAAAGGCTGATTTCGGTCAGTCACCACGGCCTCTATACCTACTAAAATAAGGTGAGACCAGTGGCCATGGCTCCGTATATGAGTCCTTTAGTTGTGGTAAAAATTCCAGAAGCAAACTCGTCTTCGTTTGACCGTGGCGATGGTCTAAGTGCGAGTAGGTTAGAATTTTCAGCACAACGTTAAAAGGACATAGTGACACTCGGAGGGCCATAGATCCTAAACCGTAACTCAGATTAAGACAAGTCTTAAACGAAAAATTATCTGATCGAACAGAGCTAACTGAAAATCAACTTTACAGTAGCCCAGATATTCTGATCAGTTCCAGAAAACAGTAAACAGTGTGTTCCGGTGGGTTCTTGGTGCTTGACGTTCATCACGGTTCTCATCCTTGATGCATATAGCTTCAAGTGTACAACTCGTTGATGTGTTTACATCATCTTTACCAAGTTTTGACCATCATAACACAAGTATAAGTCTAAGATAAGTAGCACAACTCAATTAAGTGTTGCAAGTAGTTTGATGAACCAAAGTTACATCAAGATCTTAGATCCGACACATACATGAACTCTAAAAGTAATATTAAGCTACAAACTTGAAAGTAAACTAACTAATCAAGATCTTAAGTTGTAGAACATAGTTCTTAGTTTGATCTTGAAGATCCTAGACCCAAAAGTCTAGATCTAAAGTTACTAAGTTAGATCCAACACAAGTATATGAAGTTATAACTAAGAAGTTATACTTCTATGTTCTTGAACTTACAAAGTTAACTTTTAGTTTCAAGAAATATGAGATCAAGATTAACTAGTAATACTTGACCAAATCACAACTTTAAAGTACATAAAATGAAGAAATAAGTTAAATCTACAAGTAACAAGTTCATGATTGTTCATACTTTAAAGATTCAAGCCAAGGCTTTGATCTTTAAGAATGTAAACTTTAAGTTTACAAACATGAATCACAAGTATGATTTTAACACTCATGAACTTTAAATCTTTAAACATTATTTGTAGAACCATAAACTAGAAAGTTTAGGTCCTTGTTTGTTCTTGAAATAACAAGATGATATGAAGAATTAAACTAGAAAGTTTGATTCTTATAACTAGTAAATAAACAACAACACCATCAAGTAAGTAATCAATAAACAAGAACAAGTGATAAAACAACCAAATGATGATGATACACATGCATATATATTTTGGTTTTCATGAAGGAAAAAGGAAGAAGAAATAAGTTTGTTACTTACAAATATTTGAGAGAAAAAGAGAGAAAGAAAAGCAGCAAATGAAGTGTGTGTAAAAGTGAGGTGAATGCAAGTAAAATGTAATCAAAATTTGAAAACAAAACCACTCCCCCACACCACCAAAACCTATGGCCAAGAGGGTGCAAAAGAGGAAGGGATCAAAGCAACTTTCAAACATGGGGAGTTGGTGATAGCTTGGAATGGAAATAAAGCAAAATGGTGTGGGAAATATGCAAGTAACTAGATTCTTTGCTAAGCTAATTTATCTAGTTGTAACCTAATGTAATACTTACATAAATATGGGCTAACTAGTCCATTAAGGATGTAGGGTGGGCTTCCAAGTCCACTAATCATAAGTCCATTAATAAGAGACCAAGTATATAACAAATTAAATAAATAATCCCAAGTAATTAACTATTAACCTTAGTTAATTAAAAATGATTAATAAAAATTAATCATGAATGTAAATAATATCCGAAATATTATTCGTGAAAAGTTCGTGTGTCACAAAGACGTGTCGGGCATGTAAAGTCAATCGCGGTAACAAGTAAATGCATAAAATATATTCATTAAACACAAGCATTAATAATAAATATTATTAATTAAACGTTGGAAAATTCAGGGTCGTTACATTACCCACCTGTTAAAGAAAATTTCTTCCCGAAATTTTAAGCTGAGGTAGATGGAGGAGTCAGGAAAAGGTGAGGATACTTCTGCATCATTTGATCCTCTCGTTCCCAGGTGAATTCAGGTCCTTGTTTGGCATTCCATCGTACTCGGACGATCGAAATCTTGTTGCGTTTCAAAGTTTTGACCTCACGGTCCATACTTTTAACAGGCTCTTCCACGAAGTGGAGTTTATCATCAATCGTAAGTTCTTCCAGTGGTATGATAAGTTCCGGTTCAACAAGACACTTCTTCAAATTCGATACATAAAAGGTAGGATGGACGGAGCTCAATTGAGTTGGAAGATCCAAACGGTAAGCAACGGGTCCAACACGTTCCAAGATTTCAAAAGGACCAATGTATCGCGGGTTTAACTTCCCACATTTTCCAAAACGGATCACACCTTTCCAAGGTGCAACCTTCAGCATTACACAGTCGCCCACGTTGAATTCAAAGTCTTTACGTTAAAGATCGGCATAACTCTTCTGACGATCACGGGCCGTCTTAAGTCTCGCTTGAATCTGAGCAATCTCATCCGTTGTTTCGTAGACTACCTCGGGTCCGGTGATTTGCTTTTCGCCTACGTCGTCCCAACAAATAGGAGATCGGCACTTGCGGCCATACAACGCTTCAAAAGGTGCGGCATTAATACTCGAGTGATGTAACGACCCGGATTTTTCCGACCCTTTTTATACATATGAGATTAATATCTACATAAATTAAACATTACCAACATGATAAGCAATCCAAATTGTTGAGTCTTGCGTTTTTGAAAAGAGTTTTACACAAAGTTTGACCGTCCAATTTGACCGATGATATCACGAACTATATAACATACGATAATTATATGATTGTGTACATATACGTATTTATATATATTTAACATGATCTAAGGATGGTTTAACATATCATTGTGTACTAATAACAATGAGTTATAAGTATACTTTGAGACTACTAACTTAAGTTTTCAAAACGGTAACTATACGTAACGTTCTTTGACATATATACCTATAATCTATAATGTTTATACAAGTATTGTATAAATACGTATTTAATTACTTTAAAGGACTTAAATACATAAAACAATATAAGTATATTCACAAAAGATAGTTATATTTGAATTCTCGTTCCGTTTTCTCAAGATTTCTACACGTATACCTAGGGTATATGTACCCGTATTATACGCAGCTTCTAGATGTATTTACTATTGATAAATACCAATTATTAGACCTTAATTATCTGTTCTTAGCAGCTATTGTTAGTCAACAACATGTGGGATCAATTATTAAGACATATGAGCTAAAAATCAAAACTTAAAATCTATATATATACATACATATACACGTTTTTTATATACATACATATACTTCCATATCAACTTTATTTTAAGATAAATGATCTTCTAAACTCTCTCATCTTCAACCTTCAAGAGTTCTTCAAAGTCTTCATAAGTTTCTAGCTCCATAATCAAGGTAAAACTATGTTTAAACTTTGATTCAATTCATGTAAGTTAATTATCTTAAATCAAGATATAAACTTACTTACAACCTTTATTTCTTTCATGATTTCACTTCTTAATCTTCCAAGTCATCAAGAACAAGTTCATATATTGTTTATTCAGTAACTTTCTTCATCATACTTGAGGTATAACCTTTGTTCATCATCTTGTTCAAGTATAACTATCTTACTAAGAATATACAAATTATAACAACAAGAACATAGTTTGAATGATTTCAAACTTGTTCACAAACTAAATAGATCCTTCTAACTTGACTTTTAAAACACTTCAAGACCTGTAATATATCATAATGATATGCTAACTTAACAAGATACAACTTGATTTTACAAAGAACACCTTAAAACTGAATCTACATCGTTGGAGTGCAACCGGGGGCTGTTTTGGGTTGGATAATTAAAAACCATCTTAAACTTTGAATTGGAAGTTTATATTCTGGAAAAATGATATTTCTTATGAATATGTTAATATATAAAAATCTCATGGTGTAACTCAAAGTGTAAGTATTTTTGTAAAAATGATCATCTAGATGTTGTTTTTACAACGGAAATGATTACTTTCATAAGATTCACCAAAGTTTGACCTATAACCTATGATTTGGAATGCAAACTAAGGTATTTACAGTTCATATTCATAAATAATGACTCGATCCAAGGAAGTGGCAAGTTGAACCAACAAAAACGGAGTTATATTGAAGAAACTACGGCTAAAACAAAATTGGGTATCCAAAGCTAGTTTAGCTACGAAATTAATTGGAGTAAAACTAAACTAATCATATCTTTGCTAATTAATATGATATTTTATATATATTTACTTATGATTTGATTTTATATATTTCATGACCACCCGTAAACAACACGAGAAGATTAATTATAAGACCTCATGATTGTACGCAACACGTCATTTGACAACACGGTACTTTATGTACGCAACACGTCATTTGACAACATGGTACCATGGGTCGAGATTAATTCTGATCAATACGAAACGATGGGGTCTTTATTTATTTATTGAGCAACAAATTGTGGACCACTAACATCGGACTGCTAACTACGGACTAATAGATATTAAAAGTATTATAAGTATATATGTAACGATTATTTGAAAAGAAAATATGTTAATATATTATATATATGGTTAGGTTCGTGATATCTATCGGAGACCAAGTCGTGTTAAATATCTTCAAAGCAAAAGTGAGTATATAGTCCCACTTTTAAACTCTAAATATTTCGGGATGAGAAAACATGCATTTTATGATTTACGTTATGGACACAAGTGATTAAAAATATATATTCTACGTTGAGTTGTACCACTAGCATACTTCCCTATAACTTGGTAACTACTATTTACATGAGGTATTGTAAACGTGAATCTTGTTGATAGATCTATCGGGCCTGACAACCCCAACCGGACTGGACGACCAGTATTCAACGGTTGCACAGTACATTGTTTCAGTGACTACACTTGGTACGGTGTAGTGAGATTTCATAATAAAGGGAATATGCGACGTTGATTAAATGTTAAGTATGGTTATCAAGTGCTCAACCACTTAGAATATTTTTATTAAAACGTTTATGTATATTAAATCTTGTGGTCTATATTTATAACGCTGCTAGCATTAAACCTATATCTCACCAACTTTATGTTGACATTTTAAGCATGTTTATTCTCAGGTGATAATTAAAAGCTTCCGCTGCATTATGCCGAATTTAAGCAGGATTTGGAGTATGCATATTTGTGTCAAAAATAAAACTGCATATCGGAAGATTTGCAATGTGAAATATGTTGGAAATCGTATTGTTATTATCAAATGTAAAGTTTGTAAAACTAAGATTATCGCTAAACGATAATCATTATTATGATGTTTGAACCTTTGATTATAATAAAGGTTATGGTTTGTGTTATAAAAACGTATGCAGATTTTGAAAAATGTCACATATAGAGGTCAATACCTCGCAATAACACCAATGAGTACGTGACATTTATATTCGATATGAACGGGACGCTTCAGGTGGTATCAGAGCGTTGGTCTTAGAGAACCAGAAAATTTGCATTAATGTGTCTTATCGAGTTTGTTAGGATACATTAGTGAGTCTGGACTTTGACCATGTTTGATTTCGAAAACTATTGCTTATCCTTGTTAGTTAAAAATTAATATGTAAATAATATGTGGTACTAACGTGCTAGTTGTTGTGTGATAGATATCTTGCTTAGAACTTGTTATCACATTCAGCAACTCCGAACCAGAATCCTCAGATAGTGTTCCAGTCATTAACCTATCCGATGATGAAAACGACACCTTTGGGGAAGACTCACAATTTCTGGATGAATCAATTGAAGAGGAACCGGAAAGTGATCCTGAGGAGGAAGAAATACAGGAAATTACGAAAGAAAAGTTTGAACGAGGAAAGAAACGAAAGGCTACTGAATTGGAAAATCCAAATCCCGAGTTTAGTGAGGATGTTGTGGCACCAACTCCACCAGACACTTCCACCCCTATTCCTGCTATTCCTATTAGTTCTATCCCGACATCCAGTTCTTCGGTCCCTCAGCCAAAATGCAGGGAGACAGCCAGGATAAGCTTTAAGCGATTTCTTTGAACACAAACGTTTTGGGTTAAATGATGCTCTGTTGTTTTAAATCATGGGATCATATAACGTTTTGTATAATATTACTAGTGTGGTTTGCTTAATGTTTGATGTAAGATAAGCATATGTAAAATAGTGAAGTGTGAAATGCAATAATTTTCCATGGTGGAGTATTATTTGGATGGTAGTAATTAATTTCTGTACTAAGCTATTAAGTATGAACTTTAACGGGTAGGTACTACCCTAGATATAATTATAAAACGCTAATAGGAAGAAAAGGCTTTTTATAATAATAACTGGTTCATATTATTAATAATCTACGATGTACTGTAAATACACACTACATCCATAATATTCTATGTGAATAATTATTTTTTTTCATTCTTATTGAAGAATAAGGCGCGATTGAACCGTATGACGGAACAAGAAATCGAGAAACTCATCAATCAGCGATTGAACGACAGAATGTTATGGGTCGAGGCTATGAGAAGTGCTGCAGTTAACCCAAATCCTCGTGTGGGATGTACTTACAAAACTTTTCAAGGTTGCAAGCCCTCATCATTCAGTGGAACAGAAGGACCGGTCGGTTTAACACGGTGGATCGAAAAGATTGAGTCTGTGTTTAAAATCAGTGGTTGTATTGAGAAGGACATGACCAAGTATGCATCGTGCACCTTACAAGATAGTGCACTTACGTGGTGAAAAAACTATGTGAAGGCCGTAGGAGGAGATGTAGCTTATGATACTCCATGGGAAGAATTCAAAACAATGCTAATCAACGAGTATTGTCCAAGGAACGAGGTTAGGAAGTTGGAAGCTGAACTATGAAACCTGAAAGTTATTGGTACTGAACTCACCAACTACAATCAGCGATTCATGGAATTAGCTTCGCTATGTCCCGAATTGGTACCAACCGAAGAACTGAAGATAGAACTGTACAAAGATGGTTTGCCTAAAAATGTCAAGGCAAATGTTACAGCATCGAAACCCAAGACTATTCATGAAGCCATCACTATGGCAAACGAGTTAATGGACCAGATTATTCTCGATAAGAACACCGATGTCAAGACATAGGAAAACAAAAGAAAGTGGGAAGGTAATCAACAATCTAACAAGAAACAAGAAACCACGCAAGGTGCGGGTAGTGGTTCAAGCTCAGGTTACAAAGGACGAAATCCTTTATGTAACAGATGCCACAAACATCACTCTGGTTATTGTAATGTGGTGTGCGATAATTGTAATCGAAGGGGTCATCTTGCTGAAGATTGTAGGATTCCTGTTACAAATACAAATGGCACCAAGACTCCTGCCACCAATGCAAATAGAACTGCCTTGGCCACTGTTACTTGTTATGAGTGTGGGAAACAGGGTCATTATAAGAGCCAGTGCCCGAATCCAGAGAAGAATAATGGATCTGCACGTGGAAGAGCATTTATTATTAATGCTAGAGAGGCGTGTGAAGACCCGGAGCTTGTTACAGGTACGTTTACCATTAATAACTTATCAGCATCTATTATATTTGATACTGGTGCCGATAGAAGTTATATGTGTAGAAACTTTTATGCTAAATTGAATTGTTCATCATTACCTCTAGATGCTAAGTACATGATTGAGTTAGCTAATGGTAAACTAATTAAAGCCGATAAAATTTGCCGTGATTGTAAAATAAATTTAGCCGGAGAAATGTTTAAAATTGATTTGATACCCGTAGAATTAGGAAGTTTTGATGTATTAGTCGGCATGGACTAGAAGTCTAAAATAGGAGCTGAAGTTGTGTGTGCCAAGAAGGCAATTCGCATTCCTTGTAAGGATAAAACGCCGGTAATGATTTATGGAGAGAAGGGTAACTCAAAGCTAAAACTCATTAGCTGTTTGAAAGCCCAAAAGTGCTTGAAGAAAGGGTGCTATGCAATCTTAGCACATGTTAATAAAGTCGAAACGAAGGAAAAAGAGAAGAGCATCAATGACGTGCCTGTGGCAAGAGATTTTCCTGAAGTCTTTCCGGAAGAGTTGTTGGGATTACCTCCATTTAGATCTGTAGAATTTCAAATAGATCTAGTACCAGGAGCTGCACCAGTGGCTCGTGCTCCATACAGAATTGCACCGTCTGAAATGAAAGAGTTACAAAGCCAGTTACAAGAATTACTGGACCGTGGTTTCATTCGACCGAGCACTTCACCGTGGGGAGCTCCGATTTTATTTGTCAAGAAGAAAGATGGATCCTTCCGAATGTGTATAGATTACCGTGAATTAAATAAGTTAACTATCAAGAATCGGTATCCACTACCGAGAATTGATGACTTATTTGATCAACTGCAAGGATCATGTGTTTATTCAAAAATCAACCTAAGATCGGGCTATCATCAACTACGCGTCAAAGAAGAAGATATTCCAAAAACTGCTTTCCGGACACGCTACGGTCATTATGAATTTTTGGTCATGCCGTTTGGATTGACGAATGCGCCAGCTGTATACATGGACCTCATGAATCGAGTTTGTAGTCCGTATTTAGATAAGTTTTTTATCGTTTTCATTGACGATATTCTCATCTATTCCAAAAATGAGCAAGAGCATGAGCAGCATTTAAGGTTGGTATTAGAATTGTTAAGAAAAGAACAGTTATACGCCAAATTTTCTAAATGTGCTTTTTGGTTGAAAGAAGTGCAATTTCTTGGTCACGTTGTTAGTAGCAAAGGAATTCAGGTTGATCCTGCTAAAATTGAGGCCATTGAAAAATGGGAGACTCCTAAGACACCAACACAAATACGTCAATTTTTGGGCCTAGCCGGTTATTATAGAAGGTTTATTCAAGATTTTTCCCGAGTAGCTAAACCATTGACAGTGTTAACACAAAAAGGGAAGAAGTACGAATGGACCTCTGAGCAGGAGAGTGCATTTCAATTACTGAAGAAGAAGTTGACTACGACGCCTATTTTATCGTTACCTGAAGGGAACGATGATTTTGAGATATATTGTGACACTTCGCGACAAGGTTTTGGTTGCGTCCTTATGCAATGAAAGAAAGTTATTGCGTACGCATCCCGACAATTGAAGATTCACGAGCGAAATTATACGACGCATGATTTAGAACTGGGAGCAGTAGTGTTTGCATTGAAGATATGGAGATACTACTTATATGGGGTTAAATTCACTGTGTTTACCGATCATAAAAGCCTTCAACATATTTTCGATCAGAAACAGCTGAACATGAGGCAACGTAGGTGGGTCGAGCTGATAAATGACTATGATTGTGAGATTCGCTATTATCCCGGAAAAGCGAATGTAGTGGCCGACGCTCTAAGTAGAAAGGAACGAGAGCCAATTCGAGTACGAGCGATGAACATAAAAATTCGCATGAATCTCAACTCACAAATCAAAGAGGCTCAACGAGAAGCTCTTACTAAGGAAAACATAGGAAATGAAATAATGAAGAAGTATGAGAAGCAACTCGTTATACGGGAAGACGAAATTCGTTATTTTGCAAAACGTATTTGGGTACCAAAGTTGGGTGGATTAAGGAAGTTGATATTGAACGAGGCACATAAGACAAGATACTCGATACATCCTGGAGTTGGAAAGATGTATCAAGATCTTAAGACACATTATTGGTGTCCTAACTTAAAGACAGACGTTGCAACATATATCGGGGAATGTTTAACTTGTTCCAAAGTCAAAGCAGAACACCAGAAGCCGTCAGGGTTACTTCAACAACCAGAAATCCCAGAATGGAAGTGGGAAGGTATTACCATGGATTTTATCACGAAGTTACCCAAGACTGCATGGGGTTATGACACCATTTAGGTAATAGTTGATCGTCTCACCAAATCTGCACATTTCTTGCCTATAAAGGAAACGGATAGAATGGAGAAACTATTATGATTATACATAAAGGAAATTGTTTCAAGGCATGGAATACCTATTTCCATTATATCCGATCGTGATAGTAGATTTACATCAAAGTTCTGGCAATCACTACAGGAGGCCCTAGGAACTCGTTTGGATATGAGCACCGCATATCATCCGCAAACTGACGGGCAGAGTGAAAGAACAATTCAGACTCTTGAAGACATGCTCAGGGCATGTGTGATCGATTTTGGAAACGGATGGGATAAATATCTACCATTAGCAGAATTCTCGTATAATAATAGTTATCATGCGAGCATTAAAGCTGCACCATTCGAAGCGCTGTATGGAAGGAAGTGTAGATCCCCTATATGTTGGAATGAAGTAGGAGATTGACGATTAACTGGTCCCGAGATCATACACGAAACTACTGAGAAGATAGTACAAATAAAGGAGAGATTGAAAACAGCCCGTAGTCGCCAAAAGAGCTACGCCGATGTTCGAAGGAAACCATTAGAGTTTCAGATCAGTGACATGGTAATGCTAAAGGTGTCACCTTGGAAAGGTGTAATACGTTTCAGCAAAAGGGGTAAACTGAACCCAAGGTATGTAGGCCCGTTCAAGATCATCGAACGCATTGGACCGGTAGCTTATCGACTCGAGTTACCACAACAACTCGCCGGAGTACATAATATGTTTCACGTTTCAAACCTTAAAAAGTGTCTTGCAAAGGAAGACCTCACCATTCCTCTTGAAGAAATCCAAGTCGACGAGAAACTACAATTCATAGAAGAACCAGTCGAAATCATGGACCGTGAAGTTAAACAACGCAAGCAGAGCAACATACCAATCGTTAAGGTTCGTTGGAATGCTCGAAGGGGTCCCGAGTTTACTTGGGAACGAGAGGATCAGATGAAACAAAAGTACCCACATTTGTTTCTCGAGAACGCAAAATAGGTACAACTTTAAAATTTTAGGACGGAATTTATTTAACGGGTAGGTACTGTAACGACCCGGATTTTTCTGACCGTTTTATACATATGAGATTAATATCTACATAAATTAAACATTACCAACATGATAACCAATCCAAATTGTTGAGTCTTGTGTTTTTGAAAAGAGGTTTACACAACGTTTGACCGTCCAATTTGACCGATGATATCACGAACTATATAACATACGATAATTATACGATTGTGTACATACACATATTTATACATATTTAACATGATCTAAGAATGGTTTAACATATCATTGTGTACTAATAACAATGAGTTATAAGTATACTTTGAGACTACTAACTTAAGTTTTCAAAACAGTAACTATACGTAACGTTCTTTGACATATATACCTATAATCTATAATGTTTATACAAGTATCGTATAAATACGTATTTAATTACTTTAAAGGACTTAAATACATAAAACAATATAAGTATATTCACAAAAGATAGTTATATTTGAATTCTGGTTCCGTTTTCTCAAGATTTCTACACGTATACCTAGGGTATATGTACCCGTATTATACGCAGCTTCTAGATGTATTTACTATTGATAAATACCAATTATTAGACCTCAATTATCTGCTCTTAGCAGCTATTGTTAGTCAACAACATGTGGGATCAATTAGGAAGACTTATGAGCTAAAAATCAAAACTTAAAATCTATATATATACATACATATACACGTTTTTTATATACATACATATACTTCCATATCAACTTTATTTTAAGATAAATGATCTTATAAACTCTCTCATCTTCAACCTTCAAGAGTTCTTCAAAGTCTTCATAAGTTTCTAGCTCCATAATTAAGGTAAAACTATGTTTAAACTTTGATTCAATTCATGTAAGTTAATTATCTTAAATCAAGATATAAACTTACTTACAACCTTTGTTTCTTTCATGATTTCACTTCTTAATCTTCCAAGTCATCAAGAACAAGTTCATATCTTGTTTATTCAGTAACTTTCTTCATCATACTTGAGGTATAACCTTTGTTCGTCATCTTGTTCAATTATAACTATCTTACTAAGAATATACAAATTATAACAACAAGAACATAG
The DNA here is from genome assembly GCF_046630445.1 of Rutidosis leptorrhynchoides. Classification (NCBI taxonomy): domain Eukaryota; kingdom Viridiplantae; phylum Streptophyta; class Magnoliopsida; order Asterales; family Asteraceae; genus Rutidosis; species Rutidosis leptorrhynchoides. Next base: position 571,445,189 of record NC_092335.1, on the reverse strand, counting down.
TTTGAATGATTTCAAACTTGTTCACAAACTAAATAGATCCTTCTAACTTGACTTTTAAAACACTTCAAGACCTGTAATATATCATAATGATATGCTAACTTAACAAGATACAACTTGATTTTACAAAGAACACCTTAAAACCGAATCTACATCGTTGGAGTGCAACCGGGGGCTGTTTTGGGTTGGATAATTAAAAACCATCTTAAACTTTGAATTGGAAGTTTATATTCTGGAAAAATGATATTTCTTATGAATATGTTAATATATAAAAATCTCATGGTGTAATTCAAAGTGTAAGTATTTTTGTAAAAATGATCATCTAGATATTGTTTTTACAACGGAAATGATCACTTTCATAAGATTCACCAAAGTTTGACCTATAACCTGTAATTTCGAATGCAAACTAAGGTATTTACAGTTCATATTCATAAATAATGACTCGATTCAAGGAAGTGGCAAGTTGAACCAACAAAAACGGAGTTATATTGAAGAAACTACGGCTAAAACAAAATTGGGTATCCAAAGCTAGTTTAGCTACGAAATTAATTGGAGTAAAACTAAACTAATCATATCTTTGCTAATTAATATGATATTTTATATATATTTACTTATGATTTGATTTTATATATTTCAGGACCACCCGTAAACAACACGAGAAGATTAATTATAAGACCTCATGATTGTACGCAACACGTCATTTGACAACACGGTACTTTATGTACGCACCACGTCATTTGACAACATGGTACCATGGGTCGAGATTAATTCTGATCAATACGAATACGATGTGGTCTTTATTTATTTATTGAGCAACTAATTGTGGACCATTAACATCGGACTGCTAACTACGGACTAATAGATATTAAAAGTATTATAAGTATATATGTAACGATTATTTGAAAAGAAAATATGTTAATATATTATATATATGGTTAGGTTCATGATATCTATCGGACACCAAGTCGTGTTAAATATCTTCAAAGCAAAAGTGAGTATATAGTCCCACTTTTAAACTCGAAATATTTCGGGATGAGAATACATGCATTTTATGATTTACGTTATGGACACAAGTGATTAAAAATATATATTCTATGTTGAGTTGTACCACTGGCATACTTCCCTGTAACTTGGTAACTACTATTTACATGAGGTATTGTAAACGTGAATCCTGTTGATAGATCTATCGGGCCTGACAACCCCAACCGGACTGGACGACCAGTATTCAACGGTTGCACAGTACTTTGTTTCGGTGACTACACTTGGTACGGTGTAGTGAGATTTCATAATAAAGGGAATATGCGATGTTGATTAAATGTTAAGTATGGTTATCAAGTGCTCAACCACTTAGAATATTTTTATTAAAACGTTTATGTATATTAAATCTTGTGGTCTATATTTATAACGCTGCTAGCATTAAACCTATATCTCACCAACTTTATGTTGACATTTTAAGCATGTTTATTCTCAGGTGATAATTAAAAGCTTCCGCTGCATTATGCCGAATTTAAGCAGGATTTGGAGTATGCATATTTGTGTCAACAATAAAACTGCATATCGGAAGATTTGCAATGTGAAATATGTTGGAAATCGTATTGTTATTATCAAATGTAAAGTTTGTAAAACTAAGATTATCGCTAAACGATAATCATTATTATGCTGTTTGAACCTTTGATTATAATAAAGGTTATGGTTTGTGTTATAAAAACGTATGCAGATTTTGAAAAATGTCACATATAGAGGTCAATACCTCGCAATGACACCAATGAGTACGTGACGTTTATATTCGATATGAACGGGACGCTTCAAGTGATAACTGTTGTTGTAAGAAAATTCGGTGAGTGGCAAATGCCTTTCCCAGGCCTTTCTGAAATCAATAACACATGCACGCAACATGTCTTCCAAGGTCTAAATCGTTCGTTCACTTTGCCCGTCGGTCTGTGGGTGATAAGCAGTACTCATGTCGAGACGAGTTCCCATGGCTTCTTGCAAGGAACACCAAAATCTAGAAGCAAAACAGGGATCGCGATCTGAGATGATCGATAAAGGTACACCATGACGAGATACAACCTCTTTGATATATAGTTGAGTGAGTCTCTCCATCGTATCCGATTCCTTCATAGCTAGGAAATGTGCAGATTTGGTAAGACGGTCAACGATAACCCAGATGGTATCGTATCCGCCCACCGTCTTTGGTAGCTTGGTGATGAAATCCATTGTTATCCTTTCCCACTTCCATTGCAGGATTTCCGGTTGCTGAAGTAATCCAGAGGGCCTCTGATGCTCGGCCTTAACTTTCGAGCAAGTCAAACACTTACCAACGTAAGTTGCAACGTCCTTCTTAAGATTAGGCCACCAGTACTGTTCCTTAAAATCGTGGTACATTTTGCCCGCTCCAGGGTGAATCGAATATCTCAACTTGTGGGCTTCATCAAGTATAAGGTTCCTTAGATTTCCATAACGTGGTACCCAAATTCTTCCGGCATAACATCGGAGCCCAGACTCCCTAACCTCGAATCGAGAAACAAGAATGTTCAAATGTTCATGAGATATATTCTCCTCCTTGAGAGCCTCATCTTGGGCTACTCGGATCTGGCTGTTGAGATTTGAATGGATGGTGATGTTCAGAGACCGTACACGGAGAGGTGCCATCCTCTCCTTTCGGCTCAAGGCGTCAGCTACAACATTGGCCTTGCCAGGATGATAGCGAAGTTCACAATCATAGTCGTTAAGCATCTCGATCCATCGATGCTGTCTCATATTCAGTTGCTTCTGATCGAAGATGTGCTGGAGACTCTTGTGGTCAGTGAAGATAGTACTTTTAGTTCCATACAAATAGTGTCTCCATAATTTGAGCACAAAGACAACGACTCGAAGTTCAAGATCGTGAGTAGTATAGTTCCGCTCGTGAATCTTCAATTGACGGGAAGTATAAGCGATAACCTTTGTGCGTTGCATCAGTACACAACCAAAACCACTTTTCGATGCATCGCAATAAACGATGAAATCGTCACTGCCTTCAGGAAGTGATAAGATAGGTGCGGTGGTTAACTTCTTTTTCAAGGTTTGAAATGCTGATTCCTGTTCGGGTTCCCAAATGAACTTCTTGCCCTTGTGAGTCAGAGCGGTCAAAGGACGCACAATCAGAGAGAAATCTTCAATAAATCTTCAGTAGTAACCGGCGAGACCTAAAAATTGGCGAATGTGAGTTGGAGTAGTGGGAGTCTCCCGCTTGCTGATAGTCTCAATCTTGGTAGGATCAACTTTGATACCCTGGTCGCTCACAACATGACCCAGAAATTGGACTTCCTTCAACCACAATTCACACTTGGAGAATTTGGCGTAAAGTTGTTCTTGTCTCAAAAGTTCGTGCACTAGTCGGAGGTGTTGTTCATGCTCTTCTTCGCTCTTAGAGTAGATGAGGATATCATCTATGAAGACGATAACAAACTTATCCAGGTATGGCTTGCAGACACGATTCATGAGATCCATGAACAAAGCATGTGCGTTGGTTAAACCGAATGGCATCACGAGAAACTCATAATGACCATAACGAGTTCTGAATGCAGTCTTCATCACATCATTTTCTTTCACCCTCAACTGGTGATAACCGGATCGTAAATCGATCTTGGAATAAACGCTCGATCCTTGTAGTTGGACAAAAAGATCGTCAATACGGGGAAGGGGATACCGATTCTTGATCGTCAATTTGTTGAGTTCACGGTAGTCGATACACATATGGAAGGATCCATCCTTCTTCTTCACAAACAACACAGGTGCGCCCCAAGGCGAGAAACTTGGTTGGATAAATCCACGGTCAAGTAGTTCTTGTAGTTTACTTTGTAACTCTTGCATCTCGGAAGGTGCGAGTCGATAAAGTGCGCGAGCTACAGGTGCAGCTCCTGGCACTAAATCAATTTGAAATTCTACTGCTCTTGGTGGCGGTAATCCAGGCAATTCTTCAGGAAAGACATCGGAGAATTCGTTCACAATTCGAACGTCGTTCACACTCTTCACCTCGGTTTCTACCATTTTCACATGTGCTAAGACAGCAAGACGTCCCTTCTTCATGATCTTTTGCGCTTTCATGCAACTAATGAGGTTCAGCTTCGAGGTACATCTCTCTCCGTAAATGATCAGTGGCTCACCATCTCCGTGTGGTATACGAAGAGCTTTATCTCCACAGATAATGTCGGCCCTTATCTTGGTCAACCAGTCCATACCGACAATAACATCAAAGCTTCCCAACTTAATGGGTATCAGGTCAATCTTGAAATCCACACCAGCTATGTTGATAATAGCTCCTCGACTATTATGGTCAACTTTCTCAAGTTTTCCATTGGCTACCTCTACAAGCATACTCTCCTTTAAAGGAACTAACGACCAATTTATCTTATCGCAAAAGTGTCTACATACATAACTTCTATCGGCACCAGTATCAAATAGGACAGAAGCTAATAGATTGTTGATAGTGAATATACCTGTCACCAAGTCGGGGTTCTCACGAGCATCCCTTGCATTTACATTAAAAGCTCTGCCACGTGGTGGTCTGCCATCCTTTCGCTTGTTGAGACACTCATTTCTGAAGTGGCCCGTTTGTTCGCATTCGTAACACTTTCTCGGTCCAGTGAGGTTCGGCTTCCCAGTCATGGTGGTGATCTTGCAGTCCCTGCCAATTGCCCGGTCCTTTTGCATTTTTCACAAACAACATTACAGTACCCGGTATGGTGCTTGTAGCACCTCTTGTACTGTGATAGGGTACCTTTGTAGTTGGGGTTCGAGTTGGTGTTCGGATTGGGATTCCCACCGTTGTTGTTTCCTTTGAAACCCTCATGTCGCTTCGCTGGGTTTTGATCATAGGCTCTACCCTTGTTGTTATCCCACTTTCGCTTGTCACTACTACACGCTTCAGACTTAGCCTTTTCCGGTTCATCGATGATAATTTGGTTCATTAAAGTATGCGCCATGCGCATTGCCTCCAGGACATTAGGTGGCTTAGACGAGGTGACATTTACCTTAATGGACTTAGGAAGTCCCCACAAGTATCTCTCCATACGCTTGAATTCCGGGGTGACCATGGTAGGACACATCAGGGCTAGTTCCAAATACCTACGATTGTACCCATCGAGATCGTTCTCCACAACCTTCAACTGCATAAACTCAATCTCCATCTTCTGTATCTCAGTTCTCGGACAATACTCTTCAATCATGGCCGCTTTGAATTCTTCCCATGGCATGGCATACGCCTCATCAATACCCTTGGCTTGAGCCATTGTGTTCCACCAAGTGAGGGCGCCATCCGCCAGTGTACAAGAGGCATATTTTGTCTTGTTTGCCTCTGAGCAGTTGCTAACTCGGAATACAGATTCTAGTTTTTCAAACCACCTAGTGAGACCCAACTGGCCCCTCCGTTCCACTAAAGTTATGGGGCTTGCAGCTTTGGAACTCTTTGTACGTGTACCCATTACGTATGGGCTGAATAACCGGTGGCGGCGGGGCTTGGGGTTGCATTTTCGCAATGGCTGCGGCTACCCTTTCGGCAATCATTTCCTCGATTTGGGCTGTGGTCGGTGTTGATCTTCCGTTAGCCATGATGTTCTAAACAAAAATTTTGACTCAAGTCAAAATCCAGTATTCAAATAGTAATAATACAGTATATGGTAACCAACATGGAATCAACACATCACATGTTTATTAAGTAATGCAACCAGGTACAAATACCATAGAATCATCATACAGTAATGTAAATAGAACACCGTGCAAGAATTAAATGACGCAAAGTTCCATTCATTAATAATAAGTTGCATACATCAGCATAGGTTCGAACAATACATAAGTGAAACATAAAACTACAACTAGATTACATAATGAAATCTACTACAAAGGTCCTATGGTGAAGGTGGGTGTAGGATGTCAATACGTGGGACATCTGGTTCTCGACCTCAGTTACCCGAGCACGGAGGATCTCCGCCTCCCTCATCAGTTCCTTGACAGAGGGGGATGGTGGGGCAGGCTATGCAGTCGGTACGGGTGGTGCTGGTGGAGCTGGTGGTGCAGACGGTCCGGCTCCAGAAGTAGAGGCTACGAAGTGGTAAGGCTTACGGATGAAGGGATCAGCAGGATACGGCACAAGCCGCTTACGGGCGGTAACCCTACGACGCCGACCATATGCGTCAGTGAATGCTCGACCTCCATTAATCCCTGGAATGACGGTACCATCGAAACGGTACCGCTTCTTCGGCGGGGTGGAGGGTGGCTGTACAGGTTCATCATCAGGGTCCTCATCAGAATTATCGGTACTGGAGTCGTCTGAGGAGGTGTCGTCGGATAAAGAATCAGCGGAGGATGGGTCGTCTGAATCATGTGGAGGTGGCTGCACGGGTGGCTATACTAGCTCTCCTCGGGCGGCCATCATCTGTCGGTATCTGGCGGGTCCGATCGGCACGAGACATCCATCAGAAGCGCGTTGGCACTAATGGTTATGCTCATTACGGACTGGACCTTCCCCAAGATCCACGGGAATCACAGCACCACCGGGATGGTGCTGTGGCTCCGAGGGTCCGGGGGCAAGTGGAGCCGGAATCTCCTGGAGGTCCCCGGCTCCGTCAGAGGTAACCACTAGGGCAGGTGCATGACTACTGGCACCAGAAGATGAAGCGCCAGGGTCACTAGTGGGTGTTGACGACGGCATCTGGGAATCGGCAACAACGGTCGGTGAAGTGGCGGACGAGTCTGAGTCACTGTCCAAAATGATGACATGTGGAATATCCGACATCTGAACAAGGAAAAATAAATTTTCCATGTCAGTAAGTCATAAAGCAAGCACGTATTAGGCCAAGTAACTACAACAGTCTAAATCATGTATAACGGAAAATAGCATGGCAATAACGGCAAGTATCATGCAATCGAAAATAGATAATAGCATGCAGTAGTGAAGTCATGTAGTAGCATACGGCATATAGCAGTAAAAGTAAGCAGTAGCATGCAGCAAGTTTCGTAGAAACAAGTAAACTAGCAAGTTGTAGATTAGTCCTATTAGTGAATCCTACTCGGGTCGGTCTAGACTCACTAATGCAACCTAATTCGCTACAACCAATGCTCTGATACCAAATGTGATGCCCCGTACTAAATCATCATGTACGGACCATCAACAACAAGATCATCACAAGGTCAAACACTATATGCTATTTCAAAATATGTTTGCATTCACGGTAAAAGGTGACATCATAATTAACATCGAATGTTTTACATCAAAAGTATGCTTCTATGAATAGAAGCAAAGATAATAGTGCGTGACCCTTAGGTCGTTACAAATCATAGTTTCAAAAGTAAAAAATGTTTATGAATGCAAGATAAACGTTCATGCGGTGACATCTCTAAAGCAGCGGGTGTCTACAGCAAGACTAGTACAACAGCGGAAGCAAGCAACCTTAAGCACCTGAGAAAAACATGCTTAAAACGTCAACACAAAGGTTGGTGAGCTATAGTTTAAGTATAACAGTAATGTAAGGTAGGCCACGAGATTTCAGTGCTACAAAGAGCGTTTCAAAACAGTATGATAAAGTATATGTTTAACCGTGGGCACTTGGTAACTAACTTAATGTTTATAACCCCCTGAAAGTACACTTGGCGAGTGCGTATGTTTACGAAGTATTAAACACCAGTTAAATGCTAGCGCTACTAGCCCGAGTGGGGATGTCAAACCCTATGGATCCATATCTAAGATTCGCGTTCACCGGTTCAAAAACCAATGACTAAACGTTACCGAGCTAAAGGGAATATTTATGCCGTTGTATAACCCACACATATATAAGTTTAAGTACTCGTTCCTAGTATGAAAAACATAAAATGCACATGTATTCTCAGTTCCCAAAATAGTTAAAGTAAAAAGGGATGCTATAATTCACAGTGGTAAAGTAGTGGTAAAGTATGACTCGGGAAAAGTAAGCAAGTATGTAGGTCCGGAAAGTCCTCAACCTAAGTCAAAAGTTACTAAGTCAGTAAATCGTTCCCGATAGGTTTAAAAGTATGTAAATTAGGTCTTAAGAGTCATCATCATTCATCATCAAACAAAAGGTGTAAAGTAAGTTTCATTCTAGAAAAGAGTTCAAAACAAAGGCTGACTTCGGTCAGTCACCACGGCCTCTATACCTACTGAAATAAGGTGAGACAATTGGCCATGGCTCAATATATGAGTCCTTTAGTTGTGGTAAAAATTCCAGAAGCAAACTCGTCTTCGTTTGACCGTGGCGACGGTCTAAGTGCGAGTAGGTGAGAATTTTCAGCACAACGTTAAAAGGACATAGTGACACTCGGAGGGCCATAGATCCTAAACCGTAACTCGGATTAAGACAGTTCTTAAACGAAAAATTATCTACTCGAACAGAGCTAATGGAAAATCACCTTTACAGTAGCCCAGGTATTCTGATCAGTTCCAGAAAACAGTAAACAGTGTGTTCCGGTGGGTTCTTGGTGTTTGACGTTCATCACGGTTCTCATCCTTGATGCATATAGCTTCAAGTGTACAACTCGTTGATGTGTTTACATCATATTTACCATGTTTTGACCATCATAACACAAGTGTAAGTCTAAGATAAGTAGCACAACTCAATTAAGTGTTGCAAGTAGTTTGATGAACCAAAGTTACATCAAGATCTTAGATCCGACACATACATGAACTCTAAAAGTAATATTAAGCTACAAACTTGAAAGTAAACTAACTAATCAAGATCTTAAATTGTAGAACATAGTTCTTAGTTTGATCTTGAAGATCCTAGACCCAAAAGTCTAGATCTAAAGTTACTAAGTTAGATCCAACACAAGTATATGAAGTTATAACTAAGAAGTTATACTTCTATGTTCTTGAACTTACAAAGTTAACTTTTAGTTTCAAGAAATATGAGATCAAGATTAACTAGTAATACTTGACCAAATCACAACTTTAAAGTACATAAAATGAATAAATAAGTTAAATCTACAAGTAACAAGTTCATGGTTGTTCATACTTTAAAGATTCAAGCCAAGGCTTTGATCTTTAAGAATGTAAACTTTAAGTTTACAAACATGAATCACAAGTATGATTTTAACACTCGTGAACTTTAAATCTTTAAATATTATTTGTAGAACCAAAAACTAGAAAGTTTAGGTCCTTGTTTGTTCTTGAAATAACAAGATGATATGAAGAATTGAACTAGAAAGTTTGATTCTTATAACTAGTAAATAAACAACAACAACATCAAGTAAGTAATCAATAACCAAGAACAAGTGATAAAACAACCAAATGATGATGATACACATGCATATATATTTTAGTTTTCATGAAGGAAAAAGGAAGAAGAAATAAGTTGGTTACTTACAAATATTTGAGAGAAAAAGAGAGAAAGAAAAGTAGCAAATGAAGTGTGTGTAAAAGTGAACTGAATGCAAGTAATATGTAATCAAAATTTGAAAACAAAACCACTCCCCCACACCACCAAAACCTACGGCCAAGAGGGTGCAAAAGAGGAAGGGATTAAAACAACTTTCAAACATGGGGAGGTGGTGATAGCTTGGAATGGAAATAAAGCAAAATGGTGTGGGAAATATGCAAGTAACTAGATTCTTTGCTAAGCTAATTTATCTAGTTGTAACCTAATGTAATACTTACATAAATATGGGCTAACTAGTCCATTAAGGATGTAGGGTGGGCTTCCAAGTCCACTGATCATAAGTCCATTAATAAGAGACCAAGTATGTAACAAATTAAATAAATAAGCCTAAGTAATTAACTAGTAACCTTAGTTAATTACAAATGATTAATAAAAATTAATCATGAATGTAAATAATATCCGAAATATTATTCGTGAAAAGTTCGTGTGTCACAAAGACGTGTAGGGCATGTAAAGTCAATCGCGGTAACAAGTAAATGCATAAAAATACATTCATTAAACACAAGCATTAATAATAAATATTATTAATTAAACGTTGGAAAATCCAGGGTCGTTACAACTTTTACCCTCGTAATTGGATGTTTTATACTTTAGCCCGATTCAAGACTTAATACATGCAAATTACTCAGTCGACCCGCCAAGAGTTCTCTTTAGCAAGTACTCAAACTATAATTACTAGATGTAGGGTTCCCTGGCACCTAAGACCTTTTCGTTTGTGACTAATTAATTAACTAGATCAAAGATTTGAATAACAATTGCCTTTGCGTTCGCTCTACACAATTCATCCCTATATCGTCTAACCGTTTAAACTTAATTTACCCCCTTGGTCCGGTTTAGCAAACAATCAATTAAGACAAATCAATTGTAAACTAGTGTATTAAATCAACAAGAGTTCTCTTTATCAAACAAATACACTAATCAATCAAGTTCATAAAGTTAAACATCAATAAGAATCGATCTTTTATTCAAACTATTAAAATAAACATGCATAAGTTCATAAATCATAAATCATAACATCCAAAACCTCGGTTATTAATCTAGACAAGCATTATAAGCTTAGCCAACAATCATGGCTGAAAACAAAATCAAAAATAAACAAATAGGAGAATTCATTATGATAATAAAGAATTAAACCTAGTGAAAATAGTGATCTTTAATGATGAACGAATCGACAAGTGTTTCCGGAATGATTGGATTGATTGAATGATGTTGGGTGAAATGGCCCGTTCTTATTGATTAAAAACGTTCCATATTAATTGATTTCATTGCGAGGTTTTGACCTCTATATGAGACGTTTTTCAAAGACTGCATTCATTTTTAAAACAAACCATAACCTTTATTTCATAAATAAAGGTTTAAAAAGCTTTACGTAGATTATCAAATAATGATAATCTAAAATATCCTGTTTACACACGACCATTACATAATGGTTTACAATACAAATATGTTACATCGAAATTAGTTTCTTGAATGCAGTTTTTACACAATATCATACAAACATGGACTCCAAATCTTGTCCTTATTTTAGTATGCAACAGCGGAAGCTCTTAGTATTCACCTGAGAATAAACATGCTTTAAACGTCAACAAAAATGTTGGTGAGTTATAGGTTTAACCTATATATATCAAATCGTAACAATAGACCACAAGATTTCATATTTCAATACACATCCCATACATAGAGATAAAAATCATTCATATGGTGAACACCTGGTAACCGACATTAACAAGATGCATATATAAGAATATCCCCATCATTCCGGGACACCCTTCGGATATGATATAAATTTCGAAGTACTAAAGCATCCGGTACTTTGGATGGGGTTTGTTAGGCCCAATAGATCTATCTTTAGGATTCGCGTCAATTGGGGTGTCTGTTCCCTAATTCTTAGATTACCAGACTTAATAAAAAAAAGGGGCATATTCGATTTCGATAATTCAACCATAGAATGTAGTTTCACGTACTTGTGTCTATTTTGTAAATCATTTATAAAACCTGCATGTATTCTCATCCCAAAAATATTAGATTTTAAAAGTGGGACTATAACTCACTTTCACAGATTTTTACTTCTTCGGGAAGTAAGACTTGGCCACTGGTTGATTCACGAACCTATAACAATATATACATATATATCAAAGTATGTTCAAAATATATTTACAACACTTTTAATATATTTTGATGTTTTAAGTTTATTAAGTCAGCTGTCCTCGTTAGTAACCTACAACTAGTTGTCCACATTTAAATGTACAGAAATAAATCGATAAATATTATCTTGAATCAATCCACGACCCAGTGTATACGTATCTCAGCATTGATCACAACTCAAACTATATATATTTTGGAATCAACCTCAACCCTGTATAGCTAACTCCAACATTCACATATAGAGTGTCTATGGTTGTTCCGAAATATATATAGATGTGTCGACATGATAGGTCGAAACATTGTATACGTGTCTATGGTATCTCAAGATTACATAATATACAATACAAGTTGATTAAGTTATGGTTGGAATAGATTTGTTACCAATTTTCACGTAGCTAAAATGAGAAAAATTATCCAATCTTGTTTTACCCATAACTTCTTCATTTTAAATCCGTTATGAGTGAATCAAATTGCTATGGTTTCATATTAAACTCTATTTTATGAATCTAAACAGAAAAAGTATAGGTTTATAGTAGGAAAAATAAGTTACAAGTCATTTTTGTAAAGGTAGTCATTTCAGTCTAAAGAACGACGTCTAGATGACCATTTTAGAAAACATACTTTCACTTTGAGTTTAACCATAATTTTTGGATATAGTTTCATGTTCATAATAAAAATCATTTTCCCAGAATAACAACTTTTAAACCAAAGTTTATCATAGTTTTTAATTAACTAACCCAAAACAGCCCGCGGTGTTACTACGACGGCGTAAATCCGATTTTACGGTGTTTTTCGTGTTTCCAGGTTTTAAATCATTAAGTTATCATATCATATAGATATAGAACATGTGTTTAGTTGATTTTAAAAGTCAATTTAGAAGAATTAACTTTTATTTGCGAATAAGTTTAGAATTAACTAAACTATGTTCTAGTGATTACAAGTTTAAACATTCGAATAAGATAGCTTTATATGTATGAATAGAATGATGTTATGAACATCATTAATACCTCAAGTTCCTTGGATAAACCTAATGGAAATGAGAAAAATAGATCTAGCTTCAAAGGATCCTTGGATGGCTTGAAAGTTATTGAAGCAGAATCATGACACGAAAACAATTTCAAGTAAGATTTCCACTCGAAATAAGATTGTTATAGTTATAGAAATTGAATTAAAGTTTGAATATGATTATTACCTTGTATTATAAAGATAACCTACTGTAAGTAACAAAGGTTTCTTGATCTTGGATGATTACTTGGAATGGATTTAGAAAACTTGGAAGTAAACTTGCAATCTTGGAAGTATTCTTGATTTTATGAAACTAGAACTTTTGGAATTTATGAAGAACACTTAGAACTTGAAGATAGAACTTGAGAGAGATCAATTAGATGAAGAAAATTGAAGAATGAAAGTGTTTGTAGGTGTTTTTGGTCGTTGGTGTATGGATTAGATATAAAGGATATGTAATTTTGTTTTCATGTAAATAAGTCATGAATGATTACTCATATTTTTGTAATTTTATGAGATATTTTATGCTAGTTGCCAAATGATGGTTCCCACATGTGTTAGGTGACTCACATAGGATGCTAAGAGCTGATCATTGGAGTGTATATACCAATAGTACATACATCTAAAAGCTGTGTACTGTACGAGTACGAATACGGGTGCATACGAGTAGAATTGTTGATGAAACTGAACGAGGATGTAATTGTAAGCATTTTTGTTAAGTAGAAGTATCTTGATAAGTGTCTTGAAGTCTTTCAAAAGTGTATGAATACATATTAATACACTACATGTATATACATTTTAACTGAGTCGTTAAGTCATCGTTAGTCATTACATGTAAATGTTGTTTTGAAACCTTTAGGTTAACGATCTTGTTGAATGTTGTTAACCCATTATTTATTATAACAAATGAGATGTTAAATTGTTATATTATCATGATATTATGATATATAATATATCTTAGTATGATATATATACAGTTAAATGTCGTTACAACGATAATCGTTACATATATGTCTCGTTTCGAAATCATTAAGTTAGTAGTCTTATTTTTACATATGTATTTCATTGTTAATACACTTAATAATATATTTACTTATCATTTAACATAATTAACCAAGTGTATCAATATCTCAATATGATTCATATGTACCTAGTAAGACGTTGTTATAACGATAATCGTTATATATATCGTTTTCGAGTTTCTTAAATTAATAGTCTCATTTTTATGTATATAACTCATTGTTAAAATACCTAATGAGATACATACTTATAATAAAATCATGTTAACTATATATATAACCATATATATGTCATCGTATAGTTTTTACAAGTTTTAACGTTCGTGAATCACCGGTCAACTTGGGTGGTCAATTGTCTATATGAAACCTATTTCAATTAATCAAGTCTTAACAAGTTTGATTGCTTAACATGTTGGAAACACTTAATCATGTAAATAACAATTTCATTTAATATATATATAAACATGGAAAATGAAAGGACCCGTTCATATACATCATAAACGATTCACAATAGTTGATTACATCGCGAGGTATTTGACCTCTATATGATATATTTTACAAACATTGCATTCGTTTTTAAAGGACAAACTTTCTTTACAACGAAAGTTGACGGCATGCACACCATTTCATAATACATCCAACTATAATTGACTTAATAATAATCTTGATTAACTCAATGACTCGAATGCAACGTCTTTCAAAATATGCCATGAATGACTCCAAGTAATATCCTTAAAATGAGCTAATGCACAGCGGAAGATTTCTTTAATACCTGAGAATAAACATGCTTTAAAGTGTCAACCAAAAGGTTGGTGAGTTCATAGGTTTATCATAACAATCATTTCAATATATTAATAGACCACAAGATTTCCGTTTATAAATATATGTACACTCGCAAGTATATAAAAGTATTCTATAAGTTGTAGGCACCCGGTAACAAGCCTTAACGTTCATGTTTTACCCTCTGAAGTACACCAGATCAGGTGTGTTTAAAATAACCTCGAAGTACTAAAGCATCCCATAGTCAGGATGGGGTTTGTCAGGCCCAATAGATCTATCTTTAGGATTCGCGCCTACCGTACATAGACAAGTAGTTTAATGTTACCAAGCTAAGGGTATATTTCTGGTTTAAACCCACGTAGAATTAGTTTTAGTACTTGTGCCTATTTCGTAAAACATTTATAAAAACAGCGCATGTATTCTCAGTCCCAAAAATATATATAAAAGGGAGCAAATGAAACTCACCATACTGTATTTCATAGTAAAAATACATATAACGTCATTTAATAAGTGCAAGGTTGGCCTCGAATTCACGAACGTATCAATATTGTGATTCAATATTGCAGGAAAGTACGTAGACGCAATGAAAATGATAAACGTTAGGTTGACCTCACGAGCAATACTCTCGAACAATACCCATAACCTCCATAGATATAACCCCTAATTTCCTTAGCTCTATCCCGTTTGAAAACTTATTTTGAAATCGTCTGAATATCACTCCATCGTAGTATTTTATGTATACTAATAATATCTTGAAATAATACTAAGTAAATATATATATGTAATTTGATTGAGAGAGTTTAGAGAAATATATTTTCAAATTTCTATGAAATAATGAAACCTATTGAATTCTATTTATAATAGATTTTTGAATTATTAAAGTGAATTATTAAAGTATGAATTATTAAAGTGAATTATTAAAGTATGAATTATTAAAGTGAATTATTAAAGTGAATTATTAAAGTGAATTATTAAAGTATGAATTATTAAAGTGAATTATTAAAGTGAATTATTAAAGTTAAAGTAAAGTAAAAGTAAAGTAAAAGTAAAGTAAAGGTAAAGTTAAAGTATAGTAAAAGTATAAAACTATGTACGTATAATACGCGTATAAATATATTTAATATTAATTTAAATCGTTATATCATAAAACATTTTAGAAAAGTAGAATTATATATATTCATAATAGGTTTCAATTTTTTAAATTACAGTCTGTTGGTGAAGCATGAGATAAAGTCCAAAGGTTTAATAAACGTATGAAATCATCTTAATGAAAAATGTCGAGTTACTTAACTTGTCGATATCCAACATCTAAGTTATTTACACTCCACGTTCTTACTTATAGATCACTTTACCATTTTCCGAATATTGTCAAAAAGAATAGATTTCTTAAATCACAGTGGACCTCATAACATTGGCCCGTAATCATATCATAATGTATCTGATAATTCAATCATTTGATATTATCTCTTAATTCTGTCGATAAATATATCGAAACAAATACGTTCATGTAAAGTATCATATATATCAAATACTTTGTTAATGTTTTCAGTTATTATATATTATATATACATATCTATATACACATAATTGTTCGTGAATCGTCGAACACGGTCAAAGGGTAATTGATTACATGAATGTAGTTCCAAACTTTTTGAGATTCAACATTACAAATTCTGCTTATCGTGTCGGAAACATATAAAGGTTAGGTTTAAATTTGGTCGGAAATTTCCGGGTCGTCACAGTACCTAACCGTTAAAGAAATTTCGTCCCGAAATTTGATCGAGGTCGTCATGGCTAACTTTAAAAATGTTTTCATGACGAATATGAGTTGATAAATAGAGTTTTATCATCATTGAGTAATATAGATAAAACAATTTGATTACGCGAAGAGTATAAGTGAAGTTATCGCAAGAGAGTGAAATGAGTAAACGTATATTCGTTTTAACCGATGACGTAGTTATGATTGATTTTCGGAATTCATGGAATTTAAAGAAAATCTTTGCAATAAGATTTGGTTCTTCGGCGATTAAGGAAATCATGATCTTGATTGATTAAATGCGATAATCTGTCTCGATTTCTCTGTCTGATATTTTACTATAAATCCACCCCCTTCGTTTCTTTATTTCCACAGCTCACACCTTCTAGTCTTTCTCCCCAATTCATACTTTAAAGCATTCGTTAATATGCTTCATCCAGTATTGATTCTTGATATACTCTTAACTTTCATATCTGTCATTCTTCTTTTTCATCTACCACCAGAGGAAGTTATTTTCTTCTACCATTACCTTGGGGTTATTGTGTTTTTCATTCTCCCGTGTCTTTATATTGCTATACGCATTGATATACAAGGTTTGTAATTTCGTGGTTGTTATCGGGCTTTATATTCTCCATTATATTTTGGAGCTTCATGCTTTCGTTTTCTCTTCCCGACCTTAAGTCAAGTGGATAATGGTCCAGAATTTGTAGATATGAATTTTTGGATGAACATAGTTAATGTTCCAAGAAGAAAATCGTAATGGCACGATCTTGATTTGGCAAATTACCAGAATATCCGAAAATATAGAGCTATCAAGATGATATGTTCTTAATATGTTTGGAAATTGGGTAGAATGTAAGAGTCGTGTAAATAGTACATGATGACGGTATGTTCTGTGAATCATCACGTTCCATTAGAAACTCAGTATGACTTACTGTAATATAATCACATTGATCAAGTGTCATTATATTATACTAACTCATGCTTCAGTTCCCAACACTACTTCAAAAACATTCCTATTTTAAATTCGAATTTTTTTTTCTTTCAGAATTTAGAAACTAACACAGTTTCTTTTTATGTTGTAACGCAGATATTGTGAATAGATAGAATATTTCGGATAAGAATAGTTGTGAAAATATCTTCAGGAATATCGAAGATATTTATAATAAAAGATACGATGATATCTTAGAATTCTTAACATAGATGGATGATGAAGAAGATTTGTCTGTGAAGGTTTAGAATAAGAAGTAAGGTGTTTGCTAACGATTTCAGTAGACACTGAATCATTTGGATCCTTTGAAGGCAGGTTTAGTCTTTGTGATTTGTCCACAGCCTCCTTCATGGTCCGCTCAATCCGTTTTCCAGTATCAAACCTTCTCTTTTTCTCAGCTTTACCACCATACTATTCTTTATCATCAAACTTTTGACTGTTAAAGTCGTTTACAGTTTTTGCTGCTTTATCAGCATTTTTCAAATTTCGGAGAACTAGTTCATAGTTTGGGATGTTTTTCAGAAAATTCACATTCGAAGTATGTAAGTCTAGGAGATAGACGTTATATGTATACATATAACTTTTGACGTAAAATTGTCGCGGAATTCAAAATACTGATTGCTAATTCCCAGTAGTTGGTGTGACAATTATTGTTACAGGATGTAGGTGAGTACATGATGGGGTTTTAATGAATAAGTATAGTGGCTTTTCGGAGAGGCTTAAGTCGAAGGTTAATGAAGTTGTTGATAAGTTTACTGCTAATGTGGCGAGATATGAAAGGTTCCCCGGTAACAATGATGAAGGGGTAATTGTTATAATAAAGTTTATTCGTATAAACAAATGAAGGTGATTTGTTGAAGCTATGACAAAACTGTCTATTTTGGAAAGAGATTGAAAAATTATATTTAGTAATAAATATCAAAGGATCTGACAAGGATACGTGTTAAACTATAACTTTGGTTTCGAGAGCTTTTCAGGTGCATGACAGTGGGTAATGTGTGGTTGGATCATCATCTCGCATGTCTTTAAGAATTTTGAAGTGTTTGAACACATATTGTAATTGTTAATATACATATGATGTTCTAAGATTTTGAATGATACAAATATTTTATGAGTTCCATGAATAGAAATGAGGTTCTAGGACAGTTTTGAAGTCAAAGTATAGTTTTGAAAGATGTAGAAATCTAAGAGTGATGATTTCGGTTATATCTTGAATCGAATTCTGAGATTTCAAAATCAGAATATGTAATTAGATTTTGAATGAGTATGGTTGTTTTGATTTCTATAAAAGAATGTATATTGTTGTGAAAGAAGGGAGTATAATGGATGATTTGCTGAATCTGATTCGAAGAATGTAACATATTAATTGTGAATTTATATATCTCTCGGGTATTACCTACCTGTTAAAAAAATATTTCACAATTAATATTTTGTACAAAAGAATTTTATTACAGTCTTTATGGAAATATATATGTGTATATTTCTTCAGATGTAATATAGATTTAATGAGTTAATATTAAATTAAACTCATTTGATTTATGGTTAAGGCTAGGATAGATAATTTCTAAACTTTAGAAATTACATAATCGTCGTAGAATGTTTTCCCAATGAAGTTATGAATCAATACTTCATCGTTGTGGTATTCCTTGGTATCTACATGGCGTATGACGTCGATGCTCGTGGGACAGATTGTGAAGTTGAGGTTTGCGATGCGGTTGTTGTTGGTGGTGGTAATGGCACTGTTGATGTTGTTGATGGTGGTACTTGTTATGCTGCTGGTGCTGCTGCTGGTGTTTGTAACCTTTGCACCATATTCTCCAAAGCCACTACCCGAGCGCGAAGCTAGTTGACTTCTTCTATTACACTGGGGTGATTGTCGGTTCGGACGAGCGGATAGATAAGATCTAGAATTTGGTGTAGTATATAATCATGACGAGATACTCTGGAAATGAGAGAGAAAATGGTGTTTCGGACAGGTTCGCCGGTAAGTGCTTCAGGTTCATTGCCAAGAGGGCAATGTGGTGGATGAAAGGGATCACCTTCTTCTTGTCTCCAATGGTTAAGTAGATTACGAACCCATCCCTAATTCATCCAAAATAGATGATGGATAATTGGTTGATCCATTCCGGTCACACTGCTTTCGAAACTTGAGTAGAATTCCATTTCGGAATCCGAGGGACTTGAACTAATGACGAATTCCATTTCGTACGATTGAATAAAGAATTTTTTTCGATATGAAATGATTTTCCGGCTATCGGGTAGTATTCTAATTATATAGAGCAAAAGGTTTCGTAGATTACGGAGGAATTTACGAAATATGTCAGTCAAAGTTTACAGTAACAGATACGCTAAGATATGAATTAGCAGATACGCTAAGATATGAATTTTGTCTATACACTAATCATGCAATCAATGCAATAAGATGTGTCTAGACTAAGAATGATAAGCAGGTAATTTCCGATAAAAATGATGAGTAAAACTTTTGACATGCAAACACGGTCGAAGTCCAGACTCACTAATGCATCCTAACGACTATCAGTTAGACACACTAATGCATACCTGGTTCGCTAAGACCACCGCTCTGATACCAACTGAAAGGACCCGTTCATATACATCATAAACGATTCACAATAGTTGATTACATCGCGAGGTATTTGACCTCTATATGATATATTTTACAAACATTGCATTCGTTTTTAAAGGACAAACTTTCTTTACAACGAAAGTTGACGGCATGCACACCATTTCATAATACATCCAACTATAATTGACTTAATAATAATCTTGATTAACTCAATGACTCGAATGCAACGTCTTTCAAAATATGCCATGAATGACTCCAAGTAATATCCTTAAAATGAGCTAATGCACATCGGAAGATTTCTTTAATACCTGAGAATAAACATGCTTTAAAGTGTCAACCAAAAGGTTGGTGAGTTCATAGGTTTATC
This sequence comes from Rutidosis leptorrhynchoides, assembly GCF_046630445.1. Classification (NCBI taxonomy): domain Eukaryota; kingdom Viridiplantae; phylum Streptophyta; class Magnoliopsida; order Asterales; family Asteraceae; genus Rutidosis; species Rutidosis leptorrhynchoides. Next base: position 571,425,117 of record NC_092335.1, on the reverse strand, counting down.
ATAACAATCATTTCAATATATTAATAGACCACAAGATTTCCGTTTATAAATATATGTACACTCGCAAGTATATAAAAGTATTCTATAAGTTGTAGGCACCCGGTAACAAGCCTTAACGTTCATGTTTTACCCTCTGAAGTACACCAGATCAGGTGTGTTTAAAATAACCTCGAAGTACTAAAGCATCCCATAGTCAGGATGGGGTTTGTCAGGCCCAATAGATCTATCTTTAGGATTCGCGCCTACCGTACATAGACAAGTAGTTTAATGTTACCAAGCTAAGGGTATATTTCTGGTTTAAACCCACGTAGAATTAGTTTTAGTACTTGTGCCTATTTCGTAAAACATTTATAAAAACAGCGCATGTATTCTCAGTCCCAAAAATATATATAAAAGGGAGCAAATGAAACTCACCATACTGTATTTCATAGTAAAAATACATATAACGTCATTTAATAAGTGCAAGGTTGGCCTCGAATTCACGAACGTATCAATATTGTGATTCAATATTGCAGGAAAGTACGTAGACGCAATGAAAATGATAAACGTTAGGTTGACCTCACGAGCAATACTCTCGAACAATACCCATAACCTCCATAGATATAACCCCTAATTTCCTTAGCTCTATCCCGTTTGAAAACTTATTTTGAAATCGTCTGAATATCACTCCATCGTAGTATTTTATGTATACTAATAATATCTTGAAATAATACTAAGTAAATATATATATGTAATTTGATTGAGAGAGTTTAGAGAAATATATTTTCAAATTTCTATGAAATAATGAAACCTATTGAATTCTATTTATAATAGATTTTTGAATTATTAAAGTGAATTATTAAAGTATGAATTATTAAAGTGAATTATTAAAGTATGAATTATTAAAGTGAATTATTAAAGTGAATTATTAAAGTGAATTATTAAAGTATGAATTATTAAAGTGAATTATTAAAGTGAATTATTAAAGTTAAAGTAAAGTAAAAGTAAAGTAAAAGTAAAGTAAAGGTAAAGTTAAAGTATAGTAAAAGTATAAAACTATGTACGTATAATACGCGTATAAATATATTTAATATTAATTTAAATCGTTATATCATAAAACATTTTAGAAAAGTAGAATTATATATATTCATAATAGGTTTCAATTTTTTAAATTACAGTCTGTTGGTGAAGCATGGGATAAAGTCCAAAGGTTTAATAAACGTATGAAATCATCTTAATGAAAAATGTCGAGTTACTTAACTTGTCGATATCCAACATCTAAGTTATTTACACTCCACGTTCTTACTTATAGATCACTTTACCATTTTCCGAATATTGTCAAAAAGAATAGATTTCTTAAATCACAGTGGACCTCATAACATTGGCCCGTAATCATATCATAATGTATCTGATAATTCAATCATTTGATATTATCTCTTAATTCTGTCGATAAATATATCGAAACAAATACGTTCATGTAAAGTATCATATATATCAAATACTTTGTTAATGTTTTCAGTTATTATATATTATATATACATATCTATATACACATAATTGTTCGTGAATCGTCGAACACGGTCAAAGGGTAATTGATTACATGAATGTAGTTCCAAACTTTTTGAGATTCAACATTACAAATTCTGCTTATCGTGTCGGAAACATATAAAGGTTAGGTTTAAATTTGGTCGGAAATTTCCGGGTCGTCACAGAAAAGTTCGGGTCACTACATTGGGATTCCCCAAAAATCACCTAAAATCGCCTTGGAGCTGCAGCAATTCGTCCAGGAAAAAGTGTCCCAAAGTTAGGGTTTTAATACCCTATTTATAGCCTGAAAACCGCCACCAGATACGACCCGCGCCACAGGCTATATAGCCGCGCCGCGGTTTAACGCTATCCCAAATTCCACCCTTCATCAAACAGCTCGACCTTATAAATTAGTTATAACCCGCGCCGCGGCCTGGCCAGCCGCGTCGCGGCTTAATTCTTTGGCCGATTCCTCCTTTTAACTTTAACCATAAATGCCCAAAACCAACTTAATGCATCATATTAAGGCACCGATGATAAAATAACATAAAGTATACCTCAAAATGATTTAAAAATCGTACAAATGATCTTCTCGGCTCTCAAATCCCAAATCTCTCAAATGTCTTCCAAAATACTCCAATTCGTATCCAAACGGACCCAATAATGATCGATATTGAGAGAGAAATAATAGATGAAATGTGCAATATCAAACCACCCCACACTAGAGTCTTGCTTGTCCTCAAGCAACATGACTATAAAATAGTCTTCAATGATAAATGTTGAGCCAAAACGAACCAAATCAACAAACTAACACTAGTGCGGGTACTAATATGGAAAAAATACTAACCATGGCCCCCCTTGCATTCCTCAAACAACTTCACACATTCCTCGAGCAAGAAAATGAACAAGTAACCAAATAATCTTCTGATAGTGCTCCAAATGAACATATATTTAGTATCAATATCTTTCCAATATGTAAAACGACAAATTTTAAATTTTGTCGAGGGACGGACTACGTAAACATACCGAAACTACCTAAAGTAAAAGGAAACAAAATTTTAAAAAATTATTCATTTAAATTGTTTTAATAAATAAAGGTTTTATAAAATATATATATATATATATATATATATATATATATATATATATATATATATATATATATATATATATATATATATATATATATATATATATATATATATATATATATATATATATTATGTATGTTTGTAGTTTATCTTTTGTACAAAACAGGGTAAAACATCGCACTTTCAAAGACTGACATTAAGTTCAGCAAAAGCTACTAATTTTAACGACAAGACGTAAAATATCAAATGTGATATAAAACAATATGTTTGCAAACTCGGTATTTTTAATCACTTTTCTACACTAATCACCCTCATGAATTTATAATTATAGTCCAATTTCATGCAAATGAGGGCATTGCATGATCTCAAGTGTGGGAAAGGGTTATAAATTCTCTCGGGTTTACACTTAGTTTAATTGCCAAATTTTGTGAAAATTTGAAAAATTTTCAACTAAATGAACTCAAAATCATGTTTATACATATTTATGAACGATAAAACTAGGTTAACACCGAAATTATTGTTACCTTGAAGAGAACATAAATTGAGAAACAACCCAAAAACGCTTAAATTCATTTAAAATGGAATAGAAGAGAATAAAAAGGTAAAGAAAGAAAAATAAAGGCCAAGTGTGGGAAGAACTCACCAAGTTCTTTAAAACATATATCACATATTTTTGTAAAAGATTATTGCAGGTACTTTTGTTTTGGACGATTCTAAACAGTTTTACCCGTTTTACTGTAATATATCTGAAAGAAAAATGGATCTACACGATGAATCAATTCTATCATTAAAAGGAAGTGAAGTCTTCCGAAAAAGACACGCGCTTCTTGATTTAGGTCAGGAATTTGTCGTCCAGACCAGCTGTAGGTTGGCGAAAAATCTAGAAAAGTCATCTCTAAAATCAGCAGGAAATCCACGAACCACAGCATCAAACAGGGTCGCCAAGTGGTCAGACTTATCCTAACCATGAGAGGATCTGTCTCGTAAAACGGGGAGGGCGTCGTGCAAATTAGCTTGATAAGACTAATGAATCAGACCCCCAGAAAGGATAATCTCCTTAAAGATTAAAAATCAGCTTTTAAGCCTGATATTACTCAATCCTTGAGATTGACCTTAAAAATTGAGAATTCAAACTCATGGAATTCGATGATATCTAAACTCGAGCTTGAACGAGAAAATATTTTGATCAAATTACAAACCGATTTGTTTTCTGAAAACCTATTTTCAATGCATTCATAACCATTGAACGTAAAATACTAGGAATTCACCTGGAATTTATTAGGTCACCTGAACCAAATCGGGTGTCAACCGTAAGAACGGTGGTTGCATAGCATGGTCGAAGACAGGACCTTGTGCCAGACCAAAAAATTTATAGGGTGATCTTTACTATTTCTCCTACAAAGGATAGTAATTGCATCCGACACGATATAGACCATAATCAAAAGCATGTCATTAGACATTGCCTTAACAGTTGCTTGTTCAACGCTTTCCTTTACAATCGGACGGTAGTTTACCGAAAGGTAATATACGGAGCAAGTATACTGGACGTGTGCTTTCCTAATACAAGGTTAGCAAGTGGGTGACACAAAACCACAAGTTTTGAGCTAAAATTTTGAAATCTGAAACCCACAAAACTCACAAAAATATTTTGTAAACACCGGTGAAGGGTTATTCCGGAAAACTTGTCTAGGGTAAAAGCTAGAATGAATTTTCAAAAGATCAAATGTTTTCATAAAGATCCAATTTCCTTAAATGATCTAAATTTTCATAGTCATGTAGGACTGTAAACCACAATGTTACTATCATTGTTTATACCGATGTATCAAAATCACTGATGTATAAAGTGTGAGAATAAAAAAGTGATTCGAGTGAAGTTTGTTTTATTTCAAGTTCTGTATTGCTTGAGGACAAGCAACATTCAAGTATGGGGATATTTGATAGTGCTCCAAATGAACATATATTTAGTATTAATATTTTTCCAATATGTAAAGCTTTTAGTTACAATTGTACTATTTTTATGTAATATTTGTTTAAATAAATAAGTGCGAAGACAAAAGAAGAAAATGACGATTTGAAGACGCAAATGACCAAAAAGCTCAAATGTACAAGATATAATTCAAGTGGTTCAAATTATTGATAAGAAACGTCTCAAAAGTTACAAGAGTACAAGACGCAAAATGCAAAGTACAAGATATTAAATCGTACGAAAGGACGTTCAAAAATCCGGAACCGGGACCTGAGCCAACTATCAACGCGCGACGCAACGCAGCTAAAATTACAAATCAACTATGCACATGAATATAATATAATATATATATAATTATATATATATTATATATATATTATATATATTAAATAAATATGTCGACAAGCTAGGAGCCAAAAAGTATGAGACCAGAAAATGACGGCCATGCGATCGCATGGCCAGAAGGCACAAAACTCATGCACTCGCATGAGTTATTGTAGCAGGCCACATTCTATAAAACTCACGTTTTCTGGCCGAAATTAAACACACATCTTTTTCTTTTCCTTCTCTGTAAGAAACATATATATATATATATATATATATATATATATATATATATATATATATATATATATATATATATATATATATATATATATATATATATATATATATATATATATATATATATATATAATTTAAAGTTTAATTTAAGTTTAATAATAATTGGGTTATTGTAAGAAATGTTTTAAGGTTTTGTAAGTCGGAACTCTGTCCGTGTAACGCTACGCGATTAATCACCACTGTAAGCTATGTTCTTCCTTTTTAAATTAATGTCTCGTAACTAAGTTATTATTATGCTTATTTGAGCCAAAGTAATCGTGATGTTAGACTAAATATTAAGACGGGGTTATTAGATTTTGTACCATAATTAAGGTTTGGACAAAAGACCGACACTTGTGGACATTGGACTATGACTATTAATAGATAGGGGGTATTGTCTAATTGAGCGATAACTCATTGGAACCTGTCGAACCTATTTTCAAATTAGTTAATCTAATAATTATTAAAATGATTATGTATGTCCTATTTAGTGGCGTTTATACGACATCTTTTACGATCATTTAATTAATTATTTGGGTTGGGTAATTGATTATTCATTCTGATCAAATGGGTAAATTAATATTCATATCTCATTAAAACAGGGGTGGATTACATACAAGGATAATTGGTGTAATTGTTAACAAAGTATTAAAACCTTGGATTACACGCAGTCGATAATCTGGTGTAATCATTAAACAAAGTATTAAAACCTTGTTACAGTTCGAATCCCTAATTAGATGGAATATTTAACTTCGGGAATAAGGTTAATTTGACGAGCATTTTATAATTATGACCGATGGACTATTATGGACAAAAACCAGATAGGTATCAAATAAACCAGGACAAAGGACAATTAACCCGGGTAACAATTAATTATAATCAAAACGTCAAACATCATGGTTACGGAAGTTTAAATAAGTATAATTGTTTTATTTTATATCTCATCGTACTTTTATTTACTGTCATTTATTTATTGTCATTTTAAATATTGTTATTTATTTTACGCATTTTAATTATCGTCATTTATCTTTACGCTTTATTTAAAATCGACAAACCGGTCATTAAACGGTAAAATCCCCCTTTTATAATATTACTACTTATATAATTATATATATTTTATACAAATATAGTTGTTAAAAATATAGTACGTATTCACTAGCTCCCTGTGGAACGAACCGGACTTACTAAAAACTACACTACTCTACGATTATGTACACTGCCTATAGTGTTGTAGCAAGGTTTAGGTATATTCCATCCGTAAATAAATAATAAAACTTGTGAAATTTATATCGTATTTCGTATTAAAAATAATAGTATTTCGTATACACCTCGAACAACATCATCTTCTTAACAATGAACGAACCAATATAACTTGATCATTAGAGCAAAAGTAACATCTCGAACAATATATATCATATCTTGAAGCAAAAGAATCTCAAACCTCGTAATATAGTCTTCAAAATAAACTAGGAAGCAAGTGGAGGCATGAACCGTGAAGATGAAACAAGTGAACCATACGGGCTACCCCTCGATTGGTCAAGCCAATGCCTCCAACAGTACCTAACATCGCGAGACGTCAGTAAGAAAATAATGTGCTTAGGAGGATACACATTACGTCCGGATATCATCGATAATCATGAGGTGATCATCTAATCCGTTAAGTCGATCATAAAGATTGAAATTCATCAGGCTTAAAAGCTGATTAATCTTTAAGGAGATTATCCTTCCGGGGATCTGATAAATCACTGATATTTCGTGTATTCATGGTGCCCCCCCTCCCCCCCCCCCCGTTTTACGAGACAGATCTCCCTCATTGAGATAAGTCTGACCACTAGCTCCCTGTTTGATGCTGAGGCATAGTGGATTTCGAGTCAATGATAGCAATGACTTTTCAAGATTTTTTGTCACTCTACAACTGGTCTGGACTACAACTTCTGAAATAAATCAGCAAGTGTTTCGATTTGGAGACTTTACTCCTACAGGCTATACAAAGTGGTCAGACTCAACATTGTCCTTGTTAGGAGAAACAATGAGGATCACCCTAATTAATTTTTTGACCTAGCGTATGGCCCGGTTTCGACCACACGATCCAATCACCGTTTATACGGTTGACACCCGTTTTGGTACAGGTGACCTACACATGAATTTCAAAGAACTCGTAGGATTTCACATTCAATGATAATGAACGTGGTTCGGATTACTTCCAAGTTGCCTACTTCCCACATGACAAGCTTTTCTCCTTGTTTTAAGAAAGGTAGGAAGTAGATACTACCCTTTTCGATAAATCTCAAAAACCTTTGGGTGCCATAGCTTTTGGCTATGGGTTGTGTTGTCTAAGAAAACACAAGCACGTAGCTATTGTTCCTAAAGAGGACAACACCGGTGAAGCTCACGACTCCTCTTCCCACAGTATCACACCATTAGATGATGTAATAATAAAATGGTATAGTTTCGGAAATCTGCTATACCAAGTAACCAAAGTTTTTGATCTGGCACGTGATTCGGTCACAATCACGCTATGCAATCACCGCTCTCTCACGGTTTACACCCGTTTTGGTACATGTGACCTACTATTGAGTTCTCCGAACTCGTAGGATTTCATGTCCATGAAAATGAACATGTGGGATAATTTTGGCTTCTTTTAAAATCGCGAAATAGGCCATAAAAATACCAAGCCATATCAAAACCACTTTTCATAAATAGTGTTTTGGCCAAATTTTCAATTGTTTTTCTACTTTTTTTTAAACTAACTTTTCTAATTTTTTATTTTTCCCCTAACTTTTTCAATTTTTTTTACGACCAAAACCCGTGAAACGTCAAGACTTTTTAGATTAAAACTAATATGATGATGATTCCATTAACAACCAACCCGAGAGATTTTACGTCCCCCATCCCACACTTGAGATCAAGTAATGTCCCAATCATTTGAGATCAAAAATAGATTATACTCTAAAGGGTAATATGAGAAAGAAAATATAAAAACTTATCGAGTTTAACCACTGATAGCGGAATGCCAGTGACAGATGGCGCTGAACTGACTGCCAGCATAAGAACATCGTCCATTCCCGATCATCACACCAATATCATCAATCATACAGTTTTGCGGAACTTAATGCCAGACTTGAAAATTCGTTCACCAACCAACCTAATAAAAGAAAAACAGAAAAACTACATAAACGGGATAAGGTGGCCCACCCGATAACCGAAACGCCTTACCCCCAAATAAGTCTTACAGTACATAATCAAAGTAAATTGTTAACGAAGTACAAACCAATAAAGAAAAAGTTTGAACAAGTTACAACATGATCATTGGCGCGCAGGCCTCATCAATAAAAGTCTCCAAAAGGCTATTGGCCTTGCGGGTATCTCTCATAGAACTTGTAACGACCCTGGATTTTCCAACGTTTAATTAATAATATTTATTATTAATGCTTGTGTTTAATGAATGTATTTTTATGCATTTACTTGTTACCGCGATTGACTTTATATGCCCGACACGTCTTTGTGACACACGAACTTTTCACGAATAATATTTCGGATATTATTTACATTCATGATTAATTTTTATTAATCATTTTTAATTAACTAAGGTTACTAGTTAATTACTTGGGCTTATTTATTTAATTTGTTACATACTTGGTCTCTTATTAATGGACTTATGATTAGTGGACTTGGAAGCCCACCCTACATCCTTAATGGACTAGTTAGCCCATATTTATGTAAGTATTACATTAGGTTACAACTAGATAAATTAGCTTAGCAAAGAATATAGTTACTTGCATATTTCTCACACCATTTTGCTTTATTTCCATTCCAAGCTATCACCACCTCCCCATGTTTGAAAGTTGTTTTGATCCCTTCCTCTTTTGCACCCTCTTGGCCGTAGGTTTTGGTGGTGTGGGGGAGTGGTTTTGTTTTCAAATTTTGATTACATATTACTTGCATTCACTTCACTTTTACACACACTTCATTTGCTACTTTTCTTTCTCTCTTTTTCTCTCAAATATTTGTAAGTAACAAACTTATTTCTTCTTCCTTTTTCCTTCATGAAAACTGAAATATATATGCATGTGTATCATCATCATTTGGTTGTTTTATCACTTGTTCTTGGTTAATGATTACTTACTTGATGTTGTTGTTGTTTATTTACTAGTTATAAGAATCAAACTTTCTAGTTTAATTCTTCATATCATCTTGTTATTTCAAGAACAAACAAGGACCTAAACTTTCTAGTTTATGGTTCTACAAATAATGTTTAAAGATTTAAAGTTCATTAGTGTTAAAATCATACTTGTGATTCATGTTTGTAAATTTAAAGTTTACATTCTTAAAGATCAAAGCCTTGGCTTGAATCTTTAAAGTATGAACAACCATGAACTTGTTACTTGTAGATTTAACTTATTTCTTCATTTTATGTGCTTTAAAGTTGTGATTTGGTCAAGTATTACTAGTTAATCTTGATCTCATATTTCTTGAAACTAAAAGTTAACTTTGTAAGTTCAAGAACATAGAAGTATAACTTCTTAGTTATAACTTCATATACTTGTGTTGGATCTAACTTAGTAACTTTAGATCTAGACTTTTGGGTCTAGGATCTTCAAGATCAAACTAAGAACTATTTTCTACAACTTAAGATCTTGATTAGTTAGTTTACTTTCAAGTTTGTAGCTTAATATTACTTTTAGAGTTCATGTATGTGTCGGATCTAAGATCTTGATGTAACTTTGGTTCATCAAACTACTTGCAACACTTAATTGAGTTGTGCTACTTATATTAGACTTACACTTGTGTTATGATGGTCAAAACTTGGTAAAGATGATGTAAACACATCAACGAGTTATACACTTGAAGCTATATGCATCAAGGATGAGAACCGTGATGAACGTCAAGCACCAAGAACCCACCTGAACACACTATTTACTGTTTTCTGGAACTGATCAGAATACCTGGGCTACTGTAAAGTTGATTTTCAGTTAGCTCTGTTCGAGTAGATAATTTTTCATTTAAGACTTATCTTAATCCGAGTTACGGTTTAGGATCTATGGCCCTCCGAGTGTCACTATGTCCTTTTAACGTTGTGCTGAAAATTCTGACCTACTCGCACTTAGACCGTCGCCACGGTCAAACGAAGACGAGTTTGCTTCTGGAATTTTTACCACAACTAAAGGACTCATATACTGAGCCATGGCCACTGGTCTCACCTTCTTTCAGTAGGTATAGAGGCCGTGGTGACTGACCGAATTCAGCCTTTGTTTTAAACTCTTTTCTAGAATGAAAATTACTTTACAACTTTTGTTTGATGATGAATGATGATGACCCTTAAGACCTAATTTACATACTTTTAAACCTATCGGGAACGATTTACTGACTTAGTAACTTTTGACTTAGGTTGAGAACTTTCCGGACCTACATACTTGCTTACTTTTCCCGAGTCATACTTTACCACTACTTTACCACTGTGAGTTATAGCATCCCTTTTTACTTTAACTATTTTGGGAACTGAGAATACATACGCATTTTACGTTTTACATACTAGGCACGAGTACTTAAACTTATATATGTGTGGGTTATACAACGGCATAAACATTCCCTTTAGCTCGGTAACGTTTAGTCATTGGTATTTGAACCGGTGAACGCGAATCTTAGATATGGATCCATAGGGTTTGACATCCCCACTTGGGCTAGTAGCGCTAGCATTTAATGTGTGTTTAATACTTCGTAAACATACGCACTCGCCAAGTGTACTTTCAGGGGGTTATAAACGTTAAGTTAGTTACCAAGTGCCCACGGTTAAACATATACTTTATCATACTATTTTGAAACGCTCTTTGTAGAACTGAAATCTTGTGGCCTACCTTACATTACTGTTATACTTAAACTATAGCTCACCAACCTTTGTCTTGACGTTTTAAGCATGTTTTACTCAGGTGCTTAAGGTTGCTTGCTTCCACTGTTGTACTAGTCTTGCTGTAGACACCTGCTGCTTTAGAGATGTCACCGCATGAACGTTTATCTTGCATTCATAAACATTTTTTACTTTTGAAACTATGATTTGTAATGACCTAAGGGTCATGCACTATTATCTTTGCTTCTATTCATAGAAGCATACTTTTGATGTAAAACATTCGACGTTAGTTATGACGTCACCTTTTACCGTGAATGCAAATGTATTTTGAAATAGCATATAGTGTTTGACCTTGTAATGATCCTGTTGTTGATGGTCCGTACATGATGATTTAGTACGGGGCATCACATTTGGTATCAGATCATTGGTTGTAGGGAATTAGGTTGCATTAGTGAGTCTGGACCGACCCGAGTAGGATTCACTAATAGCACCAATCTACAACTTGCTAGTTTACTTGTTTCTGCAAAACTTGCTGCATGCTGCTGCTTACTTTTACTGCTATATGCCGTATGCTACAACATGACTTCACTTCTGCATGCTATTATCTGTTTTCGATTGCATGATACTTGCCGTTATTGTCATGCTATTTACTGTTATACATGATTTAGACTACTGTAGTTACTTGGCCTAATACGTGCTTGCTTTATGACTTACTGACATGGAAAATTTATTTTTCATTGTTCAGATGTCAGATATTCCACCTGTCATCGTTTTGGACAGTGACTCAGACTCGTCCGCCACTTCACCGACCGTTGTTGCCGATTCCCAGATGCCGTCGTCGACACCCACCAGTGACCCTGGTGCTTCATCCTCTGGTGCCAGTAGTCATGCACCAGCCCCAGTGGTTACCTCTGACGGAGCCGAGGACCTCCAGGAGATTCCAGCTCTACTTGCCCCCGGACCCTCGGAGCCACAGTACCATCCCGATGGTGCTGTGATTCTCGCGGATCTTGGGGAAGGTCCACTCCATAATGAGCATAACCATTGGTGCTGACGCGCTCCTGATGGATGTCTCGTGCCGATCGGACCTGCCAGATACCGACAGATGATGGCCGCCCGAGAAGAGCCAGTACAGCCACCCGTGCAGCCACCTCCACATGATTCGGATGACCCATCCTCCGCTGACTCTTTATCCGACGACACCTCCTCAGACGACTCCAGTTATGATAATTCTGATGAGGACCCTGATGATGCACCTGTACAGCCACCCTCCACCCCGCCGAAGAAGCGGTACCGTTTCGATGGTATCGTCATTCTAGGGATTAATGGAGGTCGAGCATTCACTGACGCATATGGTCGGCGTCGTAGGGTTACTGATAAGGCTAAAAAGGAACATATATTTCATAGCATTATCCCCCAAGAAAGACAAGATTTTAGTTGCAATTGTTCCATTTTCAAGTAATATTCGTTTATATTAAATAAGTGCGAAGACAAAAGGCGAAAACGACGAATTGAAGACACAAAGGTCCAAAAAGCTCAAAAGTACAAGATACAATCAAAAAGGTTCAAATTATTGATGAAGAACGTCTAAAAATGACAAGAGTACAAGTTACAAAACGCAAAGTACACAATATAAAATTGTACGAAAGGACGTTCGAAAATCCGGAACCGGGACATGAGTCAACTCTCAACGCTCGACGCAACGGTGTAAAAATGACAAGTCAACTATGCACAAGAATATAATATAATATTTAAATAATTCATAATAAGAATAATATTAAATAATAAAAAGTTGTTAATTGAGCATAGTTCAGGGGTCATAAGTGAAAATTTTAATTTATCATTTGCCTATAAAAGGCCATCTAAATCGATGATTTAGAGACACCCTTTTCCATCCCTTTTTCTATCCTAAAAATCTATTATCAATATCAATATCTAAAAATCTCTATCATAATGTTAATGTAATAAGATATAACAATAATCTTAATTTTAATTTTAAATTATGATAATAATAAGATTTATGATAGAGATCGTTTGAGTGTGTAAGTCGAAATTCTATCCGTGTAACGCTACGCTATTTTTAATCATTGTAAGTTATGTTCAACCTTTTTACATTAATGTCTCGTAGCTAAGTTATTATTATGCTTATTTAAAACGAAGTAATCATGATGTTGGGCTAATTACTAAAATTGGGTAATTGGGCTTTGTACCATAATTGGGGTTTGGACAAAAGAACGACACTTGTGGAAATTAGACTATGGGCTATTAATGGGCTTTATATTTGTTTAACTAAATGATAGTTTGTTAATGTTAATATAAAGATTTACAATTGGGCGTCCCTATAAATTACCATATACACTCAATCGGACACGATGGGCGGGGTATTTATATCTACGAATAATCGTTCATTTAACCGGACACGGGAATGGATTAATAGCCACTAGAATAATTAAAACAGGGGTGAAATTATGTACAAGGACACTTGGTATAATTGATAACAAAATATTAAAACCTTGGGTTACACTCAGTCGACATCCTGGTATAATTATTAAACAAAGTATTAAAATCTTGTTACAGTTTAAGTCCCCAATTAGTTGGAATATTTAACTTCGGGTATAAGAATAATTTGATGAGGACACTCGCACTTTATATTTATGACTGATGGACTGTTATGGACAAAAACCAAACGGACATATTAAATAATTCAGGACAAAGGACAATTAACCCATGGGCATAAAATTAAAATCAACACGTCAAACATCATGATTACGGAATTTTAAATAAGCATAATTCTTTTATTTCATATTTAATTTCCTTTATTTTATATTTAATTGCACTTCTAATTATCATTTTTATTGTTATTGTATTTAATTGCACTTTTAATTATCGTACTTTTTAATTATCGCAAGTTTATTTTATCGCACTTTTATTATTCGCAATTTCATTATCGTTATTTACTTTATGCTTTAATTTAAGTCTTGTATTTATTTTTAATATTTTACATTTGGTTTTAACTGCGACTAAAGTTTTAAAATCGACAAACCGGTCATTAAACGGTAAAAACCCCCCTTTATAATAATAATATTACTTATATATATATATATATTTGTATTTTTACAATTATTGTGTGTAAAAAAAATATAGTGTTATACTTCACGAGCTCCCTGTGGAACGAACCGGACTTACTAAAAATTATACTATAATACGATTAGGTACACTGCCTATAAGTGTTGTAGCAAGGTTTAAGTATATCCACTCGATAAATAAATAAATAACTTGTGTAAAATTGTAGCATATTTAATAGTATTTCGCACTAAAAATAATACTATTTTGTATACACCCCCTACGACATCAAGTATTTTTGGCGCCGCTGCCGGGGAGCGCCGAAGCGAAACGCTATATAAAAAAAAGGAATCTAGACAACTAGTTACCTTATTTTAAGATATATTCGAAAAAAAATAAAAAATAAAAAATTTAAAAAAGAAAAAAAAAATCTCGTTTTTTTTAAAAAAAAAATTTACACTAAAAAAAAAAAAAAAAAATTTACCAAAAAATAAGGTTTTTTTTTTAGTGTTTGCCCCCCCTTCGATTAGTTTTTTACCCCATTCAATTAGTTTCGCCCCCTCTCGAGTCGGAGTCAAGTTCCGCCATTGTTTGTAGTTATTCAATCAAACAATATTTTAAACCAATAATTGGTTGTTTCTATTAAAAAAAAAATCACAAAAAGGGATTTCAATTGGCTTGTTCCAATTGTGGGTTATCTCGGCCAACATAAAGTAGAAAGCAAGTAAGAAGCAATTTGGTGACAATTTTTGATTTCTAATTCTTTAAATTGTCTACATTTAAATTCGTACAATTTGGTGACACCTTATGGCCAACTACTCCCAAAAATCTACCGTAAAAAAAAAATTAAAATAAAAATAAAAATAAAAGAGTGATAGGATCAGTAGGCTAGCTAGTTCACTGGGACTTGTGACTACCTACACAAAATTCAATGAATCACACACAAAAACCAATATTCAACCCCATGTGATTTACAAGTTCAAAGCATTCAAAGAAAGATTCTGCCAACCCATTTTTGCCTACTCCGTAATATTTTCTTTTTATTAGTTGAAAGTATTGTACTAAAAAAAAAAAAAATTTTTAAAAAAAAAAAAATTTAAGTTTTATTACCTTTAGATTTTTAGAATCTAGTTACAACTTTTAGTATTAAGTATAGTTTTTGCCTTAGTATTTATTTTTACTTCTAGAATTTTTAGGCTTTGCCGTAAAATCCCTTAAGTGCTTTTTCTTTAGACTAAGATTTAGGTGCCTTAAAATTTTGCGACGCTATTTTTCGTGCTACTTTCTTATTTTTATTTATCTTTCGACGCCGTTTACCTATGTATCAATTACAATTCCAATTAGTGATCTCTATTTGTAGTTTTAATTTTAAGATAGTGATAGTTATAAGGTTGGATTAACCGCGTGTTTACAAACCACTCTTCGTCTTTTTCATTTTTCGACACTTTTCGACGCGCAATCTTTTTCTCTCTTATTTCTCGCCATTCTAGTTTTTAGGACTTAGAATTTTTTCTACTTCTTCTCTAAATTTCTTAAAATTACGAAAATTTATTTTAAGTGGTTAAATTGATAGACATCAAAATTTTCTGGTTCGTAGTAATAGTTGGATTTGTACGTGGACCGGGTTATTGGAGCCAAACAGTCCTCAATTATATTGAGACCAAACGAATCCTGCCCCTCTGCTGCATCTTTTGGCTATTCGAAACGTGGGCAAAATCAGAAAAGTCTATTGATTGGATAACTTATATAATTTTTCTTTCCTTTTTAAAAGCTAATAGGATATTCAGTGAATGCACCGAGCAAGACGTTCACCACCTTTTGTACGTTCACCACCTGTAACTCGATCAAGACATCTAGCAAATATTGTCGCCGTTGATTTTTCTTTAGAATCGTCATCCAGTCGACCAAGTACTCCAATTCAAATCTCCGATAATCCATTTTTTGAACCCAACCTCACAATTGAGAATCCAGAGAATATTCAGGAACGGTTCGTAGATCCTGAACCATTAAACTTTCCTCCGGAACCACCAATCATTCAAACAGAGATTGTTGAGGAACGAACTATTAAATCAGAATCCTCTAGTGATTCCGATTCAACAAATTCAATTATGGAAAATCTGGAACCTTTAAGTATGGAAGACCGAATGAGAGCTAAACGCACTGGCCAAGGACACGCAATTACTCATCCAGAAATTAATGCGCCAGATTATGAAATCAAAGGACAAATTCTACACATGGTGACTAATCAATGCCAATTTAGTGGTGCGCCGAAGGAAGATCCAAATGAACATCTACGTACCTTTAATAGGATCTGCACACTATTTAAAATCCGAGAAGTGGAGGATGAACAGATATATCTCATGTTATTTCCCTGGACTTTAAAGGGAGAAGCCAAAGATTGGTTGGAATCGTTACCTGAAGGGGCGATCGATACATGGGATGTTTTAGTTGACAAATTTCTTAAACAATTCTTTCCTGCATCTAAAGCCGTAAGACTTCAAGCAGAAATTGTTACGTTCACACAGAAACCAAATGAAACTCTATATGAGGCGTGGACAAGATATGGAAAGTTATTAAGAGGATGTCCGCAACATGGTTTAGACACCTGTCAAATAGTACAAATATTCTACCAAGGATGCGACATCACTACAAGGAAAGACATAGATATAGCAGCTGGTGGTTCTATTATGAAGAAAACCGAAACTGATGCTTACAAAATTATTGATAACACTGCTTCCCACTCACATGAGTGGTACCAAGAAAAAGATATCATTAGATCATCTAAAGCAGCTAGAGCCGATTCTAGCCATGACTTAGATTCCATTTCCGCAAAGATAGATGCTGTGGAGAGACGAATGGAAAAGATGACTAAAGATATTCACTCAATACGAATTAGTTGTGAGCAGTGTGGAGGACCACATTTGACAAAAGATTGTCTCAGTATTGAATTAACAATGGAACAAAGAGAGAATATTTCATACATAAACCAAAGGCCTGGAAATAATTATCAGAATAATTATCAACCGCCAAGACCTATTTACAATCAAAATCAGAACTATAACCGAAATATTCCATACAACAACCAACAAGGTCCTAGCAATCAACAAGTATCCAATAATACTTATAATCAGCAAAGACCTAATTTTCAAAACAAACCACCACAACAAACCGATGATAAAAAGCCAAATTTAGAAGATATGATGACGAAGCTAGTTGAAACTCAAACGCAGTTTTTCACATCTCAAAAACAAACCAATGAACAAAATGCTCAAGCATTTAGAAATCAACAAGCTTCTATTCAAAATCTGGAACAAGAAGTAAGTAACCTAGCAAGATTAATAGGTGAAAGAAAACCGGGAAGTCTACCTAGTGATACAAATGCTAATCCCCGAAATGAAACAGCTAAAGCCATTACCACAAGAAGTGGTACAACACTTAAACCACCTGAAATACCTGTAACTTCTGATGAAGCTATTCCTACTCCACAAGAACCACAACCTGATCAAGATAAGGAAAAAGAACCGGTAGTTGAGAAGGTTAATGAAGATAACAAAGTTAAGGATAAACCTTATGTTAAACCATACCAACCACCACTTCCTTACCCGAGTAAAATGAAGAAAGAGAAACTTGAAGCCGAGCAATCCAAATTCTTGAATATGTTTAAACAGATAAATGTAAATCTTCCTTTCATTGATGTGATTTCAGGAATGCCTAGATATGCTAAATTCTTGAAAGATCTGATCACGAATAGAAAGAAAATGGAAGAACTCTCGGCTGTTACTATGAATGCTAATTGTTCAGCAGTACTGTTGAATAAGATACCAGTAAAACTATCTGATCCAGGAAGTTTCACAATTCCATTTTTTCTGGGTAGTCTTAGTTCAATAGAAGCATTAGCAGATTTAGGTGCTAGTATAAATTTAATGTCGTATTCACTATACGCTAAACTAGACCTTGGAGAATTGAAACCAACAAGAATAAGCATACAACTAGCCGATCGATCAATAAAATATCCTAGAGGGATAATGGAGAACATGCTAGTTAAAGTTGGTACTTTAGTATTTCCAGTAGATTTTGTTGTTTTGGACATGGAAGAAGATTCTCAAGTTCCTCTCATATTAGGAAGACCATTCTTAAACACGGCTAAAGCAATGATGGACGTGTTCGGTAAGAAACTGACCCTAAGTATAGAGGATGAGAGTGTTACCTTTTCAGTTGATAGAGCAATGCAACAACCACAATCTGCAGATGATACATGTTATTATATTCAAACTATAGATGCACATGCAGAATTATTAGAAGAATTTCCAGAATTACAAGGAACAGGAGAATGTTCTTTAGGAGAAGGTAATGAAACAATTGATGAAGCTGAAATGTTAGCTACACTTATAGCTAATGGATATGAACCAACAACAGAAGAAATTCAAATGCTAAAAGAAGAAGACAAATATCGATACAAATCATCGATAGAAGAACCTCCGAAATTAGAGTTAAAGCCACTTCCAAACCATTTGGAATACGCTTATTTACATGGTGAATCTGAATTACCTGTAATAATATCGTCTTCTCTTACTGAAAATGAGAAATTACAACTCATTTCTGTGTTGAAAGCTCATAAACTAGCCATTGCATGGAAGATTCATGATATTAAAGGAATAAGTCCTTCGTATTGCACACATAAAATCCTTATGGAAGAAGGTCATAAAACGTATGTGCAACGCCAACGAAGACTAAATCCTAATATGCAAGATGTTGTTAAGAAGGAAATTATTAAACTTTAGATGCAGGTTTAATTTATCCAATTTCTGATAGTCCATGGGTAAGCCCAGTTCAATGCGTACCTAAGAAGGGTGGCATGACTGTCATTACAAATGAGACAAATGAGCTTATTCCTACTAGGACTGTAACAGGATGGCGTGTGTGTATTGATTATAGAAAATTAAATGACGCCACCAGAAAAGATCACTTTCCCTTACCTTTCATAGATCAAATGTTGGAAAGATTAGCCGGAAATAGTTACTATTGTTTTCTAGATGGATTTTCCGGATATTTTCAAATTCCAATAGCACCCGAAGACCAAGAGAAAACCACATTCACGTGCCCTTATGGTACTTTTGCTTACAAACGCATGCCATTTGGACTTTGCAACGCCCCTGCAACCTTTCAAAGGTGTATGATGGCGATTTTTCACGACATGATAGAAGAATGCATGGAAGTTTTCATGGATGACTTTTCAGTCTTCGGTGATACATTTGAATCATGTCTAGTTAATCTGGAACGAATGCTAATTAGATGCGAACAATCAAATCTAGTTCTTAATTGGGAGAAATGCCATTTCATGGTTAAAGAAGGCATCGTTCTTGGTCATAAAATTTCAAAAGAAGGAATTGAAGTGGATAGAGCTAAAGTAGATGTAATTTCTAAACTTCCACATCCCACCAATGTTAGAGGAGTTAGGAGTTTTCTAGGGCATGCCGGTTTTTACCGACGTTTCATAAAAGATTTTTCTAAAATTGCCACTCCTATGAATAAACTCCTAGAAAAGGATGCGCCATTCATCTTTTCAGATGAGTGTATCAAATCTTTTAATATTCTTAAAGAGAAACTCACTAATGCGCCGATCATGATAACACCAAATTGGAATCTACCATTTGAACTAATGTGCGATGCAAGTGATTTTGCAATGGGAGCCGTTTTAGGACAAAGGATTGAAAAATGATTTCAACCTATATATTATGCTAGTAAGACATTACAAGGAGCACAAACGAACTATACAACTACTGAAAAAGAACTCCTTGCTATTGTCTTTGCTTTTGACAAATTTCGATCATATCTCGTTCTAGCAAAAACGGTGGTCTATACCGACCATTCTGCTCTTAGATACCTATTTTCAAAACAAGATGCTAAACCAAGATTAATCCGTTGGATCTTACTCTTACAAGAGTTTGATATTGAAATCCGAGATAAAAGAGGAGCAGAAAATCTCGCCGCTGATCATCTTTCTCGTCTTGAAAATCCCGAATTAGAAGTTCTAAATGAATCAGCCATACAAGACAACTTTCCTGATGAATATCTATTGAAGATAGATTATAAAGAAATTCCATGGTTTGCAGACTATGCAAACTACTTAGTTTGTGGATTCCTTGAAAAAGGATTATCGTACCAAAAACGAAAGAAATTCTTCAGTGATATAAAACACTATTTCTGGGAAGATCCACATTTGTTTAAAAGTTGTCCAGATGGAATAATACGCCGATGTGTATTTGGAGATGAAGCTAGTAAAATTTTAAACCATTGTCACACAGGACCAACAGGAGGGCATTATGGACCTCAACTAACAGCTAGAAAAGTTTATGAAGCTGGATTCTATTGGCCTACAATTTATAAAGACGCACACCTTCTTTGCAAATCCTGTGATGCTTGTCAAAGGGCCGGAAAAATAAGTCAACGTGATGAAATGCCACAAAATGTCATCCAAGTATTTGAAGTATTTGACATTTGGGGTATTGACTTTATGGGTCCATTTCCAAAATCTCATAATAATCTATATATACTCGTAGCCATTGATTATGTATCTAAATGGGCGGAAGCACAAGCTCTCCCAACTAACGATGCACGAGTTGTAGTCAACTTTTTAAAACGTCTTTTTGCAAGGTTTGGAACACCGAAAGCTTTAATAAGTGATCGGGGAACTCATTTTTGTAATAATAAACTTGAGAAAGTTCTCAAACGTTATGGAGTAACTCATAAAATCTCAACCGCATATCATCCACAAACAAGTGGACAAGTTGAAAATACCAACCGAGCTTTAAAACGTATTCTAGAGAAAACCGTAGGATCAAATCCGAAGGAATGGTCCATTAAATTGGAGGATGCACTCTGGGCTTTTAGAACAGCCTACAAAACTCCAATTGGAACCACACCTTTTAGACTTGTTTATGGAAAAGCATGTCATCTTCCAGTTGAAATTGAACACAAAGCATTTTGGGCTTTGAAATCATGTAATCTTGATTTACATGAAGCTGGACGTCTACGATTAAGTCAACTAAACGAATTAGAAGAATTAAGACATGAAGCATACGAAAATTCGTTAATCTATAAAGAAAGAACGAAGAAATGGCATGATAAAAGAATCAGAAGTTTAAAAGAATTTAAAGAAGGAGACAGAGTTCTTCTTTTTAATTCACGATTCAAGCTATTTCCTGGAAAATTGAAATCAAGATGGTCTGGACCATTCATAGTCAAAAGAGTTTTCCCATACGGAACGATAGAATTAATAAATTCAAATGGGATTGAATTTAAAGTTAATGGTCACAGAGTTAAACACTACATAGATAGTCCGATGGAATTCGACAATGAAGTTAATCACAATTTTGATACCACAGCTAACTAAGTGTGGGGAGAATCAAGTCTTTAAAGGATAATATGTATTTCTATTAGAGTTAGATTGTCTGTTTTCATGTAGTTCTCGAAAATGGAACCCGAATGGTCTTTCCCTAGCAGACCCTAAAGAACTAGTCTTCTCCCCCCATTCTGAATTTTTATTTTTTTTAGGAAATGAAGACTGCCTGTGAACTAAACCATGGTCTAATGCTACACGCTTTGATCACTAAACGTAATAATGACATACTCCCGAGTGAATTAGTATCAGTAATCAGAGAAAGAATGGACGGAGTTAGAAAAGAATCCAGATGTGAAGATAATAAGTTACAATTTGGTAAAGGAAAATCAAAATCCGCAGCGAAAAGAAGAGCACGACACCTAGAACGATGTCACAAATGCGGAAAATGGTCACATGGAGGTCAATGTTCAAATAATCAAACCTATTCAAATATCGAATTTGTTACTTTATGTAGAGACGGACCGTTCATATGTTTAGAAGAAAAGACACTGAATGCTCGAGGTTACGCCTATGTAGCTATGGAAAACCAATTAAACCGACTATCTTATGAATGGGATAGATCATATAACTAAGAATACTATCTCACAGGTAAGTCTGTACAGTTTTTATTTTTTATTTATTTTTATTTTTAACCTTTTGATAATAAACGCTAATTTGTTCGCTATAAAGTATTAAATTGGTATTAAATAAAATTAGGTTTGGCGACCGAAATTATTGATATCATTCAAAAATTTATTACATCACTGCGAAATTTAACGTTTATTCTTAATGTATAAATATCTTTAATCAATCAACCCAAAATATTTCAAAAATTCGTCATGAGTTAAATTAGGTCTTGGAACCGAAATTACTTTACCGAAAAGAGGGGCGCATATTTTTGATAATATTTGATTGATTAAAGTGGGATAAAAAGCCAAAAAGATTTTTAATTTTATTTTTACCATATTTTTAAAATTAATATATAAATCTTAAATTAATATTGTAAACTTTGTAAAAACAATATATTTAAAATTGTAAATATTTGAAAAATTAATATAAGTTTGGTGTGAATTTATAATATGAATTTTTAAATTAAGTTTGGTGTGAATTTTTAATTTTTAAAAATATGAATTTTTTAATTTTATGCATTTCAAATTTTAAGTTTGGTGTGAATTTTTAATATTAATTTTGAATTTTATATTTAAATTGTGTAAATTTAAAAACAAAAATTTACTTTATCTCATTAAGTTAAAAATATGATTTTTAAAATTCGTCGTAAGTTGAAGACTAGGTCATTGAACCGAAATTGCTTTACCCGAGGGAGGGACGAGAGTTATTATTATCATTATTTTTAATCTTATTGAATTAAAGTATGCCAAAAACATTAAAAAAAAAAAAAAAAAAAAAAAAAAAAAACCCCTAAAATCTTAGCTTTTAAAACAATCGCTACAAAAAGACAAATTTTAAAATTTTGTCGAATGACGGACTAGGACATCGATCCGAAACGACCTCGTCCTAAATAACAAGAGAAACAAATTTTTAAAATTAATTAATATTTTTTTTATAAGTTAAAGATTTCTAAAAAAAAAAAATCCAATATGTTTGGAAACTTTGGTAAAATTTAATCATTTTTCTACGCAAATCACCCTCAATAATTTAAATTGTTACTGATTTTTTGCAAATGAGGGCATTGCAAGATCTTAAGTGTGGGAAGGGGTTAAATTCTTTCGGATTTTAAAATTTTTATCTTAAACACTGGGTTACCATTAAAAATACTAGTAACGCAGTAGTTGTATTAGAATCTAGTGCTCTCCGATAACAAGGAACAGCCCTAGTCTTATATACTGACTACCCACTTCTAGTAAAATTTTTCAAAATTTTCAACAAAATGAACTCAAAATCATGTTTATACATATTTATGAACGATAAAACTAGGTTTTAACACCGAAATTATTGTAACCTCGGAAAGGACATAAATTGAGAAACAAACCAAAATGTTAAAATTCATTTAAGAACGGAATAGAGGAGAACAAAAAGGCAAATAAAAGAAAATAAAAGTCAAGTGTGGGAAAATTTACCAAGTTATTTTAAACATATGTAACATATTTCTGTAACAAATAATTTAAGATACTTTTGTTTTGGACTAAATTGACCGTTTTACCCTCAATATTATAATAAAGATAAAAAGATGGATCTACACGATGAATCAATTCCATCATTAAAAGGAAGTAAAGTCTTCCGAAAAAGACACGCGCTTCTTGATTTAGGTCAAGAAGTTGTCGTCCAGACCAGCTGTAGGTTGACGAAAAATCTAGAAAAGTCATCACTAAAATCAGCAGAAAATCCACGGACCTCAGCATTAAACAGGGTCGCCAAGTGGTCAGACTTATCCTAACCATGAGAGGATCTGTCTTGTAAAATGGGGAGGACGCCGTGCAAATTAGCTTGATAAGACTAATGAATCAGACCCCCAGAAAGGATAATCTCCTTAAAAGATCAAAAATCAGATTTTAAGACTGATATTACTCAATCCTAGAGATTGACCTTAAAGATTGAGAATTCAAACTCATGGAATTCGATGATATCTAAACTCGAGCTTGAACGAGAAAATATTTTGATAAAAAATACAAACCGATTTGTTTTCTGAAAACCCATTTTCAATGCGTTCATTACCATTGAACGTAAAATCCTAGGAATTCACCTGGAATTCATTAGGTCACCTGAACCAAATCGGGTGTCAACCGTAAGAACGGTGGTTGCATAGCATGGTCGGAGACAGGACCTTGTGCCAGACCGAAAAATCATAGGATGATCTTTACTATTGCTCCTACCAAGGATAGTACTAGCATCTGACACGTAATTAGACCATGAACAAATGCATGTCATTAGACATTGCCTTAACAGTTTCTTGTTCATCGCTTTCCTTTACAACCGGACGGTAGTTTACCGAAAGGTAATATACGGAACAAGTAAACTGGATGTGTGCTTTCCGATACCGGGATAGCAGTGGATTACACGAGCCTAAAAGTTTTAGCCAAAATATTGATCCACAAATATATTTTGCAACACCAATGATGGATCAAATCAGAAAACTTGTCTAGGGTAAAATCTAGCTTGAATTTTCAAAAGATCAAATGTTTTCATAAAGATCCAATTTCCTTAAAGGATCTAAATTTTTATAGTCATGTGGGACTGTAAACCGCCTTTCAAATGTGCACTTTGCTTTGGAAACCGAAAGTAAATCGGCTATTTGATTGAAAGTGTCGTTGACCTAAACCCAAGGCAACTGTGAATGACACACCCACCTTTAACCACATCGTTACTATCATTATTCATACCGCCGTATTGAAATCACTGATGTACAAAGTGTGAAGAATAAAGAAGTGATTCAAGTGTTTTTCAAGACTATATTGCTTGAGGACAAGCAACGCTTAAGTGTGGGAATATTGATAAGGCTAAAAAGGAACATATATTTGATAGCATTATCCCCCAAGAAAGACAAGATTTTAGTTGCAATTGTTCCATTTTCAAGTAATATTCGTTTATATTAAATAAGTGCGAAGACAAAAGGCGAAAATGACGAATTGAAGACACAAAGGTCCAAAAAGCTCAAAAGTACAAGATACAATCAAAAAGGTTCAAATTATTGATGAAGAACGTCTAAAAATGACAAGAGTACAAGTTACAAAACGCAAAGTACACAATATAAAATTGTACGAAAGGACGTTCGAAAATCCGGAACCGGGACATGAGTCAACTCTCAACGCTCGACGCAACGGTGTAAAAATTACAAGTCAACTATGCACAAGAATATAATATAATATTTAAATAATTCATAATAAGAATAATATTAAATAATAAAAAGTTGTTAATTGAGCATAGTTCAGGGGTCATAAGTAAAAATTTAATTTATCATTTGCCTATAAAAGGCCATCTAAATCGATGATTTAGAGACACCCTTTTCCATCCCTTTTTCTATCCTAAAAATCTATTATCAATATCAATATCTAAAAATCTCTATCATAATGTTAATGTAATAAGATATAACAATAATCTTAATTTTAATTTTAAATTATGATAATAATAAGATTTATGATAGAGATCGTTTGAGTGTGTAAGTCGAAATTCTGTCCGTGTAACGCTACGCTATTTTTAATCATTGTAAGTTATGTTCAACCTTTTTATATTAATGTCTCGTAGCTAAGTTATTATTATGCTTATTTAAAACGAAGTAATCATGATGTTGGGCTAATTACTAAAATTGGGTAATTGGGCTTTGTACCATAATTGGGGTTTGGACAAAAGAACGACACTTGTGGAAATTAGACTATGGGCTATTAATGAGCTTTATATTTGTTTAACTAAATGATAGTTTGTTAATGTTAATATAAAGATTTACAATTGGGCGTCCCTATAAATTACCATATACACTCAATCGGACACGATGGGCGGGGTATTTATATGTACGAATAATCGTTCATTTAACCGGACACGGGAATGGATTAATAGCCACTAGAATAATTAAAACAGGGGTGAAATTATGTACAAGGACACTTGGTATAATTGATAACAAAATATTAAAACCTTGGGTTACACTCAGTCGACATCCTGGTGTAATTATTAAACAAAGTATTAAAATCTTGTTACAGTTTAAGTCCCCAATTAGTTGGAATATTTAACTTCGGGTATAAGAATAATTTGATGAGGACACTCGCACTTTATATTTATGACTGATGGACTGTTATGGACAAAAACCAAACGGACATATTAAATAATTCAGGACAAAGGACAATTAACCCATGGGCATAAAATTAAAATCAACACGTCAAACATCATGATTACGGAAGTTTAAATAAGCATAATTCTTTTATTTCATATTTAATTTCCTTTATTTTATATTTAATTGCACTTCTAATTATCATTTTTATTGTTATTGTATTTAATTGCACTTTTAATCATCGTACTTTTTAATTATCGCAAGTTTATTTTATCGCACTTTTATTATTCGCAATTTCATTATCGTTATTTACTTTATGCTTTAATTTAAGTCTTGTATTTATTTTTAATATTTTACATTTGGTTTTAACTGCGACTAAAGTTTTAAAATCGACAAACCGGTCATTAAACGGTAAAAACCCCCCTTTATAATAATAATATTACTTATATATATATATATTTGTATTTTTACAATTATTGTGTGTAAAAAAAATATAGTGTTATACTTCACGAGCTCCCTGTGGAACGAACCGGACTTACTAAAAATTATACTATAATACGATTAGGTACACTGCCTATAAGTGTTGTAGCAAGGTTTAAGTATATCCACTCGATAAATAAATAAATAACTTATGTAAAATTGTAGCATATTTAATAGTATTTCGCACTAAAATAATACTATTTTGTATACACCCCCTACGACATCAGTTACCGCCCATAAGCGGCTTATGCCGTATCCTACTGATTCCTTGATGTCATGCGAGGTGTACGTGAAATACTATATATTTTTGATACGAAAAGCGATACAAATTACACAAGTTTTAATTATTTACAGATGGGATATACCTAAACCTTGCTACAACACTATAGGCAGTGTACCTAATCGTAGAGTAGTATAGTTTTTAGTAAGTCCGGTTCGTTCCACAGGGAGACGACTTATTTTACACTATATTTTAAACAACTATATTTGTACAAAATATAAATTTTTATATATAATAATAATATAAAAGGGGGTTTACCGTTTAATGACCGGTTTGTCGATTTTATATTTTAAGTCACAATTAAAACCTAATGAAAAATATAAATGACGATAATTTAAGTGCGATAATTAAAAGTGCAATAAATAAAATGATAGTAAATAAAAATGTGATAATTAAAAGTGCAATTAAATATGAAATAAAGGAATTATGCTTATTTAAACTTCCGTAATCATGATGTTTGACGTGTTGATTTTTAGTTTATTCTCATGGGTTAATTATCCTTTGTCCTGGATTATTTAATATGTCCGTATGGTTTTTGTCCATAACAATCCATCAGTCATAAATATAAAATGCGAGTGTCCTCATCAAATTATCCTTATACCCGAAGTTAAATATTCCAACTAATTGGGGACTTAAACTGTAACAAGGTCTTAATACTTTGTTTAATAATTACACCAGGATATCGACTGCGTGTAACCCAAGGTTTTAATACTTTGTTATCAATTATGCCAAGTGACCTTGTACATAATTTCACCCCTGTTTTAATAATTCTAGTGACTATTAATTCATTCCCGTGTCCGGTTAAATGAACGATTATTCGTACATATAAATATCCCGCCCATCGTGTCCGATTGAGTGTATATGGTTATTTATAGGTACGTCCAATTGTAATTCTTTATATTAAAATTAACAAACTATCATTTAGTTAAACAAATATAAAGCCCATTAATAGCCCATAGTCTAATTTTCACAAGTGTCGTTCTTTTGTCCAAACCCCAATTATGGTACAAAGCACAATTACCCAATTTTAGTATTTTAGCCCTACATCATGATTACTTCGTCTTAAATAAGCATAATAATAACTTAAGTACGAGACATTAATTTAAAAAGGAGAACATAGCTTACATTGATTATTAGACAGAGCTCCGACTTTAAAACCCGTAAAATAACCTTTGCATAACCCAAAACTAATCTAATATAAAACTATACTATACTATATAATATATATATATATATATATATATATATATATATATATATATATATATATATATATATATATATTTATTATTATTACAGAGGAGTATTATTTATTTTTTTTATGTGTAAAACTCGGCAGAAGCTCGTTGAATTTATAGGAAATTTTGATCCTGGTGTGCTCCGCGATCGTGGAGGTTTAAGCCTTCAGAGCTCCGCGAGTGCGGAGGTCCGAAATCCAGCTCACAAATTTTTGGATCCTAGCTTTGTCGACGTAATTTAATAAATATATAATATATAAATAATTTATATAATTATTTAAATATTATATTATATTCTTGTGCATAGTTGACTCATAATTTTTAGTCCGTTGCGTCGAGCGTTGAGAGTTGGCTTTGGTCCCTGTTCCGGATTTTCGAACGTCCTTTCGTATAATTTAATATCTTGTACTTTGCGTTCCGCAACTTGTACTCTTGTCATTTTTAGACGTTTCTTATCAATAAATTTGAACCACTTGGATTGTATCTTGTACATTTGAGCTTTTTGGACGTTTGCGTCTTCAAATCTTTGTTTTCGCCTTTTGTCTTCGCACTTATTTATTTAAACGAATATTACTTGAGAATAGAACAATTGCAACTGAAAACTTTACATATTGGAAGAATATTGCTACTAAATATATGTTCATTTGGAGCACTATCATCCCTTCATCCGTAAGCCTTACCGCTTCGCAGCCTCTACTTCTGGAGCTGGACTGTCTGCACCACCAGCTCCACCAGCACCACCCGTACCGACTGCACCACCTACCCCACCATCCCCCTCTGTCAAGGAACTGATGAGGGAGGTGGAGATCCTCCGTGCTCGGGTAACTGAGCTCGAGGACCAGATGTCCCATGTATTGGACATCCTACACCCACCTTCACCATAGGACCTTTGTAGTAGATTTCATTATGTAATCTAGTTTTAGTTTTATGTTTCACTTATGTATTTTACGAACCTATACTGATGTATGCAACTTATTATTAATGAATGGAACTTTGCGTTATTTAATTCTTGCACGGTGTTCTATTTACGTTACTGTATGATGATTCTGTGGTATTTGTACCTGGTTGCATTACTTAATAAACATGTGATGTGTTGATTCCATGTTGGTTACCATATACTGTATTATTACTATTTGAATACTGGATTTTGACTTGAGTCAAAATTTTTGTTAAGAAGATCATGGCCAACGGAAGATCAACACCGACCACAGCCCAAATCGAGGAAATGATTGCCGAAAGGGTAGCCGCAGCCATTGCGGAAATGCAACCCCAAGCCCCGCCGCCACTGGTTATTCAGCCCATACGCAATGGGTGCACGTACAAAGAGTTCCAAAGCTGCAAGCCCCATAACTTTAGTAGAACGGAGGGGCCAGTTGGTCTCACTAGGTGGTTTGAAAAACTAGAATCTGTATTCTGAGTTAGCAACTGCTCAGAGAAAAACAAGACAAAATATGCCTCTTGTACACTGGCGGATGGCGCCCTCACTTAGTGGAACACAATGGCTCAAGCCAAGGGTATTAATGAGGTGTATGCCACGTCATGGTAAGAATTCAAAGCGGCCATGATTGAAGAGTATTGTCCGAGAACTGAGATACAGAAGATGGAGATTGAGTTTATGCAGTTGAAGGTTGTGGGGAATGATCTCGATGGGTACAATCGTAGGTATTTGGAACTAGCCCTTATGTGTCCTACCATGGTCACCCTGGAATTTAAGCATATGGAGAGATACTTGTGGGGACTTCCTAAGTCCATTAAGGGAAATGTCACCTCGTCTAAGCCACCTAATGTCCCGGAGGCAATGCGCTTGGCGCATACTTTAATGAACCAAATTATCATCGATGAACCAGAAAAGGCTAATTCTGAAGCGAGTAGTAGTGACAAGCGAAAGTGGGATAACAACAAGGGTAGAGCCTATGATCAAAACCCAGGGAAGCGACATGAGGGTTTCAAAGGAAACAACAACGGTGAGAATCCCAATCCGAACACCAACTCGAACCCCAACTACAAAGGTACCCTACCACAGTGCAAGAGGTGCTACAAGCTCCATACCAGGTACTGTAATGTTGTTTGTGAAAAGTGCAAAAAGACCGGGCATATTAGCAGGGACTGCAAGATCACCACCATGACTGGGAAGCCGAACCCCACTGGACCGAGAAAGTGTTACGAATGCGGACAAATGGGCTACTTCAAAAATGAGTGTCCCAACAAGCGAAAGGATGGCGGACCACCGCGTGGTAGAGTTTTCAATGTAAATGCAAGGGATGCTCGTGAGAACCCCGACTTAGTGACAGGTATATTCACTATCAACAATCTATTAGCTTATGTCCTATTTGATACTGGTGCCGATAGAAGTTATGTATGTAGACACTTTTGCGATAAGATAAATTGATCGTTAGTTCCCTTAAAGGAGAGTATGCTTGTAGAGGTAGCCAATGAAAAACTTGATAAAGTTGACCATATTAGTCGAGGAGCTATTATCAACATAACTGGTGTGGATTTCGAGATTGACCTGATACCCATTAAGTTGGGAAGCTTTGATGTTATTGTCGGTATGGACTGGTTGACCAAGATAAGGGCTGACATTATCTGTGGAGATAAAGCTCTTCGTATACCACACGGAGATGGTGAGCCACTGATCATTTACGGAGAGAGATGTACCTCGAAGTTGAACCTCATTAGTTGCATAAAAGCGCAAAAGATCATGAAGAAGGGACGTCTTGCTGTCTTAGCACATGTGAAAATGGTAGAAACCGAGGTGAAGAGTGTGAACGACGTTTGAATTGTGAACGAATTCTCCGATGTCTTTCCTGAAGAATTGCCTGGATTACCGCCACCAAGAGCGGTAGAATTTCAAATTGATTTAGTGCCAGAAGCTGCACCTGTAGCTCGCGCACCTTATCGACTCGTGAAATGTCCCGTTCTTATTGATTAAAAACGTTCCATATTAATTGATTTGGTTGCGAGGTTTTGACCTCTATATGAGACATTTTTCAAAGACTGCATTCATTTTTAAAACAAACCATAACCTTTATTTCATAAATAAAGGTTTAAAAAGCTTTACGTAGATTATCAAATAATGATAATCTAAAATATCCTGTTTACACACGACCATTACATAATGGTTTACAATACAAATATGTTACATCGAAATCAGTTTCTTGAATGCAATTTTTACACAATATCATACAAACATGGACTCCAAATCTTGTCCTTATTTTAGTATGCAACAACGGAAGCTCTTAGTATTCACCTGAGAATAAACATGCTTTAAACGTCAACAAAAATGTTGGTGAGTTATAGGTTTAACCTATATATATCAAATCGTAACAATAGACCACAAGATTTCATATTTCAATACACATCCCATACATAGAGATAAAAATCATTCATATGGTGAACACCTGGTAACCGACATTAACAAGATGCATATATAAGAATATCCTCATCATTCCGGAACACCCTTCGGATATGATATAAATTTTGAAGTACTAAAGCATCCGGTACTTTGGATGGGGTTTGTTAGGCCCAATAGATCTATCTTTAGGATTCGCGTCAATTGGGGTGTCTGTTCCCTAATTCTTAGATTACCAGACTTAATAAAAAGGGGCATATTCGATTTCGATAATTCAACCATAGAATGTAGTTTCACGTACTTGTGTCTATTTTGTAAATCATTTATAAAACCTGCATGTATTCTCATCCCAAAAATATTAGATTTTAAAAGTGGGACTATAACTCACTTTCACAGATTTTTACTTCGTCGGGAAGTAAGACTTGGCCACTGTTGATTCACGAACCTATAACAATATATACATATATATCAAAGTATGTTCAAAATATATTTACAACACTTTTAATATATTTTGATGTTTTAAGTTTATTAAGTCAGCTGTCCTCGTTAGTAACCTACAACTAGTTGTCCACAGTTAGATGTACAGAAATAAATCGATAAATATTATCTTGAATCAATCCACGACCCAGTGTATACGTATCTCAGTATTGATCACAACTCAAACTATATATATTTTGGAATCAACCTCAACCCTGTATAGATAACTCCAACATTCACATATAGAGTGTCTATGGTTGTTCCGAAATATATATAGATGTGTCGACATGATAGGTCGAAACATTGTATACGTGTCTATGGTATCTCAAGATTACATAATATACAATACAAGTTGATTAAGTTATGGTTGGAATAGATTTGTTACCAATTTTCACGTAGCTAAAATGAGAAAAATTATCCAATCTTGTTTTACCCATAACTTCTTCATTTTAAATCCGTTTTGAGTGAATCAAATTGCTATGGTTTTATATTGAACTCTATTTTATGAATCTAAATAGAAAAAGTATAGGTTTATAGTCGGAAAAATAAGTTACAAGTCGTTTTTGTAAAGGTAGTCATTTCAGTCGAAAGAACGACGTCTAGATGACCATTTTAGAAAACATACTTCCACTTTGAGTTTAACCATAATTTTTGGATATAGTTTCATGTTCATAATAAAAATCATTTTCTCAGAATAACAACTTTTAAATCAAAGTTTATCATAGTTTTTAATTAACTAACCCAAAACAGCCCGCGGTGTTACTACGACGGCGTAAATCCGGTTTTACGGTGTTTTTCATGTTTCCAGGTTTTAAATCATTAAGTTAGCATATCATATAGATATAGAACATGTGTTTAGTTGATTTTAAAAGTCAAGTTAGAAGGATTAACTTTTGTTTGCGAACAAGTTTAGAATTAACTAAACTATGTTCTAGTGATTACAAGTTTAAACCTTCGAATAAGATAGCTTTATATATATGAATCGAATGATGTTATGAACATCATTACTACCTTAAGTTCCTTGGATAAACCTACTGGAAAAGAGAAAAATGGATCTAGCTTCAACGGATCCTTGGATGGCTCGAAGTTCTTGAAGCAGAATCATGACACGAAAACAAGTTCAAGTAAGATCATCACTTGAAATAAGATTGTTATAGTTATAGAAATTGAACCAAAGTTTGAATATGATTATTACCTTGTATTAGAATGATAACCTACTGTAAGAAATAAAGATTTCTTGAGGTTGGATGATCACCTTACAAGATTGGAAGTGAGCTAGCAAACTTGAAAGTATTCTTGATTTTATGTAACTAGAACTTGTAGAATATATGAAGAACACTTAGAACTTGAAGATAGAACTTGAGAGAGATCAATTAGATGAAGAAAATTGAAGAATGAAAGTGTTTTTAGGTGTTTTTGGTCGTTGGTGTATGGATTAGATATAAAGGATATGTAATTTTGTTTTCATGTAAATAAGTCATGAATGATTACTCATATTTTTGTAATTTTATGAGATATTTCATGCTAGTTGCCAAATGATGGTTCCCACATGTGTTAGGTGACTCACATGGGCTGCTAAGAGCTAATCATTGGAGTGTATATACCAATAGTACATACATCTAAAAGCTGTGTATTGTACGAGTACGAATACGGGTGCATACGAGTAGAATTGTTGATGAAACTGAACGAGGATGTAATTGTAAGCATTTTTGTTAAGTAGAAGTATTTTGATAAGTGTATTGAAGTCTTTCAAAAGTGTATAAATACATATTAAAACACAACATGTATATACATTTTAACTGAGTCGTTAAGTCATCGTTAGTCGTTACATGTAAGTGTTGTTTTGAAACCTTTAGGTTAACGATCTTGTTAAATGTTGTTAACCCAATGTTTATAATATCAAATGAAATTTTAAATTATTATATTATCATGTATGAATATCTCTTAATATGATATATATACATTAAATGTCTTTACAACGATAATCGTTACATATATGTCTCGTTTAAAAATCATTAAGTTAGTAGTCTTGTTTTTACATATGTAGTTCATTGTTAATATACTTAATGATATGTTTACTTATCATAGTATCATGTTAACTATATATATATCCATATATATGTCATCATATAGTTTTTACAAGTTTTAACGTTCGTGAATCACCGGTCAACTTGGGTGGTCAATTGTCTATATGAAACATATTTCAATTAATCAAGTCTTAACAAGTTTGATTGCTTAACATGTTGGAAACATTTAATCTTATAAATATCAATCTCAATTAATATATATAAACATGGAAAAGTTCGGGTCACTACAGTACCTACCCGTTAAATAAATTTCGTCCCGAAATTTTAAGCTGTTGAAGGTGTTGACGAATCTTCTGGAAATAGATGCGGGTATTTCTTCTTCATCTGATCTTCACGCTCCCAGGTGAACTCAGGTCCTCTACGAGCATTCCATCGAACCTTAACAATTGGTATCTTATTTTGCTTAAGTCTTTTAACCTCACGATCCATTATTTCGACGGGTTCTTCGATGAATTGAAGTTTTTCGTTGATTTGGATTTCATCTAACGGAATAGTGAGATCTTCTTTAGCAAAACATTTCTTCAAATTCAAGACGTGGAAAGTGTTATGTACAGCCGCGAGTTGTTGAGGTAACTCAAGTCGGTAAGCTACTGGTCCGACACGATCAATAATCTTGAATGGTCCAATATACCTTGGATTTAATTTCCCTCGTTTACCAAATCAAACAACGCCTTTCCAAGGTGCAACTTTAAGCATGACCATCTCTCCAATTTCAAATTCTATATCTTTTCTTTTAATGTCAGCGTAGCTCTTTTGTCGACTTTGGCGGTTTTCAACCGTTGTTGAATTTGGATGATCTTCTCGGTAGTTTCTTGTATAATCTCCGGACCCGTAATCTGTCTATCCCCCACTTCACTCCAACAAATCGGAGATCTGCACTTTCTACCATAAAGTGCTTCAAACGGCGCCATCTCAATGCTTGAATGGTAGCTGTTGTTGTAGGAAAATTCTGCTAACGGTAGATGTCGATCCCAACTGTTTCCGAAATTAATAACACATGCTCGTAACATATCTTCAAGCGTTTGTATCGTCCTTTCGCTCTGCCCATCAGGTTGTGAATGATAGGCAGTACTCATGTCTAGACGAGTTCCTAATGCTTGCTGTAATGTCTGCCAGAATCTTGAAATAAATCTGCCATCCCTATCAGAGATAATAGAGATTGGTATTCCATGTCTGGAGACGACTTCCTTCAAATACAGTCGTGCTAACTTCTCCATCTTGTCATCTTCTCTTATTGGCAGGAAGTGTGCTGATTTGGTGAGACGATCAACTATTACCCAAATAGTATCAAAACCACTTGCAGTCCTTGGCAATTTAGTGATGAAATCCATGGTAATGTTTTCCTATTTCCATTCCGGGATTTCGGGTTGTTGAAGTAGACATGTTGGTTTCTGATGCTCAGCTTTGACCTTAGAACACGTCAAACATTCTCCTACGTATTTAGCAACATCGGCTTTCATACCCGGCCACCAAAAATGTTTCTTGAGATCCTTTTACATCTTCCCCGCTCCAGGATGTATTGAGTATCTGGTTTTATGAGCTTCTCTAAGTACCATTTCTCTCATATCTCCAAATTTTGGTACCCAAATCCTTTCAGCCCTATACCGGGTTCCGTCTTCCCGAATATTAAGATGCTTCTCCGATCCTTTGGGTATTTCATCCTTTAAATTTCCCTCTTTTAAAACTCCTTGTTGCGCCTCCTTTATTTGAGTAGTAAGGTTATTATGAATCATTATATTCATAGATTTTACTCGAATGGGTTCTCTGTCCTTCCTGCTCAAGGCATCGGCTACCACATTTGCCTTCCCCGGGTGGTAACGAATCTCAAAGTCGTAATCATTCAACAATTCAATCCACCTACGCTGCCTCATATTCAGTTTTTTCTGATTAAATATGTGTTGAAGACTTTTGTGGTCGGTATATATAATACTTTTGACCCCATATAAGTAGTGCCTCCAAGTCTTTAATGCAAAAACAACCGCGCCTAATTCCAAATCATGCGTCGTATAATTTTGCTCGTGAATCTTCAATTGTCTAGACGCATAAGCAATCACCTTCGTTCGTTGCATTAATACACAACTGAGACCTTGCTTTGATGCGTCACAATAAATCACAAAATCATCATTCCCTTCAGGCAATGACAATATAGGTGCCGTAGTTAGCTTTTTCTTCAATAACTGAAACGCTTTCTCTTGTTCATCCTTCCATTCAAATTTCTTCCCTTTATGCGTTAATGCAGTCAAGGGTTTTGCTATTCTGGAAAAGTCTTGGATGAACCTTCTGTAGTAACCAGCTAGTCCTAAAAACTGGCGTATGTGTTTTGGAGTTTTCGGGATTTCCCACTTTTCAACAGTTTCTATCTTTGCCGGATCCACCTTAATACCTTCTTTGTTCACTATGTGACCGAGGAATTGAACTTCTTCCAACCAAAATGCACACTTTGAAAACTTAGCGTACAATTCTTCCTTCCTCGATACTTCTAACACCTTTCTCAAATGTTCACCGTGTTCTTGGTCATTCTTTGAGTAAATAAGTATGTCATCAATGAAAACAATGACAAACTTGTCAAGGTATGGTCCACACACTCGGTTCATAAGGTCCATGAACACAGCTGGTGCATTAGTTAAACCAAACGGCATGACCATAAACTCGTAATGACCGTAACGTGTTCTGAAAGCAGTCTTTGGAATATCATCTTCTTTCACCCGCATTTGATGATACCCGGAACGTAAGTCAATCTTTGAATAAACAGACGAGCCTTGTAGTTGATCAAATAAGTCGTCGATTCTCGGTAGTGGCTAGCGGTTCTTGATGGTAAGTTTGTTCAACTCTCAGTAGTCGATACACAACCTGAATGTACCATCTTTCTTCTTGACAAACAAAACAGGAGCTCCCCACGGTGATGTGCTTGGTCGAATGAAACCACGCTCTAAAAGTTCTTGTAATTGGCTTTGCAGTTCTTTCATCTCGCTGGGTGTGAGTCTGTAAGGAGCACGAGCTATTGGTGCAGCTCCTGGTACAAGATCTATTTGAAATTCAACGGATCGATCTGGGGTAATCCCGGTAATTCTTTCGAAAATACATCGGGAAATTCTTTTGCAATGGGAACATCATTGATGCTCTTTTCTTCAGTTTGTACTTTCTCGACGTGTGCTAGAACAGCATAGCAACCTTTTCTTATTAGTTTTTGTGCCTTCAAATTACTAATAAGATGTAGCTTCGTGTTGCCCTTTTCTCCGTACACCATTAAGGGTTTTCCTTTTTCTCGTATAATGCGAATTGCATTTTTGTAACAAACGATCTCTGCTTTCACTTCTTTCAACCAGTCCATGCCGATTATCACATCAAAACTCCCTAACTCTACTGGAATCAAATCAATCTTAAATGTTTCGCTAACCAGTTTAATTTCTCGATTCCGACATATATTATCTGCTGAAATTAATTTACCATTTGCTAATTCGAGTAAAAATTTACTATCCAAAGGCGTCAATGGACAACTTAATTTAGCACAAAAATCTCTACTCATATAGCTTCTATCCGCACCCGAATCAAATAAAACGTAAGCAGATTTATTGTCAATAAGAAACGTACCCGTAACAAGCTCCGGGTCTTCCTGTGCCTCTGCCGCATTAATATTGAAAACTCTTACGCGGTCTTGTCCATTCATGTTCTCCTAGTTCGGGCAATTTCTAATAATGTGGCCTGGTTTTCCACATTTATAACAAACTACATTGGCATAACTTGCTCCGACACTACTTGCTCCGCCATTACTCGTTCTGACACCATTTGTTCCTTTCGTTCTATTAACCCCTGGTCCGTAGACCTCACACTTCGCCGCGCTATGACCATTTCTTTTACACTTGTTGCAAAATTTGGTGCAGAACCCCGAGTGATACTTTTCACACCTTTGGCATAGCTGCTTCTGATTGTTGTTGTTGTTGCGGTTATTATTGTTGTTGGGATGATTGTTATAGTTGCTGTTGTTGTTGTTGTTGTTGTTGTTGTTGTTGTTGGGCCGTTTGTTGTAGTTGCGATTGATGTTGCGATTGTTGGGATAATTGTTGCGATTATTGTTGTAATTGCTGCTGTTGTTGTATTGGTGATTCTTATCACCTTTTTCCTCCCACTTTCTTTTGACTTGCTTCACATTGGCCTCTTCAGCAGTCTGTTCTTTAATTCTTTCTTCAATCTGGTTCACTAGTTTGTGAGCCATTCTACATGCCTGTTGTATGGAGGCGGGCTCGTGTGAACTTATATCTTCTTGGATTATTTCCGGTAATCCTTTCACAAACGCGTCGATCTTTTCTTTCTCATCTTCGAATGCTCCCGGACACAATAGGCACAATTCTGTGAATCGTCTTTCGTACGTGGTAATATCAAATCCTTGGGTTCGTAACCCTCTAAGTTCTGTCTTAAGCTTATTGACCTCGGTTCTGGGACGGTACTTCTCGTTCATCAAGTGCTTGAATGCTGACCACGGTAGTGCGTACGCATCGTCTTGTCCCACTTGCTCTAGATAGGTATTCCACCATGTTAACGCAGAACCTGTGAAGGTATGCGTAGCGTACTTCACTTTGTCCTCTTCAGTACACTTACTTATGGCAAACACCGATTCGACCTTCTCGGTCCACCGTTTCAATCCGATCGGTCCTTCGGTTCCATCAAATTCCAAAGGTTTGCAGGCAGTGAATTCTTTGTAGGTGCATCCTACACGATTTCCTGTACTGCTAGATCCAAGGTTATTGTTGGTATGTAGCGCAGCCTGTACTGCGGCTATGTTTGAAGCTAGAAAAGTACGGAATTCCTCTTCATTCATATTCACGGTGTGTCGAGTAGTCGGTGCCATTTCCTTCAAAATAGTCAAATGGAACAAGTTAATCATACAGAATATTAAGAGTAGTTAATGGTATTTCGTAGCATAATATGAACTCATTTATAAAAGCTTTTTCTTCATATTAGCGTTTTATAAGTTTAAATTCGGGTAGTACCTACCCGTTAAGTTCATACTTAGTAGCTAATATACAATTCAACTACTACAATTCGATATGAAAAACTGATTATAATAATATTTCGCGTTCAAACTTTTATACAATATTTTACAAACTTACAATACCGTTTATTTTACATAAAGCATGAAATATAGCACACAATAACTTTGATACAAGATAGTTGTGAAGATAATTCTAGCTAGTACACAAGTCGTTCAGCAAAGGCAATAAAGACACGTAATTCATACGTCCAGAAACAAGTCATACATCCTGGTTTTACTAGGACTACTTCCCATCCTTGGTCTTGTGGAACATAACCGTTATGGCCGTTGATAAGACAGCGTGTTGTAACGTCATCAAAGGGACGAGGGTTACGTAATGTCCAACAGTCCCGTAACAATCTAAAAACCTCATTTCTTACCCCAATTACCAACTCCGTCACTTGTGGGAACGTTTTGTTTAATAGTTGTAGCCCGATGTTCTTGTTCTCACTTTGGTGAGAAGCGAACATTACTAATCCGTAAGCATAACATGCTTCTTTATGTTGCATGTTAGCCGCTTTTTCTAAATCACGAAGTCCAATATTCGGATATATTGAGTCAAAATAATTTCTTAACCCATTGCGTAAAATAGCATTTGGGTTCCCCGCAATATATGCGTCAAAGTAAACACATCGTAACTTATGGATTTCCCAATGTGATATCCCCCATCTTTCGAACGAAAGCCTTTTATAAACCAAGGCATTCTTGGAACGTTCTTCGAATGTCTTACAAACTGATCTCGCCTTAAATAGTTGTGCCGAAGAATTCTGACCGACTCTAGACAAGATTTCATCAATCATGTCTCCGGGTAGGTCTCTTAAAATATTGGGTTGTCTATCCATTTTGTGTTTTTATACTGTGAAATAGACAAGAGTTAGATTCATAAAAAAAAATACTTATTAATACAAGCAATTTTTACATATATCATAAAGCATAAGCACACTATATTACATATATTACACCACACGAATACAACTATCTTATTCCGACTCGCTTGTTTCTTCTTCTTTGGTTTTGGTTCGTTTTGCCAAGTTTCTAGGGATATATGATGTTCCCCTAATACGAGCCGTCGTTTTCCACATTGGTTTAGAAAAACCTGGTAGTTTAGAGGTTCCCGGGTCATTGTTACAACTTAAGGACTTCGGGGGTTGACGATACATATAAAGTTCATCGGGGTTGGAATTAGATTTCTCTATTTTTATGCCCTTTCCCTTATTATTTTCTTTTGCCTTTTTAAATTCAGTTGGGGTAATTTCTATAACATCATCGGAATTCTCGTCGGAATCCGATTCATCGGAGAATTGGTAATCCTCCCAATATTTTGCTTCCTTGGCGGAAACACCATTGACCATAATTAACCTTGGTCGGTTGGTTGAGAATTTCTTTTACTTAACCG
Organism: Rutidosis leptorrhynchoides; assembly: GCF_046630445.1. Taxonomy (NCBI): domain Eukaryota; kingdom Viridiplantae; phylum Streptophyta; class Magnoliopsida; order Asterales; family Asteraceae; genus Rutidosis; species Rutidosis leptorrhynchoides. Next base: position 571,384,606 of record NC_092335.1, on the reverse strand, counting down.
TTTTATTATTTCCCCCACCGGTTCTATTTCTTCATCCGATTCCGATTCTTCTTCCGGTTCCGATTCTTCTTCCGGTTCCGACTCTTCTTCCGGTTCCTCTTCGGGAACTTGTGAATCAATCCACGAATCATTCCAATTTACATTTGACTCTTCATTATTATTAGGTGAGTCAATGGGACTTGTTCTAGAGGTAGACATCTATCACATAATATCAAACGCGTTAAGAGATTAATATATCACATAATATTCACATGTTAAAAATATATAGTTTCCAACAAAATTTGTTAAGCAATCATTTTTCAAGTAAACACGGTCGAAGTCCAGACTCACTAATGCATCCTAACAAACTCGATAAGACACACTAATGCAAAATTCTGGTTCTCTAAGACCAACGCTCTGATACCAACTGAAATGTCCCGTTCTTATTGATTAAAAACGTTCCATATTAATTGATTTCGTTGCGAGGTTTTGACCTCTATCTGAGACGTTTTTCAAAGACTGCATTCATTTTTAAAACAAACCATAACCTTTATTTCATAAATAAATGTTTAAAAAGCTTTACGTAGATTATCAAATAATGATAATCTAAAATATCCTGTTTACACACGACCATTACATAATGGTTTACAATACAAATATGTTACATCGAAATCAGTTTCTTGAATGCAGTTTTTACACAATATCATACAAACATGGACTTCAAATCTTGTCCTTATTTTAGTATGCAACAGCAGAAGCTCTTAGTATTCACCTGAGAATAAACATGCTTTAAACGTCAACAAAAATGTTGGTGAGTTATAGGTTTAACCTATATATATCAAATCGTAATAATAGACCACAAGATTTCATATTTCAATACACATCCCATACATAGAGATAAAAATCATTCATATGGTGAACACCTGGTAACCGACATTAACAAGATGCATATATAAGAATATCCCCATCATTCCTGGACACCCTTCGGATATGATATAAATTTCTAAGTACTAAAGCATCCGGTACTTTGGATGGGGTTTGTTAGGCCCAATAGATATATCTTTAGGATTCGCGTCAATTAGGGTGTCTGTTCCCTAATTCTTAGATTACCAGACTTAATAAAAAGGGGCATATTCGATTTCGATAATTCAACCATAGAATGTAGTTTCACGTACTTGTGTCTATTTTGTAAATCATTTATAAAACCTGCATGTATTCTCATCCCAAAAATATTAGATTTTAAAAGTGGGACTATAACTCACTTTCACAGATTTTTACTTCGTCGGGAAGTAAGACTTGGCCACTGTTGATTCACGAACCTATAATAATATATACATATATATCAAAGTATGTTCAGAAAATATTTACAACACTTTTAATATATTTTGATGTTTTAAGTTTATTAAGTCAGCTGTCCTCGTTAGTAACCTACAACTAGTTGTCCACAGTTAGATGTACAGAAATAAATCGATAAATATTATCTTGAATCAATCCACGACCCAGTGTATACGTATCTCAGTATTGATCACAACTCAAACTATATATATTTTGGAATCAACCTCAACCCTGTATAGCTAACTCCAACATTCACATATAGAGTGTCTATGGTTGTTCCGAAATATATATAGATGTGTCGACATGATAGGTCGAAACATTGTATACGTGTCTATGGTATCTCAAGATTACATAATATACAATACAAGTTGATTAAGTTATGGTTGGAATAGATTTGTTACCAATTTTCACGTAGCTAAAATGAGAAAAATTATCCAATCTTGTTTTACCCATAACTTCTTCATTTTAAATCCGTTTTGAGTGAATCAAATTGCTATGGTTTCATATTGAACTAAATTTTATGAATCTAAACAGAAAAAGTATAGGTTTATAGTCGGAAAAATAAGTTACAAGTCATTTTTGTAAAGGTAGTCATTTCAGTCGAAAGAACGACGTCTAGATGACCATTTTAGAAAACATACTTCCACTTTGAGTTTAACCATAATTTTTGGATATAGTTTCATGTTCATAATAAAAATCATTTTCTCAGAATAACAACTTTTAAATCAAAGTTTATCATAGTTTTTAATTAACTAACCCAAAACAGCCCGCGGTGTTACTACGACGGCGTAAATCCGGTTTTACGGTGTTTTTCATGTTTCCAGGTTTTAAATCATTAAGTTAGCATATCATATAGATATAGAACATGTGTTTAGTTGATTTTAAAAGTCAAGTTAGAAGGATTAACTTTTGTTTGCGAACAAGTTTAGAATTAACTAAACTATGTTCTAGTGATTACAAGTTTAAACCTTCGAATAAGATAGCTTTATATATATGAATCGAATGATGTTATGAATATCATTACTACCTTAAGTTCCTTGGATAAACCTACTGGAAAAGAGAAAAATGGATCTAGCTTCAACGGATCCTTGGATGGCTCGAAGTTCTTGAAGCAGAATCATGACACCAAAACAAGTTCAAGTAAGATCATCACTTGAAATAAGATTGTTATAGTTATAGAAATTGAACCAAAGTTTGAATATGATTATTACCTTGTATTAGAATGATAACCTACTGTAAGAAATAAAGATTTATTGAGGTTGGATGATCACCTTACAAGATTGGAAGTGAGCTAGCAAACTTGAAAGTATTCTTGATTTTATGTAACTAGAACTTGTAGAATATATGAAGAACACTTAGAACTTGAAGATAGAACTTGAGAGAGATCAATTAGATGAAGAAAATTGAAGAATGAAAGTGTTTGTAGGTTTTTTTGGTCGTTGGTGTATGGATTAGATATAAAGGATATGTAATTTTGTTTTCATGTAAATAAGTCATGAATGATTACTCATATTTTTGTAATTTTATGAGATATTTCATGCTAGTTGCCAAATGATGGTTCCCACATGTGTTAGGTGACTCACATGGGCTGCTAAGAGCTGATCATTGGAGTGTATATACCAATAGTACATACATCTAAAAGCTGTGTATTGTACGAGTACGAATACGGGTGCATACGAGTAGAATTGTTGATGAAACTGAACGAGGATGTAATTGTAAGCATTTTTGTTAAGTAGAAGTATTTTGATAAGTGTATTGAAGTCTTTCAAAAGTGTATAAATACATATTAAAACACTACATGTATATACATTTTAACTGAGTCATTAAGTCATCGTTAGTCGTTACATGTAAGTGTTGTTTTGAAACCTTTAGGTTAACGATCTTGTTAAATGTTGTTAACCCAATGTTTATAATATCAAATGAAATTTTAAATTATTATATTATCATGATATTATCATGTATGAATATCTCTTAATATGATATATATACATTAAATGTCTTTACAACGATAATCGTTACATATATGTCTCATTTAAAAATCATTAAGTTAGTAGTCTTGTTTTTACATATGTAGTTCATTGTTAATATACTTAATGATATGTTTACTTATCATAGTATCATGTTAACTATATATATATATCCATATATATGTCATCATATAGTTTTTACAAGTTTTAACGTTCGTGAATCACCGGTCAACTTGGGTGGTCAATTGTCTATATGAAACATATTTCAATTAATCAAGTCTTAACAAGTTTGATTGCTTAACATATTGGAAACATTTAATCATGTAAATATCAATCTCAATTAATATATATAAACATGGAAAAGTTCGGGTCACTACAACTCGCACCTTCCGAGATGCAAGAGTTACAAAGCCAACTACAAGAACTACTTGACCGTGGATTTATCCAACCAAGTTTCTCGCCTTGGGGCGCACCTGTGTTGTTTGTGAAGAAGAAGGATGGATCCTTCTGTATGTGTATCGACTACCGTGAACTCAACAAATTGACGATCAAGAATCGGTATCCCCTTCCCCGTATTGATGATCTTTTTGACCAACTACAAGGATCGAGCGTTTATTCCAAGATCGATTTACGATCCGGTTATCACCAGTTGAGGGTGAAAGAAAATGATGTGATGAAGACTGCATTCAGAACTCGTTATGGTCATTATGAGTTTCTCGTGATGCCATTCGGTTTAACCAACACACCTGCCGTGTTCATGGATCTCATTAATCGTGTCTGCAAGCCATACCTAGATAAGTTTGTTATCGTCTTCATAGATGATATCCTCATCTACTCTAAGAGCGAAGAAGAGCATGAACAACACCTCCGACCAGTGCTCGAACTTTTGAGACAAGAACAACTTTACGCCAAATTCTCCAAGTGTGAATTTTGGTTGAAGGAAGTCCAATTTCTGGGTCATGTTGTGAGCGACCAGGGTATCAAAGTTGATCCCGCCAAGATTGAAGCTATCAGCAAGTGGGAGACTCCCACTCCTCCAACTCACATTCGCCAATTTTTAGGTCTCTTCGGTTACTACCGAAAATTTATTGAAGGTTTCTCTCTGATTGCGCGTCCTTTGACAGCGCTGACTCACAAGGGCAAGAAGTTCATTTGGGAACCCGAACGGGAATCAGCATTTCAAACCTTGAAAAAGAAGTTAACCACCGCACCTATCTTATCACTTCCTGAAGGCAGTGATGATTTCGTTGTTTATTGCGATGCATCGAAAAGTGGTTTTGGTTGTGTGCTGATGCAACGCACAAAGGTTATAGCTTATGCTTCCCGTTAATTGAAGATTCACGAGTGCAACTACACTACTCACGATCTTGAACTTGGAGTCGTTGTCTTTGCGCTCAAATTGTGGAGACACTATTTGTATGGAACTAAAAGTACTATCTTCACCGACCACAAGAGTCTCCAGCACATCTTTGATCAGAAGCAACTGAATATGAGACAGTGTCGATGGATCGAGATGCTGAACGACTATGATTGTGAAATTCGCTATTATCCTGGCAAGGTCAATGTTGTAGCTGACGCCTTGAGCTGAAAGGAGAGGATGACACCTCTCCGTGTACGGGCTCTGAACATCACCATCCATTCAAATCTCAACAGCCAGATCCGAGTAGCCCAAGATGAGGCTCTCAAGGAGGAGAATATATCTCATGAACATTTGAACATTCTTGTTTCTCGATTCGAGGTTAGGGAGTCTGGGCTCCGATGTTATGCCGGAAGAATTTGGGTACCACGTTATGGAAATCTAAGGTGAAGCCCATAAGTCGAGATATTCGATTCGCCCCGGAGCGGGCAAAATGTACCACGATCTTAAGGAACAGTACTGGTGGCCTAATCTTAAGAAGGACGTCGCAACTTACGTTGGTAAGTGTTTGACTTGCTCGAAAGTTAAGGCCGAGCATCAGAGGCCCTCTGGGTTACTTCAGCAACCGGAAATCCTGCAATGGAAGTGGGAAAGGATAACAATGGATTTCATCACCAAGCTACCAAAGACGGTGGGCGGATACGATACCATCTGAGTTATCGTTGACCTTCTTACCAAATCTGCACATTTTCTAGCTATGAAGGAAACGGATACGATGGAGAGACTCGCTCAACTATACATCAAAGAGGTTGTATCTCGTCATGGTGTACCTTTATCGATCATCTCATATCGCGATCCCCGTTTTGCTTCTAGATTTTGGCGTTCCTTGCAAGAAGCCATGGGAACTCGTCTCGACATGAGTACTGCTTATCACCCACAGACCGACAGGCAAAGTGAACGAACGATTCAGACCTTGAAAGACATGTTGCGTGCATGTGTTATTGATTTCGGAAAGGCCTGGGAAAGGCATTTTCCACTCGCCGAATTTTCTTACAACAACAGTTATCACTCGAGTATTAATGCCGCACCTTTTGAAGCGTTGTATGGCCGCAAGTGCCGATCTCCTATTTGTTGGGCCGATGTAGGCAAAAAGCAAATCACCGGACCCGAGGTAGTCCACGAAACAACGGAGAAGATTGCTCAGATTCAAGCGAGACTTAAGACGGCCTGTGATCGTCAGAAGAGTTATGCCGATCTTAAACGTAAAGACTTTGAATTCAACGTGGGCGACCGTGTAATGCTGAAGGTTGCACCTTGGAAAGGTGTGATCCATTTTGGAAAACATGGGAAGTTAAACCCGCGATACATTGGTCCTTTTGAAATCTTGGAACGTGTTGGACCCGTTGATTACCGTTTGGATCTTCCAACTCAATCGAGCTCCGTCCATCCTACCTTTCATGTATCGAATTTGAAGAAGTGTCTTGCTGAACCAGAACTTATCATACCACTGGAACAACTTACGATTGATGATAAACTCCACTTCGTGGAAGAGCCTGTTGAAATTATGGACCGTGAGGTCAAAACTTTGAAACCCAACAAGATTCCGATCGTCCGAGTACGATGGAATGTCAAACGAGGACCTGAATTCACTTGGGAACGAGAGGATCAAATGATGCAGAAGTATCCTCACCTTTTCCCGACTCCTCCATCTACCTCAGCTTAAAATTTCGGGACAAAATTTTCTTTAACAGGTGGGTAATGTAACAACCCTGGATTTTCCAACGTTTAATTAATAATATTTACTATTAATGCTTGTGTTTAATGAATATATTTTTATGCATTTACTTGTTACCTCGATTGACTTTACATGCCCGACACGTCTTTGTGACACACGAACTTTTCACGAATAATATTTCGAATATTATTTACATTCACGATTAATTTTTATTAATCATTTTTAATTAACTAAGGTTACTAGTTAATTACTTGGGCTTATTTATTTAATTTGTTACATACTTGGTCTCTTATTAATGGACTTATAATTAGTGGGCTTGGAAGCCCACCCTACATCCTTAATGGACTAGTTAGCCCATATTTATGTAAGTATTACATAAGGTTACAACTAGATAAATTAGCTTAGCAAAGAATCTAGTTACTTGCATATTTCCCACACCATTTTGCTTTATTTCCATTCCAAGCTATCACCACCTCCCCATGTTTGAAAGTTGCTTTGATCCCTTCCTCTTTTGCACCCTCTTGGCCGTAGGTTTTGGTGGTGTGGGGGAGTGGTTTTGTTTTCAAATTTTGATTACATATTACTTGCATTCACCTCACTTTTACACACACTTCATTTGCTGCTTTTCTTTCTCTCTTTTTCTCTCAAATATTTGTAAGTATCAAACTTATTTCTTCTTCCTTTTTCCTTCATGAAAACTGAAATATATATGCATGTGTATCATCATCATTTGGTTGTTTTATCACTTGTTCTTGTTTATTAATTACTTACTTGATGTTGTTGTTGTTTATTTACTAGTTATAAGAATCAAACTTTCTAGTTTAATTCTTCATATCATCTTGTTATTTCAAGAACAAACAAGGACCTAAACTTTCTAGTTTATGGTTCTACAAATAATGTTTAAAGATTTAAAGTTCATGAGTGTTAAAATCATACTTGTGATTCATGTTTGTAAACTTAAAGTTTACATTCTTAAAGATCAAAGCCTTGGATTGAATCTTTAAAGTATGAACAACCGTGAACTTGTTACCTGTAGATTTAACTTATTTCTTCATTTTATGTACTTTAAAGTTGTGATTTGGTCAAGTATTACTAGTTAATCTTGATCTCATATTTCTTGATACTAAAAGTTAACTTTGTAAGTTCAAGAACATAGAAGTATAACTTCTTAGTTATAACTTCATATACTTGTGTTGGATCTAACTTAGTAACTTTAGATCTAGACTTTTGGGTCTAGGATCTTCAAGATCAAACTAAAAACTATGTTCTACAACTTAACATCTTGATTAGTTAGTTTACTTTCAAGTTTGTAGCTTAATATTACTTTTAGAGTTCATGTATGTGTCGGATCTAAGATCTTGATGTAACTTTAGTTCATCAAACTACTTGCAATCCTTAATTGAGTTGTGCTACTTATATTAGACTTACACTTGTGTTATGATGGTCAAAACTTGGTAAAGATAATGTAAACACATCAACAAGTTGTACACTTGAAGCTATATGCATCAAGGATGAGAACCGTGATGAACGTCAAGCACCAAGAACCCACCGGAACACAATGTTTACTGTTTTCTGGAACTGATCAGAATACCTGGGATACTGTAAAGTTTATTTTCAGTTAGTTCTGTTCGAGTAGATAATTTTTCGTTTAAGACTTCTCTTAATCCGAGTTACGGTTTAGGATCTATGGCCCTCCGAGTGTCACTATGTCCTTTTAACGTTGTGCTGAAAATTCTAACCTACTCGCACTTAGACCGTCGCCACGGTCAAACGAAGATGAGTTTGCTTCAAGAATTTTTATCACAACTAAAGGACTCATATACGGAGCCATGGCCACTGGTCTTACCTTATTTCAGTAGGTATAGAGGCCGTGGTGACTGACCGAAATCAGCCTTTGTTTTAAACTCTTTTCTAGAATGAAACTTACTTTACACCTTTTGTTTGATGATGAATGATGATGACCCTTAAGACCTAATTTACATACTTTTAAACCTATCGGGAATGATTTACTGACTTAGTAACTTTTGAATTAGGTTGAGGACTTTCCGGACCTACATACTTGCTTACTTTTCCCGAGTCATACTTTACCACTACTTTACCACTGTGAGTTATAACATCCCTTTTTACTTTAACTATTTTGAGAACTGAGAATACAAGCGCATTTTACGTTTTACATACTAGGCAAGAGTACTTAAACTTATATATGTGTGGGTTATACAACGGCATAAACATTCCCTTTATCTCGGTAACGTTTAGTCATTGGTTTTTGAACCGGTGAACGCGAATCTTAGATATAGATCCATAGGGTTTGACATCCCCACTCGGGCTAGTAGCGCTAGCATTTAACGGGTGTTTAATACTTCGTAAACATACGCACTCGCCAAGTGTACTTTCAGGGGGTTATAAATGTTAAGTTAGTTACCAAGTGCCCACGGTTAAACATATACTTTATCATACTGTTTTGAAACGCTCTTTGTAGCACTGAAATCTCGTGGCCTACCTTACATTACTGTTATACTTAAACTATAGCTCACCAACCTTTGTGTTGACGTTTTAAGCATGTTTTTCTCAGGTGCTTAAGGTTGCTTGCTTCCGCTGTTGTACTAGTCTTGCTGTAGACACCCGCTGCTTTAGAGATGTCACCGCATGAACATTTATCTTGCATTCATAAAAATTTTTTACTTTTGAAACTATGATTTGTAACGACCTAAGGGTCACGCACTATTATCTTTGCTTCTATTCATAGAAGCATACTTTTGATGTAAAACATTCGACGTTAGTTATGACGTCACCTTTTACCGTGAATGCAAACGTATTTTGAAATAATATATATTGTTTGACCTTGTAATGATCCTGTTGTTGATGGTCCGTACATGATGATTTAGTACGGGGCATCACAGAACTGCCTCCTCGTCTCATCCATAGCTTCACTCGGGTCGTAGGTAGGTGTGGTGACTCGTGGCCTGATCGGATTACGGTAGTAAACCGGCTCTACATGTGGCGTACTCATTTAATCATTAGGATAATTATAATAAATACGTGCATTATGTCACTGCCAATCGTTACCATAGGCCATCCATTGCTGATCATGCAATGACTTCGCCGCCATTTCCTCTTATCATAGCGTGCTTGCCTCAACCCTCTATTGGCTCCCCCACATGCAATCATTATGTGATCGCTGATCTTACTGAAACGCATTAAAATTGCTTGACACGCCAATCTGAACATTATCGACCCGAGATACCAAGCTATTCCAAACCTCTTCATAAACCGACCAAGGTTGCCCACTACCTGCGACATACGGCTCATCCGACTCCGAACCAAAATACTCGTGAATTCGAGCAGTAACTTCCTCATCATCATGGCGCGTACCGCTGCCACTCACCTCCCCCTGACGAGATGGTTCAACATACTCAACTAGCATTGACCGATTCGAATTCCACATTAAAATTTTTGCATTAAGATAAAATTGAACCCCAAAAGATTTCATCGAATCTCGAGCTAGTTTGCAGCGACTGAAATTGATATCAAAAAATCTCGCGATTTTTGTAACATAATGACCACCCAAAAGTGGTTTAGAACGTTGTTTTTCTAGTGCATGCTTACGAAAATATTCACCAACAAAATTAGCCAAATCCACAAACGCATCATGCTTAATTTGATAGATACACCACAAATCGTGAGTCGTCACTTTATCGTACCCATTCACTCTTGCACAAAACATGCACCCCAAAAACCTTTGAATCAATCTCGCATCTTTATCACGGATGTCCCACCCCTTTGACTCACTTGACATAAAAGGATTTTTACCACTAAGTTGATACCAATAGTGTTGCAAATTGAATGGTTCAGCACCATAAAACTTAGTGGTCCCCAAAAACTGCCTTAAAACAAAATCGTCCAATTCAGGGTATAGATCCAATACACGGGAAATATCCATCCTATTCATTTCCCGCTCTACTCCTCCTAAATGAAACCTCAAAAAACTCAAATCCGTAGCCTCACGACGAGGATTAAAAGTCACCGTGGAAAAGAATTCCCACACCAACTTATCATAGATCTCATCCGTACAAGTGAAAGCTTGCTCCCATGCGTGAATAAAATGATTACCCGGTTGTTTTCCGCACGTGAGCACACTTTGGTAATGACTCTTTAAATGTCTTTTCGCTTGTGCTAGTATGGCCCAGTCCAAATACCAAGTACCAGTAATCGAGCGCTTTCTTATCCATTCAAACCTTTCGGCATACTCGTCATCATCTTGCAACGCTTGCAACCAATTCTCGGGATTTGTTCGAATTTCTTCAAGCCTGTATTCCCTTTGTTGAGCAACCGTCAAACGAGGAGCGTTTCTTTGCCTCTGAAATCAAAAACACCAAACAAACAACAAATGCAAACATGTCCATTAACATTAGAGATTAGTTCTTGTTCACATTTATCCGCATGTTGACCAAGACTGCTTTTAAATAAATTTCATTCAAAACAAACCACATTTAAAAATCCAAACAATATCTCATGAAATCATGTTAAAGAATAAGTCAAACTTGGTCAACAAATCGCTACAAGCATTAATTTATTCATGCCCGACGCTTAAACCACATACAATCCATCATGAAAAATACCAAATCATCTTTCCAAATAATCAAACAATTAACATTCAATGATAGCATCTAAACATAAACTTAAAACACTTGAGCTAATCAATATCATTGGAAAAATAATTTCAAAGCCAACATCAACAACTTCATTCCAAAATCAATTAAAACCTAGCACAATTCATTATCGCATCAATATCATGGCATTTACATTATATAAAAGCAATTTAACATGAGAATGCCCTTCAATTAAAACTAGAATCCTAATGACCCGGCCAAATAAACACACCCCACACTTATCATTCAAGCAAACCATATTTAACAAAACCCCTAACCAATTTCTCCTAAATAATCATCTTAAATTCGATTTTAAAATTAATCATGAACCCTAGAATCAAACATATGTATACAAAACACAAAAAGATCATGAATTTTATACATACTAATCATATTCAACAAAAACCCATGACTAATTAAAGTATACAAGACCAAGATCAACAACCCCACACTAATTTCAAACCTTATCCGAAATTAAATATCAATAGAGCATGTAATTAGGCAAGAAAAAGAGAAAGAATCATAAAATCGGACCTTGCTAGTCATTGATTAGAGATTTGATGAAGAAAATAAGCAAAAATTAAGGATGAATGATTAGGGTTATGAGAAGATTTGAGAGCATGCTTGTGTTTGGTATATATGTGTGTGTGTTTAAAAACTGCAAATAACCCTAAATAATTGACGATTCCCGTCGGGTTTAGACCGTGGGTCGGGTTTAGACCTTGGGTCGGGTTTGACCCATTTGCCCCTAAATAAAAAAAACGATTTGGCAATTCCTTCAGACGCGGCCCGCACCGCGGGTAAACATGCCGCGCCGCGGCTTAACACACCATAAATTCCCATAATTTTAAAAACCCCTCGACATGCAATTATAGGGTTAACCTGCGACGCGGGCTTCCTAGCCGCGCTGCGGCTTATAACGTGGAAAAAATCTTCAGATTTTACAAACTGTCGACATTAAAAGTTGGCTTTATCCCGCGCCGCGGACTCTCAGGCCGCGCCGCGGCCTGTATCTGGCGAATTTTCCTTTAAAAATTTTATTATTTTGAACTAAAGACTCAAAATTTAGCACCTACCAATGATCATATTGCATTTGCAAAACTCAAATATACAAATAAGCAAAATATACACAAAAATACAACAAACATGATTTTTATTACCGAGTCGTTCACTCGACTCATCCCCCAAATCAATCGTTTTCGTATCGAAGTCGAGGTTAACCTCTTCTTCGATTTCTAGGGGACCATCCACATAGTGTTTGACCCGGTGGCCATTCACTTTAAAACCTTCACCGTTCGAATCGAACAATTCTACCGTACCATATGGGTACACCTTCTTAACCACGAACGGTCCCGACCAATGGGACTTAAGCATTCCCGGTGACAATTTGAAACGCGAATTATAAAGAAGGACACGGTCGCCTTCCTTAAATTCTTTCGGACCCTTGATCCGATTGTCATGCCACCTCTTCGTCTTTTCCTTATAGATGAGTGAGTTTTCATAGGCATCGTGCCTCAACTCATCTAACTCATTCAATTGGGTCAACCTAAGGCTACCCGCCTCATGATAATCGAGATTGCATGTCCTAAGAGTCCAATGTGCTTTGTGCTCAATCTCCAACGGGAGATGACATGATTTGCCATAAACCAAGCGAAAAGGAGTGGTCCCGATAGGAGTCTTGTAAGCGGTACGAAATGCCCACAATGCATCATCGAGTTTGTTGGACCATTCCTTTGGATTCAAACCAACGGTCTTTTCGAGAATACGTTTAAGAGACCGATTGGTGTTTTCAACTTGCCCACTAGTTTGAGGGTGATATGAGATCGAAATCTTATGGATAACTCCATAGCGTTTCAAAACCTTCTCCATTTGAGCATTGCAAAAGTGGGTGCCCCTATCACTAATGAGGGCCTTTGGAGTACCAAAACGGGTAAAAAGCCCCATTAAGAACGGGATTACAACTCGTGCATTGTTAGTAGGGAGAGGCTTTTCCTCCGCCCATTTAGACACGTAATCGATTGCAACGAGTATGTATAGATAGTTATGCGATTTCAGAAACACCTCGCATACTTGGATGCTTTGTTGAGGCATTTCATCACTTTTGGTGATTTGTCCGGCCCATTGACAAGCGTCACATGAGTTACAAACGGCATGGGCATCCCTAAAAATACTAGGCCAATAAAACCCGGCCTCATAAACCTTCTTCCCCGTGATTTGGGGACCAAAATGCCCACCTGTTGGGCCACGATGGCACTCCAATAAAATACGAGTGCATTCCTCACCGAAAATGCACCTTCGAATGACTCCATCCGGACAACAACGAAAAAGATAGGGATCTTTCCAGAAATAGTGTTTAAGGTCACTGGAGAATTTCTTACTATTTTGATGTGACCACTCTTTCTCCAAGAATCCCCTAACAAGATAATTAGCTATGTCCACCTACCATGGCTCATCCGCCTTGTCAACCTTCATGAGATACTCGTCGGGAAAATCATCATGAATACTCGACTCATGAAGGACTTCGAGATTTGGATTCTCGAGTCTAGACAAGTGGTCGGCTGCAAGATTTTCAGCACCCTTCTTATCCTGGATCTCGATATCGAATTCTTGCAAAATCAAGATCCATCTAAGCAGTCGAGGTTTGGCATCCGGTTTCAAGAAGAGGTACTTTAGAGCAGAATGGTCCGTAAAAACAATAGTCTTAGACAAGACTAAGTAGGACCGAAACTTATCGAACGAAAAAACCACCGCAAGGAGCTCTTTTTCAGTGGTAGTGTAATTCAATTATGCTCCTTGCAAGGTCTTGCTTGCATAATAGATGGGTCGGAAATGTTTCTCGACCCTTTGGCCCAAAACAGAGCCAACAGCAAAATCGGATGCATCACATATAAGCTTGAACGGAAGGGACCAATTCGGAGCAATTATGATAGGTGCATTGATGACTTTCTCCTTAAGAAGTTCGAATGCCTTTTGGCACTCTTCGGAGAAGTTCCAAGGTGTGTCCTTTTCGAGGAGTTTGTTCATCGGGTTAGCGATTTTGGAAAAATCCTTAATGAACCGCCGGTAAAACCGGCGTGCCCGAGAAAACTCCGAACACCCTTAACATCGGTGGGAGGTGGAAGGTTCTTAATAGCAGTTACCTTTACGGGATCCACCTCAATACCGTTCTTAGAAATCTTGTGCCTGAGGACGATGCCCCCTTGTACCATGAAATGGCACTTTTCCCAGTTGAGCACAAGATTAGATTTCTCACACCTTACCAACATCCGTTCTAAATTAAGAAGTCATGATCCGAAAGTGTCACCGAAGACCAAAAACTCATCCATGAACACCTCCATACAATCTTCTATCATATCATGGAATATGGCCATCATGCACCTTTGAAAAGTGGCCGGAGCGTTACAAAGGCCAAAGGGCATCCGACGGTATGAGAATGTGCCATACGGGCACGTGAAAGTGGTTTTATCCTGGTCCTCGGGCGAGAAAGGATTTTGAAAATAGCCCGAAAAACCATCAAGAAAACAATAAAATCTGTTTCCCGCTAACCTCTCTAGCATTTGATCCATGAAAGGTAACGGGAAGTGGTCTTTACGTGTGGCATCGTTCAACTTTCGGTAGTCAATACAAACACACCACCCTGTGACAGTCCGAGTGGAAATTAACTCATTTTTATAGTTTGTGGTAACAGTCATACCACCTTTCTTGGGTACACAGTGTACCGGGCTAATCCACGGACTGTCAGAAATCAGGTAAATCATACCGGCATCGGGGAGCTTCACGATCTCTTTCTTCACGACATCTTGCATGTGAGGGTTCAACCTCTTTTGACGTTGCACCACAGGTTTGGAGTTATCCTCCATTAGGATTTTTTGGGTGCAATAGGAGGGACTAATACCCTTAATGTCGTGAATTTTCCACGCAATGGCCAATTTATGGGCCTTTAGCATGGTTACAAGCTCAGTTTTCTGACCTGCAGTAAGAGAAGAAGAAATAATTACCGGGAGCTTAGATTCCTCCTACAAATAAGCGTATTCTAAATGATCTGAAAGTGGCTTCAATTATAACTCGGGAGGTTCTTCAATTGAATACTTGCTCCGGTAATCAGCATCACGATCGAGTTCTTTGAACTCCTCCTCAGTCGGCTCATAGCCGTTTTCCATCAAGGCGATCAAAACAGCCACCTCCTCAACCTGCAACTCCTCATCAATTTCAACCAAGGAGCATTCTCCTGAACCCTGTAACTCTGGAAATTCCTGCAAAAACTCAGAATGGACATCCACAGTGTTAAAAAAATAACATGTATCATCACTGTAGGCAGGGTATTTTAAAGCATGGTCGATTGAGAATGTTGCACTCAAGTCATCTATCCTAAGGGTCAACTTTTGGCCATAAACATCGATGATACATCTAGCAAGATTCAAAAATGGCCGACCCAGAATAAGTGGAATCCTTTCATCCACTTCCATATCCAAAACCACAGAATCGACCAGGAAAACCAACGACCCGGTCTTAACTAGCATATTCTCTATAATTCCACGAGAGAATTTAATAGAGCGGTCAGCTAGCTGAATAGCCATACGCGTGGGTTTTAACTCCCCGGGGTCTAGCTTCAGATAAATAGAATAAGGCATCAAATTTATGCTAGCCCCCAAATCCGCCACACAGTCTAAATTACCAAGTAAACAAGGAATGGTAAAACTCTCAGGATCCTCAAGCTTCTCGGGAAGCTTGTTTGCAACTACCGCTGAGCATGCGGCATTCAACCTGACTGAAGACACGTTCTCCAGCTTCTTCCTGTTAGTTAGCAAATCCTTAAGAAACCTTGCATACTTTGGCATACCTGCAATCACATCAATAAAAGGCATATTTATGTTAACTTTTTTAATCAAGTCCATGAACTTGGACTTTTCTGTCTCTAGCTTCTCCAATCTCTGCTTCCTCAGGAATGGGAGCGGTGGTTGATACTCTTTAACTATCGGTTTAGTAGCAACGGTTTCCGGTACCCTTACAACTTTCTCAATCACCTTTTCCGTCCCCTTTTCCCCTCCGGTTCACTAACAACAACCGGTTCACTATCCTTAGCTGACGGAACTCGCAAATCATACTCGTCGGGCATCCTCGGTGAATCATATGCTAAACCACTTCGGGTGGTGATAGCATTAACATGCCCATTCTTCGGGTTGGTATCTTTTTTACTCGATAACTCCCCCAGTTTCCTCTCATTACTCTTGTTAGCAAGCCGACCAATTTGTTTCTCTAAATTCTAAATAGCTGCTTGTTGATTTCGAAACATTTGATCATTCTTCTCATTGTTTTGGGTAACAGTGGTAACAAGCTGAGTTTGAGATATCACAAGCTTTTAGATCATAGCTTCAAGGTTGGACTTTTTCTCTTCGGCTTGGGGCTTCTGAAAATACCCGGGAGCTTGCTGTTAAAATCCTCCACTAGATCCCGGCTGGAACCTTGAACCCTGATTACCTTGAGGATTATAAGGATTGTTGAAATTCCTGTTAAATTAAGCTCGCCCTTGAAACTGATTGTTGTTCTGTTGACTAATATAGGCGATCTCTTCTTTCTGATTTATAGTCAAACCTGCATCGTAATCTTTACCCAAATGGAAACCACCACAGAATTCACAACCAACCATCATCCCGTGGATGTCTTTGTCAACCTTCTCTAAGTGTCTTCCAAATTTATCTAACTTAGCATTAATGGAAGCAAAATCATGATAAGCACTGGCGACTGCAACTGAAGAAGAAGAACGACCCAAATCATTATCCTCATGCCACTCATGAGAATACTCAACTTGCTTCTCAATTATCCATATTACCTCTTCTTCGGTCTTTTCCGTGAGACTTCCTCCTGCTGCTTGATCAATGGTAATACGAGTACTGACATTACATCCCTTATAAAAGATTTATACCTTAGCAAAAGTATCTAAACCATGTTGATGACAAGATCGCAACAATCAGCTGAAGCGATTTCAAGCATCATAAAGAGTCTCGTTAGGCTTTTGACGAAACTGAGAAATATCTTGCTGAAGTCGAGTAGCTTTTGATGCAGGAAAATATTTGCTCAAGAACTTTTCCTTCAAAGTATTCCAATCCTCGATCGTACCTTCAGGTAAACTGTCTAACCAAATTCTAGCCTCCCCCTTTAAGGACCATGGGAAAAGCATCACATGAACACTTGGGTATTGAAAGTATTCCACTTGTTTTCTTTCCAATGTCACATGTGCAGCCTTCACATGAGCACTTGGGTATTGAAAGTACCGAATCGATTTCATCCCAAAGATACGCAACTTGGTGTAATAAACTGAAACTGTCGTTCCATCTTGATGTGTCATCGAGAGTGATTGCTTTAACTCATATGCTCTAGGTGCACTTTCTTTTCCAAATCTTTCTTTTAGATCGTTCCATATCTCGTACGTTGAATTAGCGTACTTAACGCTAGTTCTTATTTCTTTCTCCATGGCAGTATTTAACCAACCCTTCATCGTAGTGATGTGTAAAATCGCGTATATAAATTATGTTGGAAAATACCGGTTTAAAGATTACTACACACTAACGGACAGTGTACCCGATCGTGCAATAGTATAAAGTTAGTAAATCCGAAATCGTTCCAAGGACAGTTTAAAAGTGAGAATTAAGATTGCAACTAATGAAAATAAACTAAGTTAATCTATTAAAATTGAAAGTACGAATAATGGTTTTTGTGGCTATTTAACGATTAGCCAAATCAAGCTTTGATTTGAAAATTAAAAACAATATTTTAGGATTTTAGATTTATAAAAATTAAAACAAGAAAGCGATTAAAATAGTTTTGATATCAAATGGAATGAAAATGCTCGTCTAGACCTTTTACCCTCGGAATTAGATGTTTTTATACTTTAGCCCGATTTAAGACTTAATACATTCAAATTACTCAGTCGACCCGCCAAGAGTTCCCTTTAGCAAGTACTCAAACTAGAATTACTAGATGTAGGGTTCCCTGGCACCTAAGACCTTTTTGTTTGTGACTAATTAATTAACTAGATCAAAGATTTGAATAACAGTCGCCTTTGCGTTCGCTCTACACAATTCACCCCTATATCGTCTAACCGTTTAAACTTAATTTACCCCCTGGTCCGGTTTAGCAAACAATCAATTAAGACAAATCAATTGTAAACTAGTGTATTAAATCAACAAGAGTTCTCTTTATCAAACAAATACACTAATCAATCAAGTTCATAAAGTTAAACATCAATAAGAATCGATCTTTTATTCAAACTATTGAAATAAACATGCATAAGTTCATAAATCATAAATCATAACATCCAAAACCTCGGTTATTAATCTAGATAAGCATTATAAGCTTAGCCAACAATCATGGCTGAAAACAAAATCAAAAATAAACAAATAGGAGAATTCATTATGATAATAAAGAATTAAACCTAGTGAAAATAGTGATCTTTAATGATGACGAATCGACAAGTGTTTCCGGAATGATTGGATTGATTGGATGATGTTGGGATTCCCCAAAAATCACCTAAAATCGCCTTGGAGCTGCAGCAATTCGTCCAGGAAAAAGTGTCCCAAAGTTAGGGTTTTAATACCCTATTTATAGCCTGAAAACCGCCACCAGATACGACCCGCGCCGCTGGCTATATAGCCGCGCTGCGGCTTAACGCTATCCCAAATTCCACCCTTCATCAAACAGCTCGACCTTAGAAATTAGTTATAACCCGCGCCGCGACCTGGCCAGCCGCGCCGCGGCTTAACTCTTTGGCAGATTCCTCCTTTTAACTTTAACCATAAATGCCCAAAACCAACTTAATGCATCATATTAAGGCACCGATGATAAAATAACATAAAGTATACCTCAAAATGATCTAAAAATCGTACAAATGATCTTCTCGGCTCTCGAATCCCAAATCTCTCAAATGTCTTCCAAAATACTCCAATTCGTATCCAAACGGACCCAATAATGATCGATATTGCGAGAGAAATAATAGATGAAATGTGCAGTATCACATAGCATCACATCGCATCCAGGGAACATAATCAACCGAGTTTTGCTCAGGTTTTTTTATCGAACCGTCAACGAAACGTACTTTATTTTTGGCAAAGAGAAAGTTCATCATTTCTTGAGACTAATCCGTGTAATTGTTGTCAGTAAGGGATTCGTTGACATGCATTTGTTTTCGGTAATCCAATGGATGAATATACATCGGTGAGTTGATGTCGATTACGCCGTTAGTTTTTTTTCGCGGACAATCTTTCTTCACCACCAGCCATGATACGGATTAAAAAAAATCGACTCGAAAAGTTATGTGTGCTGATGACGAAAAAAAATATAATACTAACAAATTTTTCTTCGAATCACGTGCAACAAATAACGAAAAAAGAAAACAAGAATTAGTTTATTAATCACCACCTATTCAATAGATAATTCAAGGTGTAAAATAATCAGATGTCTCCAAAATTGGAGGTGGACTCTTCTTTTCTTTTCTTTTCTTTTCTTTCTGTTCGCGACTTCCAACAACCCAAGAGCGGTCTACTCTCCGCCGTACCACACCACTGTGGCCTTTTTTTTTGTTCCTTGATCAAAACCTCAAAAAGAATTTGCAATCGGTCGGTGAAAAATAAAATTCACCTCTTGTATGCACGCAAATCAAAATAGAAACAAGAATTAATTTGTTTTAATTTGAATTGGTTTAGATTAGATAATGTACACATAGTCGAAAAGCAACAATAATTAATTTCTTTGTATTGTTGCTTCCTTCTATTTTCTTTCGAAGACAGTCGACTTTTTTTCGTAGATGATGAACAAGTCGACAATTTTTTTTTTTAAGTTAACATGCTCTTTATATCATGTAAATTTTAGTATGGATCGAAAACTTGTTTATTTCATTCATCATTTATATAAATAAGAATTGACTAAACATGAAAAGTAAATAACATGAAAAATATTAGACTTAAGCCCTAAGTATCTTCGACTTATGCCCCAAGATTAGGAGTTAATATTCGTTTCCAATATAATCTTCCCCAGCTTCATTGATGTAAGGATCGTATAGTCCAAACACAATGTCCTACAATATAAGCCCAAGAGTCCATCCTTTTTCTAAAACCAATTGGTGATAGAATGACTTTCCCTTATACTTATATACATACATTTGTTTTGTCCATGACTGATGTAGGACTTTGGTTTGCACCCTAACAAACCTCCCCTCAAACCCAAGTCCATCTGGGCCTCCCCCTCCAACGATAGTCCGGATCCAACCTTTACCGTCGCCAACTCGGAACTCTCAACCTAGTGGGAGGGCAGGGAGATTTCGATACAAGGCTTCCAGGATCAACTCATCGTGCCAGGGTCCCCTCGAACGATAGCTGGGTCCACTCATCGCTGACAACACCGAGGGGTGTGCCACGTCACACTGTGCGCTCAGGGGTGTGCCCTACTGCGTCGTCCACCACATCGGGGCTATAGCCTAGCTCTGATACCAGTTGTAAGGATCGTATAGCCCAAACATAATGTCCTTCAATATAAGCCCAAGATTCCATCCTTTTTCTAAAACCAATTGGTGATAGAACGACTTTTCTTTAGACTTATTATACATACATTTGTTTTGTCCCATGACCGATGTAGGACTTTGGTTTGCACCCTAACAGTTGATATCAGTTTATAGCTCTAGTCTCTCTATGTGTTTAGAGAGAGTTTTGGGGGATTACACCTAAGTGTGTATAACTATGAAATGGTTAGCTGAGCGTCAAGTGACTTAGATGGTGAGTTGGTATGTATAGTTTCATACACAAGCTCTCTTACATTGACACCATCACAAACTTATATCTCTAGAATTAACTATATTGTCTAAAAAGTTTTGGAAGTTTAATACAAATTAGACTGGCAAGCTGGCATATAAGTTTAGCAAAAGACCCGATCGTCACAAATTATACTAGCAAGACAATTATGTATAAGTAAGTATACACATCTCCAAAGATAAACAATCAGATCATAGAGCTAAGCTTAAACTACGTAAAACTACACATCTTTACGATATTTTCAATTAATTTTAATTAATTTCTAGACAAAAGTAATCAAAACCAATTCATATAGAAAAAGTATACTTCACTTCCCAATCCTGAATCATCCGTCGCAAATAATACAAATTAGCGAATGACATAATTTTACCATCATGTTACATCGTAATTTCAAAAACTTTGTAACAATCTCTCGAACAATCATAACCTCGGATCGCTAGTATTATAAGCTTAACATGAATGTTATCTAGAACAATAGTTTGAAGCAATCACATACTCATAAACAACATTAAATTAAACCTCTTAGAAGCCAGAAACTACTACAAAATCACCCAACGATATCGTAACTTGAACAGAACATAGAAATGGACTTACAATGAAATGAAGGTTTGGCCTCATTTTATGAAACTGGAGTTTTGATCCCTGCGGAGAACATATGAATAATGAACAGAACTTCGAAATGGGTCACATAAATAAGAAAAACCTTAAGATTCTTAGTGAGGAGATAAATACACGCTCTTAAAAAAAGGAGATAAATACATAATGCACACTCTTAAGGATCGACTTCTTGCAATGCGATTCGGGTTTCCTCCAAAAGCGCGTGCGCGCGTGGCAAATGATCGCGAAGGTGGTTAATACCCTTCTTGGTGATGCCGACAACTTGCCTTTCAAGAAAAAAATAACATTCCGAAAAAGAAAAGATCAGGGCATACAGGGCATAAAAAAACTAAACTTAGTAACATAGATATTGACCAACAATATGAAAGGGAAAAAAAAAAAAGATGAATCAAATTATACCGAAAGATTTCATTAGTCACAAAGTATCCTCTGGTTTCATGAACCCGTGAGCCATAAAACTAGTTAGATCGAAACAGAAGTATGCTAACTTCACCATCAGAGCTAAGTGGATAATTTATAATATTCAGTAAAGTCTAGCAGAAACATGAGGAATTTCAGGTCAATTATATGCTGCGTAGGCAATTCAGAGATAACCCTGACAGAATTAATAAATCGTATAACCCAACAACATGTACAACATATAAGTCCAAGAGTCCATCCTTTTCTAAAACCAATTGGTGATAGAGGGACTTCCCCTTAGACTTATATGCATACATTTGTTTTTTGTCCATGACCGATGTGGCATAACTTACCAACACGCCCCCTCACATCGAGGCGTGGAACGGTTGTAGAGATGGCGGCAAGAAGAAGGCCTGACTCAATCTCTTTGTAGCGACGGCGACACACTCATGGGGCCTGACTCGGACTCGCTGTAGAACAAACCGTCCACCTAAGCTCTGATACCATGACAAAATTAATAAATCGTATAACCCAACAACATGTACAACATATAAGTCCAAGAGTCCATCCTTTTCTAAAACCAATTGGTGATAGAGGGACTTCCCCTTAGACTTATATGCATACATTTATTTTTTGTCCATGACCGATGTGGGATAACTTCCCAACAAACCCTTTCAAAATAGTATTGGATGTGAGGGATATCAAAACAAGTTGAAGGAATCAATTCAAGAGGAGAGGCGCGCCGCGGCCTTGAATGGCGCGGGCATAACACTTGAAAAGAGCATCAGATTGAAGAAAACGTATGTCCGGGGTTTTGCCTTAGAGGAGCAACGCGCCCATATAGGCGCGGCGCGGCTTGTCTGACGGGGAGTTTTCATATTGACGTTTTCCTTGTTCTCCAAGGTGTTTCCTTGTTGTTTTTGGCATATATAAGCATCATATTGTAACCCTCATGTATGTGCACGAATTATATCAATCAAATCTCCTGAGTCGGTCTATGAATTAAAGTAATCGACATTCGATTGCATATAACCACGTTAAATCTCGCGTTCTATAATTTTTATTATTGTTCTTTCATTTATCGATTGTTCTTTCATTTATTATTGTTTCTCACTAGTACCCGCTAGACACAAACCACATAAGCTGCACAGCTAGCCTAGTAGTCTTCCACTCATCACTAAGAAGATGCTTGGGAACACCAAGACTTACACCCTTTCCAACTTCGTCATAACCACTAACACGGTTACTCTCACATTAAATCTAATCAACAACCATGACTCTACCCGCACACGCACGTGGTCAAACAAAAGCGCCTCCCGAATGGAACTACCACGCATACACACTAAAAGTGGTCGACAAAGTGCGAATAACACTCACCACATAACTCACACACAAAAGTGTCCGACGAAGAGTGAACAACACTCGCCACACACGCCTCAAACCGCAATCGTGGTCAATGAAGAGTGAAATCTCACGAGATCACTCACCACACTACATCAAGTGGCCAACGAAGAGCGAATCGTTACGCCAGGATTTCACTCGCCACCCCACTAACAACAGGCATCGGAACACCACTCTATAGATAAGACGATCACACGTCACGTACCCTCACATGGTGATATAACACCCGATACACACTAACCCAATAACTCGCGCACACAAGGGAACGGTACTCGCACAATGACCGAAAATGTACATACGCCTTGCAACACTAACCCCTAGGTGGTATCGAACTCGCGAACTTAAACCCACCTAACACGCCCACGCACACATGATGATATGGTATCGAACGCCCAAACTTTAAACCCATATCTCATGCCAACACGATGTGGTATCGAACTCGTGAACTTTAAACCCACGTCGTAACCACGCTCTTTCGGCCTCGATTACTCAACGAGTAGTGTAACATCGCGCCCTGCTACACTGTAGTGAATCCTGACGGATAACACTAACCACAAACACACGCTCTTTTGGCCTCGTTCGCGACGAGTAGTGTAACATCGAGCCCTGCTACACTATAGTGAATCCTAACGGATAACACTAACCCTACCACCGCGAACAATTAAATCTTATACTTATACGTATAATCATTCTACTCACTAGGACACTATCACGTCCAATATCTCACGGGTCTCACTCGAGCGAGCATAACGACCCAATACCAACCAAATGCCTACACACAAAAGACTCACATCATAGAGTCAACGCATCACACATTAACCACACACTCTACCGAGTGCAACACGAAACCATAAACTTAAGCCGACCGTTCGCTACAATTTATCTCCAACGGAGAATAAAGTTTAGTTAAGGCTTACATACACAGTGCATGTCATTACAAATGAACAACATACAAATATCACACTAAAAGTACCTGAACGTCTTCTCGCGACGCCCGCCACTTCTAGCTCAGGACACTCCACCTTGCGATGTCCTCCTTTAGGACAATTAAAACACAAAATGCCATTACCTCTCGATACATATTTTTTCCAAGGGAAAACCTACACACGAACATCAATGCGAAAGGGTTTTTTTAGGCGTCAACGTCGTTGATCTCCTGTCCGGTTACCGTGATAACCCGTACCCGAGATGATGATCTCGGGAGGGTGGCCAACGAATTTCCCGCCGGTCGATAGTCGGACCCTATCGACGGCAAAGGGAGAAAAAATCCTACAAGACCAATAGGTAAAAACCCTAGTGTTGCGATCGTGAAGGCGATCGAGGAGAAGATCCGGCTATGACTGCCGCGTGCTTTCATTGAGAGAGTGAGAGGCGAGATTGAATGACCGCATGAGGGTGTATGCGATTGGGAGCGTGTGAACTTGATGTAGGTTTTGCCCCATATTTATAGATGGGAATTAGGGTTACTTGACTTGGGGCCCAAGTTAATGCGTAGACCCTAATTGGGCCAAACCCTACGTCATCAAGTCCCCCAAGTTCGGTATGATATTTTTATCAAGTATCGTATCGAACTTCTCATTATGCTGCGGAAAATAAGTTCACAGGAGCCTGCGCAAACAATTGTGCGTAAACCCGCGAACATATGCGCAAAAAATCGCATGCAGAATGCGTGGGAAACCTCATGAACTAGCATGCGTAAAACCGCATGAAAATTGCGTCTAAAGTCGCGGACAACTGTGCGCAAAGCGTGCGTAACCTGGACAAAAGCGTGTGGACAGTTGCGCAAACGCGCGAACATCTGCGCTAAATATTCATGTACTTAAACCGCATATAATGAATTAAAAGCTCAATAAGAAAAGACAAACCTTCTCAAACCGAAGGATAAATGGTAGAAACACGAGACATAATGCATCGTGCCCCACGGTGGGCGCCAATTGTTCATGCATATTTTTTCCAAGGGAAAACCTACACACGAACATCAATGCGAAAGGGTTTTTTAGGCGTCAACGTCGTTGATCTCCGGTCTGGTTACCGTGATAACCCGTACCCGAGATGATGATCTCGGGAGGGTGGCCAACGAATTGCCCGCCGGTCGATAGTCGGACCCTATCGACAGCAAAGGGAGAAAAAATCCTACAAGACCCATAGGTAAAAACCCTAGTGTTGCGATCGTGAAGGCGATCGAGGAGAAGATCCGGCTATGACTGACGCGTGCTTTCATTGAGAGAGTGAGAGGCGAGATTGAATAACCGCATGAGGGTGTATGCGATTGGGAGCGTGTGAACTTGATGTAGGTTTTGCCCCATATTTATAGATGGGAATTAGGATTACTTGACTTGGGGCCCAAGTTAATGCGTAGACCCTAATTGGGCCAAACCCTACGTCATCATGGGCACTCCCAGCACTTGTGCCCTCTTTCTCCACAATTGAAACATCTAGAGGCACTAGTATCCGACACTCCTTTCCTTTCGCTACTCGTACTTTCAATAGAACTTCTAGCCTTCTTGCTCGGAGCACTATATAAATTACCCCTTCTCTCACCCGAAGTATTACCAACCATCGTAGGAGCATACGATTCAAAACCCTTAGCCACGGCAAATAACTTAGCAAATGAGTCCACTTTCCCAATGCTAATTTTCTCGCGCAAATCATCATTCAAAGTATTACGAAAATCCTCCATCAACAACCTATCATTATTAGTATACTTGGGGCAAAATTGAGCCTTAGACAAAAAGATAACCCTAAGAGTATTTAGGTACATAGACCCTTGTCATAAACTTCGCAACTCATCACGCATCCGCTTCAAATCGGCCTGTGTTCGGAACTCGACAAAGAATTCCTTCTTA
Organism: Rutidosis leptorrhynchoides; assembly: GCF_046630445.1. Classification (NCBI taxonomy): domain Eukaryota; kingdom Viridiplantae; phylum Streptophyta; class Magnoliopsida; order Asterales; family Asteraceae; genus Rutidosis; species Rutidosis leptorrhynchoides. Next base: position 571,358,520 of record NC_092335.1, on the reverse strand, counting down.
AAACCGTCCCACGACAACCTCATGAATGGTTCTTCACCAACGATTTCAATCTTACCATCCAACCAATTCTTCGCATTACCCCGCAATAAACTCGTAGCGAGTCTCGTTTTCCTGTTCGAAGGACATTCACTCGTACGAAAACACCATTCGACATCCGAGATCCAACCGATACTCACTAACGGATCAGGATCTCCGTAGTACATGGGAGGATTAGTCACTTTAAAGTTCTTGTAACTAAACTCCTTTTTACCATCACTTCGAAGTTTGAGAAACCCCCTTTCAAACTCTTCTCGGAGCGCACTCATTCGCTCCGTAACCGCGGCTTCAATCCTAACCGTCAACTCATCATTGTCATTTCGTTCTCCATTCGAGGTCCCGCTTCTCGTCGTCATTCTAAAGAATGCAAATTGGTCAAATAATGAAACGCAATTAAACCACACACAACACTGCCCCATCTTGCTTAACACCCATCGTACATCACTTGTTAGACACGATTTGCACTTGTAATAATGGTAGCTAGTCATTATTACGCGCACACGTCGCCTCAACTCATTGGTACAACGACCATCCTACTCGATGAAATACACAAACGCAAACACAAGCTCTACGCGATATAAACACACGCAAGAATAATATCACGATACAAGTCACAATCCTAGTTAGTTCATGTGATGACCCGGGGAAATTCCGACCAAATTTAAACTTCAATCTTTATATGTTTCCGACACGATAAGCAAAGTTTGTTAATTTGAATCTCAAAAAGTTTAAAACTGTGTTCATACATTCATTTAACCTCGACCAGATTCCAATGATTCACGAACCATCAAATAATAAATAGAAATGTATATATACATAACTATACATATAAATAATTATATATTATAAATTAAATGAGCTATTATATGATTTAATTTATTATAAAGGAAAAACTTAAACTTATTATTTAAAACATAATTAATTATGTAGCAGTTGAAACATCTAGATATATATATATATATATATATATATATATATATATATATATATATATATATATATATATACATAATTGAAATACTTAATTTCTGATTGTATGTATATTATTAAATATTCGAATATGTTAGTATATAAAATAAGTATTACATACTTAACAAAATGTAAGATTTGTATAAGTCTAAAAATAATATATTATCAATGTTATTATTGATACCTTCATTATTATTATTAATAATTAATAAAATTGTTAACGTCAAATTTGATATACGTAATTTCTCATATTAAGAATACTATCATTATTAGTAGTATTATTAGGATTATTATCATTTTTATTAGTAATAATATTATTAGCCGTATGAAGAATTAAGACTTTAATAATTTTACTAAGATTATGAATTAAATGAATTATTAAATATTATTATAATTTATAAAATTTTCATTTTTATTAACTATCAATAATATTGATATCACTTTTAGTATTATATTAATTATTATTATTATTATTATTATTTAGAAAATTATTATTATTAATATCATTATTATTATTAGAATCCTTATTAAAAATTAAAAGTATTAATGGATTTTATTAATAAACTATATCATTAATTTGTGTTATAAAATCTAATATATCATATATATATATATATATATATATATATATATATATATATATATATATATATATATATATATATATATATATATATATATATATATATATATATATATATATATATATATATAAAAAAACCGTGATATATAAATATATATACAGATTTATATATAAAAATAAATAAAATCAATGATAATATATATATATATATATATATATATATATATATATATATATATATATATATATATATATATATATATATATATATATTAATTCGTACGAGTTGTTTAGGGTAGCTATCAAAACTGTACCTGAATTTTTGTCTATGTCAGATTTGTTAACAATCGTTCTCAATCACCATTTAAAATAGCAAATCATCAGTTATATACTAGACTATTATAATCGACTGACTAAAAAAAACCAAAAACACATAAAGAGTGTTCGTTCTTCCTCTGCTCTTGAGCTTTTTAACCATATTTCAATTTTTAATCCATTTTCAAAATCTAAGAATGCAGATGTGTTAGGATACGCATAGTCGAACTATCTGCAAAGTCTTACATTTCAATTCTTCAAAACAACTACGAATTTTCGAGTCAAACTTTAAAAACAAAAAGTCAACTGAACTTTGATCATTCAAATTCGTGATTTGAAAGTTGTTTCAGATTCAACTGATAAATTTTGAGTATTGTATTGATGATTTGAAGGGTAGTTTGTGTTGAAATCTTTGTCCAAAACGATCTCAAAACGATAATCAATTTTTTTTTTATAATCCTCGTCGAACAACAGGTTCTGTAATATATTTTTTTTTTTTGTTTTATTAACCCAGTAAATCATACTCCGTATTTGTTAATTGTTTTAATTCAATATAACATCATAAATCAAATCGTAAATTGTCTGTGATGCTTGATTAAACTCGTTTGGTCGATTGGAACATGAAGAAGATGATGCAACAGAAACACGGGTTATATAAATTGTTATGGGAGTAAAAACAGAAAGTGTAAAATAGATGGGTGGTCGTGGGTGTCGTTGGTTATACGGGAGGTCGTGGGTTCGAGCCCGGTTCGGACCATTCTTTTTAAAACAAACTTTTGAGGTAGTTTCCTAATTTAATTATTACTTTTATTATTATCATTATCTCATTGTTATTATTATCATTATTATATTTATTATTATTATTATTATTATTATTATTATTATTATTATTATGTATTATTATTATTATTATTATTATTATTATTAAGTAATATTAGTAATAAGATTTTTAGTTGAATTAATATTATTATCATTATTGTTAAAGTTACAACTATGATTATTATTATTATTAAGCATATTATACAGTTATGAACTAAATTTGGATATTATGAAAAACCTTATGATTTTGAATGAGATAGTGTGTTGATAAATATAAGATTTAATTTGATTAGGATATAAATAATAAAACTATGGTCGTACAAATTATAAACAAAGTATCTATATATATATATATATATATATATATATATATATATATATATATATATATATATATATATATATATATATATATATATATATAACCGTTAAGTTCTTAAGATATTAATAACTATTATTATTAGTAATATAATTATTATTATTACAACAAATATTATTATTATTAACATAAATACAATTTTTAACAATATTGTTACTATTTTTAGTATATTCAATATCAATAAAGTTATTATTATTAGAAAATCATTATTATCAAAACTAGCATTTTTGTTACAGATAAATATTTTGTACCTAACATATACTTAATACATATATTATAAATATATTAACAGTTTATATAATATATATCACCCATATTAACATTATTTATATAGTTATTTATATATAGCAAAACTAATGACTTGTTTTAATATAATACTAACTATATATATATATATATATATATATATATATATATATATATATATATATATATATATATATATATATATATATATATATATATATATATACTGATATAATTGAAAATATAGGTATTAAACATTCTGAATATACATATACAACATAAATGTATATAAATATATAGTTTAAGATATAATATTAGTATTTATCTTTAATGGAATTTAGTATAAATTCTATATAACTAAAAGATATTTATATATAAATAATACATACTAATAAAAGAAATCATGTGATTCCATTAAATGCATTAATAAATATACAAATGATATAGGTTCGTGAATCTGAGGCCAACCCTACACTTGATAAATGACGTCATATGTATTTTTACTACAAAATACAGTATGGTGAGTTTCATTTGCCTTTTTACACTTTATATTTTTGGGCTGAGAATACATGCGCAATTTTTATAAATGTTTTACAAAATGGACACAAGTAATCGAAACTACATTATATGGTTGAATTATCGAAATCGAATATGCCCTTTTTATTAAGTCTGGTAATCTAAGAATTAGGGAACAGACACCCTAATTGACGCGAATCCTAAAGATAGATCTATCGGGCCCAACAAGCCCCATCTAAAGTACCGGATGCTTTAGTACTTCGAAATTTATATCATGTCCGAAGGAGGATCCTAGAATGATGGGGATATTCTTATATACATATTGTGAATGTCGGTTACCAGGTGTTCAATCCATATGAATGATATTTTTGTCTCTATGTATGGGACGTATGTTTATGAGAAATGGAAATATGAAATCTTGTGGTCTATTAAAATTATGAAATGATTATTTATGTTAAACTAATGAACTCACCAACCTTTTGGTTGACACTTTAAAGCATGTTTATTCTCAGGTATGAAAGAAATCTTCCGCTATGCATTAGCTCATATTAGAGACATTACTTGGAGTCATTTATGGCATATTTCAAAAGACGTTGCATTCGAGTCATTGAGTTCATCAAGATTATTATTAAGTCAATTATAGTTAGATGTATTATGAAATGGTATGCATGCCGTCAACTTTCGATGTAATGAAAGATTGTCTTTTCAAAAACGAATGAAATGTTTGTAAATGTATCATATAGAGGTCAAGTACCTCTCGATGTAATCAACTGTTGTGACTCGTTTATAATCGATATGGACTTCGTCCGGATGGATTAGGACGGGTCTCTACAGTTGGTATCAGAGCGGTGGTCTTAGCGAACCAGGTCTGCATTAGTGTGTATAACTGATAAGTCGTTAGGATGCATTAGTGAGTCTGGACTTCGACCGTGTCTGCATATCAAAAGTTTTGCTTATCATTTCGTGTCGAAAATTTCCTACTTATCATTCTTAGGGAATCACTTGTTTATCATCCTTAAAGTCTAGACACGTCTTACTGCCGCTATTGCATAGACAGTGTATAGATAAATTCATATCTTAGCATATCTGTTGTTGTTACCTTTGCCTGACAGCTTCCGTAGATTCCTCCATAACTTATGGGATTTTAGTATTATATATGCATATGTAAATTATGTATTGCAAGGTACTAATCTACATCCTATAATCTATTTCTTATCGAAAATTCTTCATCTGATTTGTAACGACCCGGGATTTTCTGATCGTTCTATACTTATGAGATTAATATTTACATAAATTAAACCTTACCAACATGATAAGCAATCCAAACTGTTGAGACTTATATTTTTGAAAAGAGTTTTTACACAACGTTTGACCGTCCAATTTGACCGATGATATCACGAACTATATAACACACGATAATTATATGATTATGTATATGTACATATATATACATATTTAACATGATTTAAGGATGGTTTAACATTTCATTGTGAACTAACAACAATTAGTTATAAGTATACTTTGAGACCACTAACTTAAGTTTTCAAAACGATAACTATATGTAACGTTCTTTGACATATATACTTACAATCTATAATGTGTTGTGATTTATGTCACCAATATGATTTAAGTGTAATGGGATTAATTTGTAACCAAAATAATCTTGATAAATATCGAACAAGTTTGGGGAAGTGTGGAGTGCACACTTGTTTGAACTTATCTTGACTATGACGGGGGTTCGGGGGCAGCGCCCCCGATAAGCGGGGTCCAAGAGGTGGCAACCCCTGGCGGGGTCCAAGGGGAAGTGTGGGCTAACATTGCTTTATTAAAAATGTCTTAAAATTTTATTTTGGCCCGGTTTGACCCAAAAATAAAAGCCCAGTTTTGAGCCTCTTTTACAGTTATAAACCCGTCCATATTTGAATTCTCGTTCCGATTCCTCAAAATTTCTACAAGTATATCTAGGGTATATGTAACCGTATCATACCCAACTTCTATACGTATTTACTATTGGTATATACCAACAATAAACTTCAATGATCAGCCACTAGACATGATGTTACATGTGGGAACCAATCATTTAACCTCATGTGTGACTTTTGTGCAAGAAAACAAACTAAATCTCCTATATATCCATCCCATAATCATGCTATTTTGCACACACACACATACAATTTCATTTCCAATTTTCTTTCAAGTTAATTCACTCCCTAATCTCTCTTCATTTACCTACTCAAGAACGTATCAATATAGTCATCCGATTTCAAGGAGATTACTTCCAATCTTTCAATCCCACTCCACCACTCTTTTGATTCCAAGATTTTTCTTACCTTTTCCAGTAGCTTTGTCCAAGTAACTTGAGGTAGTAACCTTATTCATAACCTTATTCGATTCATATTTATATAGCTATCTTATTTTGTGTTGTAAAATTTTAACAACAAGAACATAGTTTGAGTGATTTCAAACTTGTTCGCAAACTAAATAGATCCTTATAATTTGATTTTTAAAAACACTTCAAGACCTGTAATATATCATATTATGACAAAATCGGATTAATCATATATTGGCTAATTAACATAATATTTAATATATATTTACTTATGATTTGATTTTATATATTTCAGGACCACCCGTAAACAACACGAGAAGATTAATCATAAGACCTCATGATTGTACGCAACACGTCATTTGACAACACGGTACTTTATGTACGCAACACGTCACTTGACAACATGGTACCATGGGTCGAGATTAATTCTGATCAATACGAATACGATGGGGTCTTTATTTATTTTATTGAGCAACTAATTGTGGACCACTAACATCGGACTGCTAACTACGGACTAAGAAAATATTAAAAGTATTAAAAGTATATATATATATATGTGTGTGTGTGTGTGTGTGTGTAACGATTACTTAAAAAGAAAATATGTTGATATATTATATATATGGTTAGGTTCGTGATATCTATCGGAGACCAAGTCGTGATAAATACCTTCAAGGTAAAAGTGAGTATATAGTCCCACTTTTAAACTCTAAATATTTCGGGATGAGAATACATGCATTTTATGATTTACGTTATGGACACAAGTGATTAATATATATTCTACGTTGAGTTGTACCACTGGCATACTTCCCTGTAACTTGGTAACTACTATTTACATGAGGTATTGTAAACGTGAATCCTGTTGATAGATCTATCGGGCCTGACAACCCCAACCGGACTGGACGACCAGTAATCAACGGTTGCACAGTACTTCGTTTCGGTGACTACACTTGGTACGGTGTAGTAAGATTTCATAATAAAGGGAATATGCGACGTTGATTAAATGTTAAGTATGGTTATCAAGTGCTCAACAACTTAGAATATTTTTATTAGAACGTTTATATATGAAGTCTTGTGGTCTATATTTATAACGCTGCCGGCATTAAACCTATATCTCACCAACTTTATGTTGACGTTTTAAGCATGTTTATTCTCAGGTGATAACTAAAAGCTTCCGCTGTAACATGTTGAATTTAAGCAAGATCTTGAGTATGCATATTTGTGTCAAAAATAAAACTGCATATCGGAGGATTTGTAATGTAAAATATGTTGGAGGTCGTATTGTTATTATCACATGTAAAGTTTGTAAGTCTAAGATTATCGCTAAACGATAATCATTATTAAGTTGTTTAAACCTTGTATTTGTAATAAAAGCTATGGTTTGTATTGTAAAAACGAATGCAGTTTTTGAAAAATGTCGCATATAGAGGTCAATACCTCGCGATGAAATCATATGTTATTGTATTCGTCCTTATGGTTAAGGTCGGGTTATGACATGATTGAACGGGACGAATCCTTCAACCAGTTCGAGTCCCTCGAATTCTGATAGCTATTTCGATAGTTATTCTGACAGCTATTCCGACGTGGACGTTCACCTGAGATCCGAAAGCAGCGTCACCAGAATGAATCAACCAACCAACCATCCCCAATTCATATGATGAGTTTGTAGTCGACTTAATTAATGGAGACGAGAAGAAGGCAATCCTTTCCATCAACCAAATTCACCTCTTGATGAAGAACCTGAAGCACTTACCGATGAACCACACCGAAACACCATTTTCACCCTCATTTCCCGAATATCTCACCACGATTATATTCTATCTAAAATTCTAAACCTTATTCATCCATTCGTTCCTACTGACAATCATCCCGGAGTAATACAAGAAGTCAGCGAACTTAGCGCCCGAGTTATAGTCTTGGAAAAATATGGTGCAAAATTTTACCAGCTTCAGCAACATCACTGGCACCAACAGTACCACCAACATCAATACCAGTACCACCAACAACCCAAGTTTCAACATCACACGCCTCAACATCTCATTATGTACCCCGAGCATAATCATCATTCTACGTATCATTTTACATCATTTATCTTCGTTCGATATGGCGATTATAAAATCTCTAATGTTTTAGAGATTATATATTCTAGTTCTAACGGTAAACCAAATGAGTTTAATATCATATTAACTCAATGAATCCATGATTACATCTGAAGAAAATATATATGTATATATGTTTTCATAAAGATTGTAATTAAAAAAAAAAAAAATTCTTTCGTACAAAGTGTTAATCGTGAAAATATTTTAACGGGTAGGTAATACCCGAGGAATATTCAGATTTCACATTAATAAATTACACTGTACATTCTTTGAAGCTGATTCAACAGTCGTTTACTAACCTACTTACATCTACCGATATACGAATCCATTCACCACAGAATAACCATTTTCATTCAATTTTATATTTGGAATTTGACCTATCAGAATTCAACAAGTGGCATAATGAAGAAAACATTGGACAAAATAAAATTTGTTAGAAACAAACAAATTAACTATGTGAAATTTTGTTAAGAATCCACGCTAACAAAATCCTAGCTAACTGTTCCTAGCTAACTGTTACTTCCGTATTACATTTTAATTATCGCAATTTATTTATCGCAATTTATATTCTCGTAATTTTATTTATCGTCATTTAATTTGTGTTATTTACTTTACGCATTTAATTTATCGTCATTTAATTTCTGTTATTTATTTTACGCACTTTAAATATCGGGACACGTATACAAGGTTTTGACATATCATATCGACGCATCTATATATATTATTTGAATCACCATAGACACTCTATATGCAGTAATGATCGAGTTCTCTATACAGGGTTGATTCTATAATAATATATATACTTTGAGTTGTGATCGAGTCTGAGACGAATACGGGTCACGATACATATTAATTAATTCGAATATTATAAACTATATATGAATTATTGGACTGTTAACTGTGGACTATCAGCTATGGACTACCAACACTGGATAATTAAAATGAATTAAAATATTGATTATAACATATGAAACTAAACATTTCTTCAAGTTTGCCACTTGATTTCATCTTAAACCTCATCTGTATCTAGACAATTACAATCTGCGTTCAAACCTTTCATGATTTTTGAAAATACCTCAACCGAGAGGATGAACCAACCGCACTTCATCTACGAAAGAAGAGATTGACACATTTAGTTATGCATCTGAAAAATTCTCGGAAACTGAGTAAATGTTTAACACATAGTTGTGCTAATTCTTTAGTGTTATCATTACCCAAAATAACTTGGTAATTCCTTTCAAATTAGCCAATTTTGTCACAGCTCCAGCAAGTCAACTTTGACTTTTCATTCGAAACAACCATATCATAACCTTGATATATATATGCGTACTCTTTTAATTGTTACCGGGGGACATTTTATATTCCACCTTCTAACCACAGACGTATCAGTAACCTCATTGCTTCGTGGTTAAAATCTCTCCGATAAATCACTATATTTATCTATTGAAGTCCCGTCATGTACTCATTCGCATCTTGTAACAAGAATTTCCATACCAATTATCGGGAATCAGCAAATCTGTATTGTGAGTCTCGCAACGTTTTCACATCAACAGTTATATGTATCCATATAACATTTATCTCTTAGAACTATGATCTTTCAATCCTAAAATTTTGAAAAGCAACTAGCCTACGAATCAATACATTGAACTTTGAAAAAGCTGAATGAAGCAGCAGAAACTGTAGGCAACCGTAAACGACCTTAATCGTCGGAAGTTTGATGATAAAGAATAGTATGTTGGAAAAGCTCAGAAAAATTGGAACAGGAAAACGGATTGAGCTAACCACGAAGGAGACTAAGGACAAATACAAGGACCATACCCTATATTCAAAGAATCTAGGTAATTCTGGATCCGTTGAAATCTTTAGAGAATATCTTGCTCCGAAGTCATGTTAAAATCTTGCGGAAAATCTTTCTCCATCAACCATCGAACTTAGAAATTCCAAAATATTATCATCAATATCTTCGATATTTCTGAGGATATTTTCATAAATATTCTCGTCCGAAATTATATACCTCTTCGTGCTTCCTGTGTATCATTATATTGGAAACATTCAATAGAAAATTTAGTACCGAAAAGCAGATTATACGAAACTATGAAGAAAGCCGTGGACAAATCACAAAGAATAAGTTTGACTTCAAAGAATCCAAATGATTCAATGTCTGCTAAAGTCTTTAGTGAATATCTTGCTCTTTACTCTAAACCCTTGCATTAATCTATTCGTGCTATCAATATTACATCATATAAAAACTGTTAGTTTCTATATTCTGTAAACTTTCGAGCTTAAAATATGAATGTTATTGAAGTAATGTTGGAAACTGATGCATGAGTTAGTATAATATAATGACACTTGATCAACGTGATTATATTACAGTAATTCATGCTGAGTTTCTAATAGAACGTGATGATTCACAGTACCATCATTATGTGCCATTTACACGACTCTTACATTCTAACCAATCTCCAAACATATTAAGAACATATCTTCTTAATAGTTCTATCTTTTCGGATATTCTGGTAATTTACCAAATCAAGATCGTGCCATTACGATTCCCTTCTTAAAACATTAACTATGTTAATCCAAAACTTCATATTTATGAATTATGGATCATTTTTCGCTTGACTTGAAGTCGGGAAGAGGAGACAAAAGTATGGAACCCTTGAATATAAAAGAAAATATAAAGCTCGACAACAACACATAAATTACAAATCGTGCATATCAATACGTATTGCCACGTAAAGGCACGGGAGAATTAAAATTACTATAACCCCAAGGTAATAGTAGAAGTGAATAAAATCCTCCGGTGGTAGATGAAAAAGAAGAATGACAGATATGAAAGTTAAAAGTATGTTAAGGATCAGAATGGGATGGAGCATATTGATGAATACTTTAAAGTATGAGTTGAGGGAGAAAGAATAGAAGGTGTGAGTTGTAAGGAAACGAAGGGGTGGATTTATAGTAAAATATCTGATAGAGCAATCAAATTAGATGATCGCATTTAAAGCGGATCCTAATTCCCTTGATTACCGAAGAATCAAATCATATTACGAAGATTTCCTCCAAATCTCTTAAACTTGGAAATCAATCCTATCTACGTCAAAAGATATGACGAATCTATACTGAAAGGACCCGTTCATATACATTATAAACGATTCACAATAGTTGATTACATTGCGAGGTATTTGACCTCTATATTATACATTTTACAAACATTGCATTCGTTTTTAAAAGACAATCTTTATTTACATCGAAAATTGACAGGCATGCATACCATTTCATAATATCCACTATCCAACTATAAATTGATTTAATAATAATCTTTGATGAACTCAATGACTCGAATGCAACGTTCTTCAAAATATGCTATGAAAGACTCCAAGTAATATCTTTAAAATGAGCAAATGCATAGCGGAAGATTTCTTTAACACCTGAGAATAAACATGCTTTAAAGTGTCAACCAAAAGGTTGGTGAGTTCATTAGTTTATCATAATCATTTATTTCCATCATTTTAATAGACCACAATAATTTCATTTCCAGTTCTCATAAATATACATCCCATGCATAGAGACAAAAATAATCATTCATATGGTGAACACCTGGTAACCGACATTAACAATATGCATATAAGAATATCCCCTATCATTCCGGGATCCTCCTTCGGACATGATATAAATTTCGAAGTACTAAAGCATCCGGTACTTTGGATGGGGTTTGTTAGGCCCAATAGATCTATCTTTAGGATTCGCGTCAATTAGGGTGTCTGTTCCCTAATTCTTAGATTACCAGACTTTAATAAAAAGGGACATATTCGATTTCGATAATTCAACCATAGAATGTAGTTTCAATTACTTGTGTCTATTTCATCAAACATTTATAAAAGCGCATGTATTCTCAGTCCCAAAAATATAAAGGGTAAAAAGGCAAATGAAACTCACCATACTGTATTTCGTAGTAAAAATACATATAACGTCATTGAACAAGTGCAAGGTTGGCCTCGGATTCACGAACCTATATTAATTATATATATTTATATGTTGGTCAATATTTGTATAGCAATTTAGGTCAGGTCATAGTGTAATCCTATCCTATAGCTCGAGTCTGACTCTACAGTATAGTAACATGTTATATTACTCATGCTCAATTAAGATTCTAGTAAAAGGTGACGTGTGAAACAACGTAACACAAATGATTTCATAATCATAAAATAGTATTTTAGGTTTTTTTTTTTTTTTTAGAGGAAATCAACACAAAAAGTTAACTGAAAAGTTAACAGGAAAAGTCAAAGTTCAAAGTCAAAAGTCAAAGGTTAAAGTCAAAAGTCAAAGGTCAAAGTAAAAATGAGGTCGCATGCAAATATATAATAACTTATACAAAAATGATTTTCGGTCAAACATGACTAAACAGGCCACTTCAGCTATTTTTAGAAAAATTATCGGAACTCCGATTGTTAAACGGCCAAAGATAAAATTTACACATTACCAAAAAGATTAAGCATAAATATTACAGAAGTAAACTAAACCTAGACAACTCGTAGTTGCCAACGCGTTTTCGGCGTTTCAAAGTTAATTTTTCAGCTTTAATAAATTTACAAAAGTGACCGAGTAGCCTACTTTGGAGATTTTTAGAAAATTCCTCAAAACTCGTATTGACAAACGGTCAAAGCCTGAAAATTCTAGTTACCACAAAGATATAACATGATTTTTAGCAAGAGTAAACACATATCAGGCCGACCATGACAACTGATACAAAACTGACATTTTTAAATAAAAAAGTTTCTGCTCTTTTTAGAATTTTAAAATGTAACCAAACCGTCAACTTTGATGATTTTTAGAAAAATTGTCGAGACTCGAATTGACAAACGGCCAGAGTCGTTTGTTAGAACTTACAGCAAAGAATTCAGTGGTATTTTTTTTTATATATATGAAACAACGCAGATCAGCGAGAATTTCAGTTCCCGTTTCGACATTTCATCAAAATTTGCAAAACTTCTTTTGTCCATAACTTGACAACCGTTCAACGAAACGAGACGTGCTTTATATGAAAATTCATCTACTCGACGAGTAGAATCCAAATAACCACTTTTTGTAACCTAGAAAATTAGTTCACTAATTATCATCAGCAATTTTAATTACAAAATTAATTATGCAATTTGTTTATTTCATAACTTTCTAACCATTACTTGGATTCAAGTGATTCTTAAACCAAAATTCAACTATTTTTCGCTAGCTTTCCAACGACATGCATATCTTATACCTTATCTCAATCGTATATGTAACTAATTCAGGAATCAACATAACCTATCTAATGGCAATATCAAAAGTACAAGCATGCATAATCCTATATACTCGAGCACTAGTCAGGGATACACTATTAGTATGTGAAAATTAAATTATGAGTACTCACATATCAATATTGAGATTCAATATTGCAGGAAAGGTACGTAAATGCAACGGAGATGATAAACACTATATTGACCTCACGAGCATACCCATGAACCATACTCAATCACCTCCATAGCTATAACTCATAATTTCCTTAATCCTATCCCACTCGAAAAAACAACTTCGAAATCACTCGGACAGCACTCCGTCGTAATATTTTATGTATACTAATAATATCTTGAGATAATACGGAGTAAATATATATATGTAAATCGATTGAGAGAGTTTAGAGAAAACTATTTTCAAGTTTCTATGAAATAATGAAACCTATTGAATTCTATTTATAATAGATTTTTGAATTATTAAAGTGAATTATTAAAGTATGAATTATTAAAGTGAATTATTAAAGTATGAATTATTAAAGTATGAATTATTAAAGTGAATTATTAAAGTATGAATTATTAAAGTGAATTATTAAAGTATGAATTATTAAAGTTAAAGTAAAGTAAAAATAAAGTAAAGGTAAAGTTTAAGTATAATAAAAGTATAAAACTATGTACGTATAATACGCGTATAAATATATATAATATTAATTTAAATCGTTATATATATTTAATAAAATAAAATATAAATATCGTTATCTTTATCATACTAGTTAAGTAATGAGTTGTCAAAAGTGGTTCTAGATATTTATAAAAGTTATATACGTTTTAATAATAAAGTTCTTTTTAAACTGAAAACGTTTTTGTACGTTTGAAACTAAATAGATCAATCGAGTCTTTATGAGATTCAATCTTCCACTATCCTTTGTCTAGTTCTCAATGATTGACAATTTGTTCATATTTATAAATCACTTTACCATTTTCCGAATATTGTTAAAATGAAAAGATTTCTCAAATCAACGTGGGCCTTTCAACAGAGACTTGTAATCATAATTCAATATATCTGATAATTCAATCATTTGATCTTATCTTATAATTCCATTGATAAACATTTTGAAACAGATACAATCATATAAAGTATTTAATCTAATATTTTGTTTACGTTTCAAGTTATAATATATATACACATATACATATATAATCATATTCGTTTAATGATTCGTGAATCGTTGGAACTTGGTCGAGGTTGAATGAATGTATGAACATAGTTTAAAATTTTTGAAATTTAACTTAACAAATATTGCTTATCGTGTCGGAAACATATAAAGATTAAAGTTTAAATTTGGTTGGAAATTTCCGGGTTGTCACAGTACCTACCCGTTAAAGAAATTTCGTCCCGAAATTTGAGTGGAAAGGTCGTGAATGATAATAAGTATGTTTTCATGATGCATACGGGCTGAAAATTAGAGTTTTATCATCAGCGAATACTTTGGATAAACAATCCATTTATATGAAGAGTACGAATGAAGGTAACATAGAAGAGTGAAATGAGTAAGTGTAGATTCATCTTATCATTTGACATAGATATGATTGATTCCCAGATTTTAAGGGATTTGAAGAAAATCTTCTTAATAAGATTTGACTCTCCGGTAATCAAGGGAATTAGGATCCGCTTTAAATGCGATCGTCCATTTTAATTGTTCTGTCGGAGATTTTCTTATAAATTCACCTGTTTCGTTTCCTTACAACTCACACCATCTGTTGATGCATTTTATGCAAGTCCCTAGACATCTACCCACGTCCATTGCAGGTACAACAGTTTACAGGCCACCATGATTGCTCGTTATTATCCTATCCGTGTTTGTATATGGTTACAGGAACTGCAGGAACGAGATTTAGATGTTTGATTATGTTAGACTTAGTCAGACGTACGAGTGAAGCCTCACTAGTACGGCTGACAGGCTCATACGCATGGTTGATGCTGAGCTAAGTCACAATTACAACCAAAATGAGAAGACACGAGTGAGTGATCACCCGTACGGCTGATGAAGCCAACTCGTACGTGTGATGAATGAATCGTATGGGTGAGTCAACATCAGGGGTATATAAAGTCTTATGTTCTTCATTTTAGGTTAAGCCTCTCATTTGTTACACACACTCAGATCTAGTGAGCTCCTCCGATTCTCTCTCTCAGTCCAAATCACCCAGGTGGTGAATAATAGCTCTAGGTGTTGATCTAATCACACTTGATTTAGTTGTGGTTTGACTAAATTAATCAAAAAAAAACTTAACCTATTCACTAGAGGGTTTGATTCACTTATTCCGCCATTGTGTGAGTTAAATCTATTGATTTCTAAGTTCCTAGTCATGTTTCATCACCTTCTATTCTTTCCCCCTCAACTCATATTTTAAAGTATTCATCAATATGCTCCATCCAGTTCTGATTCTCAATATACTTCTAACTTTCATATCGGTCATTCTTCTTTTTCATCTACCGCCGGAAGAATCTATTTACTTCTACTATACTCTTGGGTTTATAGTGTTTCTAGTTCTCCCGTGTCTTTATATTGCTATATGCATCGATATATATGGTTTATAATTTCTGGTTTGTCGTTGGGCTTTATATGTTCCCTTATATTTCAAAGTCTCTACTTCTGTCTTCTATAATCATTATCATTCACAGTTAATGCTCTCTTTTATTTGCTGCAATTTATACCCCAATTTCTATTTCGGAGTTTTGTCCTTTCGTTTCTTCTTCTTGCGATTAAGCACCGCTTGTAATGGTCCAGAATTCACAGATATGAATTTCGGAATGAACATTGTTAATGTTCTAGGAAGGAAATTGTGATGGCACGATCTTGACTTGTCAAATTACTAGAATACCTTGGAAAAAGCCGAATCATCAAGAAATATTTTCTTGATATTTTAGAGGTTAAATAGAATACAAGAGTCGTATAACATGGCACATGATGATGTTATGATCTGTGAATCATCACGTTGAAAGGACCCGTTCATAAACATTATAAACGATTCACAATAGTTGATTACATTGCGAGGTATTTGACCTCTATATGATACATTTTACAAACATTGCATTCGTTTTTAAAAGACAAACTTTCTTTACATCGAAAATTGACAGGCATGCATACCATTTCATAATATCCACTATCCAACTATAAATTGATTTAATAATAATCTTTGATGAACTCAATGACTCGAATGCAACGTTCTTCGAAATATGCTATGAAAGACTCCAAGTAATATCTTTAAAATGAGCAAATGCACAGCGGAAGATTTTTTTGACACGAGTGAGAATAAACATGCTTTAAAGTGTCAACCAAAAGGTTGGTGAGTTCATTAGTTTATCATAATCATTTATTTCCATCATTTTAATAGACCACAAGAATTTCATTTCCAGTTCTCATAAATATACGTCCCATGCATAGAGACAAAAATAATCATTCATATGGTGAACACTTGGTAACCGACATTAACTAGATACATATAAGAATATCCCCTATCATTCCGGGATCCTCCTTCGGACATGATATAAATTTCGAAGTACTAAAGCATCCGGTACTTTGGATGGGGTTTGTTAGGCCCAATAGATCTATCTTTAGGATTCGCGTCAATTAGGGTGTCTGTTCCCTAATTCTTAGATTACCAGACTTAATAAAAAGGGGCATATTCGATTTCGATAATTCAACCATAGAATGTAGTTTCACGTACTTGTGTCTATTTTGTAAATCATTTATAAAAATTGCGCATGTATTCTCAGCCCAAAAATATAAAGGGTAAAAAGGCAAATGAAACTCACCATACTGTATTTCGTAGTAAAAATACATATAACGTCATTGAACAAGTGCAAGGTTGGCCTCGGATTCACGAACCTAAATTAATTATATATAATTATATGTTGGTCAATATTTGTCTAACAATTAGGTCAGGTCATAGTGTACCACAATCCTAATGCTCGAGACTAATATGCAAAAGTCAACAAAAGTCAATTTGACTCAAAATGATTTCCAAAATTTATACATGATTATAATATATTTTAAATATCGTCGTTTTATATTTTTAAATATTTTTAAAAGATTTATTAGAGTAAATAATATAATTCATTTATTAATAAATAAAATTTTATATTAAAATTTATATAATAAAATATACTTTTATATATATTAAGTAATAAAATTTATAGGGTTCATTTAATATCATAAAGATAATATGATAGGTATTATTAAAGTAATTTATTACACGTAGTAAAATATGTTTGTATTACATATTTATTTGATAAAATAATATCTATAATGTTAGTAAGTAAAAGTTGTATTATTTTGTAATAATAATTATTATTATAAAAATATCAATATTTATAATTACTAAGGTGATATTATGATAAAACGATAATTCTAATTATGATAACTTTAATATTTACGATAATTTTTAATATTATCTTTAAAATAATAATTCTATTTAAAATGATAATAAAAATGATATTTTATAGTAACAATGACATTTCTATTAAAATGATAATTTTTGTTAAAATGATAATTTTTGTTAAAATGATAGTTTTGATACTAACGATACTTTTAATAATAATAGTAATGATAAAAATAATAAGAACGATAATTTTATCTAAATCAATATCTTATAATATTTTAATTTCATCATGATACTCTTACTCATTATTTCCTAATCGTTTCGTTTAATAGCTTTTAATCGTCTTTTATATCGTGCTCATAATAATGATAATAATAGTAATCAAAATAATTAGGTGTTACTAATATTAGTTTTAATTACAATAATACTAATAATGATAATTACTATGACATTATTAACGATAATGATAATATAATAATAATAATAATAACAATAACCATTTTTAAATAATGATATATATATTAATAATGATAATAATAATGATAATAATAATAATAATAATAATAATAATAATAATAATAATAATAATAATAATAATAATAATAATAATAATAATAATAATTAGATAATAATAATAATAATTAGATAATAATAATAATAATAATACTAATTATAACTTTAATGATAATAACGATAGTAATAATAATAAAAAAAACAATTTTTAATGATAAATCCTTTTATTGATAAAGATAATAATAATAATAATAATAATAATAATAATAAGATAAAACTAGAACGACGATAATAACGACGATAATAATAATCATTTTTAATAATAATTCAAAAATTCGATGGACTATAACTTCAAATCCGTTTATCGAAATCATTCGATATCTAAATAAAAAGTTCTTAATTTTTCGCTAGCTTTCCAACGACATGCATATCTTATACCTTATCTCAGTCGCATATAAAACTAATTCAGGATTCAACATAATCTAACTAAAGGCAATATCAAAAGTACAAACATGCATAATCCTATATACTCGAGCACTAGTCAGGGATACACTATTAGTATGTAAAAGTTAAATTATGAGTACTCACGTATCAATATTGAGATTCAATATTGCAGGAAAGGTACGTAGACGCAACGGAGATGATAAACACTATATTGACCTCATGAGCATACCCATGAACCATACCCAATCACCTCCATAGCTATAACCCATAATTTCCTTAATCCAATCCCACTCGAAAAACAATTTCGAAATCACCCGGACCGCACTCCGACGTAATATTTTATGTATACTAATAATATTTTGAAATAATACGGAGTAAATATATATATGTAAATCGATTGAGAGAGTTTAGAGAAAAATATTTTCAAGTTTCTATGAAATAATGAAACCTATTGAATTCTATTTATAATAGATTTTTGAATTATTAAAGTGAATTATTAAAGTATGAATTATTAAAGTGAATTATTAAAGTAGGAATTATTAAAATGAATTATTAAAGTATGAATTATTAAAGTGAATTATTAAAGTATGAATTATTAAAGTGAATTATTAAAGTATGAATTATTAAAGTGAATTATTAAAGTTAAAGTAAAGTAAAAATAAAGTAAAGGTAAAGTTTAAGTATAGTAAAAGTATAAAACTATGTACGTATAATACGCGTATAAATATATAATATTAATTTAAATTGTTATATATATTTAATAAAATAAAATATAAATATCGTTATCTTTATCATACTAGTTAAGTAATGAGTTGTCAAAAGTGGTTCTAGATATTTATAAAAGTTATATACGTTTTAATAATAAAGTTCTTTTTAAACTGAAAACGTTTTTGTACGTTTGAAACTAAATAGATCAATCGAGTCTTTATGAGATTCAATCTTCCACTATCCTTTGTCTAGTTCTCAATGATTGACAATTTGTTCTTATTTATAAATCACTTTACCATTTTTCGAATATTGTTAAAATGGAAAGATTTCTCAAATCAACGTGGGCCTTTCAACAGAGACTTGTAATCATAATTCAATATATCTGATAATTCAATCATTTGATCTTATCTTCTAATTCCATTGATAAACATTTTGAAACAGATACAATCATATAAAGTATTTAATCTAATATTTTGTTTACGTTTCAAGTTATAATAAATATACACATATACATATATAATCATATTCGTTTAATGGTTCGTGAATCATTGGAACTTGGCCGAGGTTGAATGAATGTATGAACATAGTTTAAAATTCTTGAAATTTAACTTAACAAATATTGCTTATCGTGTCGGAAACATATAAAGATTAAAGTTTAAATTTGGTTGGAAATTTCCGGGTTGTCACAGTACCTACCCGTTAAAGAAATTTCGTCCCGAAATTTAAGTGGAAAGGTCGTGAATGATAATAAGTATGTTTTCATGATACATACGGGCTGAAAATTAGAGTTTTATCATCAGCGAATAATTTGGATAAACAGTCCATTTATATGAAGAGTACGAATGAAGCTAACATAGAAGAGTGAAATGAGTAAGTGTAGATTCATCTTATCATTTGACGTAGATATGATTGATTCCCAGATTTCAAGGGATTTGAAGAAAATCTTCTTAATAAGATTTGACTCTCCGGTAATCAAGGAAATTAGGATCCGCTTTAAATGCGATCGTCCATTTTAATTATTCTGTCAGAGATTTTCTTATAAATTCACATCCTTCGTTTCCTTACAACTCACACCTTCTGTTGATGCATTTTATGCAAGTCCCTAGACATCTACCCACATCCATTGCAGGTACAACAGTTTACAGGCCACCATGATTGCTCATTATTATCCTGTGTTTGTATGTGGTTACAGGAACTGCAGGAACGAGATTTAGATGTTTGACTATGTTAGACTTAGTCAGACTTACGAGTGAAGCCTCACTAGTACGGCTGACAGGCTCATACGCACGGTTGATGCTGAGCTAAGTCACAATTACAACCTAAATGAGAAGACACGAGTGAGTGATCACCCGTACGGCTGATGAAGCCAACTCGTACGTGTGATGAATGAATCGTATGGGTGAGTCAACAGCAGGGGTATATAAAGTCTTATGTTCTTCATTTTAGGTTAAGCCTCTTATTTGTTACACACACTCAGATCTAGTAAGCTCCTCCGATTCTCTCTCAGTCCAAATCACCCATGTGGTGAATAATAGCTCTAGGTGTTGATCTAATCACACTTGATTTAGTTGTGGTTTGACTAAATTAATCAAAAAAAAACTTAACCTATTCACTAGAGGGTTTGATTCACTTATTCTGCCATTGTGTGAGTTAAATCTGTTGATTTCTAAGTTCCTAGTCATGTTTCATCACCTTCTATTCTTTCCCCCTCAACTCATATTTTAAAGTATTCATCAATATGCTCCATCCAGCTCTGATTCTCGATATACTTCTAACTTTCATATCGGTCATTCTTCTTTTTCATCTACCGCCGGAAGAATCTATTTACTTCTACTATACTCTTGGGTCTATAGTGTTTCTAGTTCTCCCGTGTCTTTATATTGCTATATGCATCGATATATATGGTTTATAATTTCTGGTTTGTCGTTGGGCTTTATATGTTCCCTTATATTTCAAAGTCTCTGCTTCTGTCTTCTATAATCATTATCATTCACAGTTAATGCTCTCTTTTATTTGCTGCAATTTATACCCCAATTTCTATTTCGGAGTTTTGTCCTTTTGTTTCTTCTTCTTGCGATTAAGCACCGCTTGTAATGGTCCAGAATTCACAGATATGAATTTCGGAATGAACATTGTTAATGTTCTAGGAAGGAAATTATGATGGCACGATCTTGACTTGTCAAATTACTAGAATACCTTGGAAAAGGCCGAATCATCAAGAAATATTTTCTTGATATTTTAGAGGTTAAATAGAATACAAGAGTCGTATAACATGGCACATGATGATATTATGATCTGTGAATCATCACGTTCCATTTAGAAACTCAGCATGACTTACTGTAATATAATCACGTTGATCAAGTGTCATTATATTATACTAATTCATGCTTCAGTTCCCAACACTACTTCAAAATATTCCTATTTTAAACTTGAATGTTTCAGAATTTAGAAACTAAAATAGTTTCTTTTATGATGTAATACAGATAGTGCGAAGAGGTAAATGATTTCAAATAAGAAAAATTAAGAAAATATCTTCAGAAATATGGAGGATATTTATAATGAAAGATAGGATGATATTTTAGAATTTCTAATATCAGAGCATGATGAAGAATATTGTCCGCAGGGGTTTAGAGTCAGGAGTAAGGTATTCGTTAATGACTTCTGCAGGTACTGAATCATTTGGATCCTTTGAAGTCAGGTTCAGTCTTTGTAATTTGTCCAAAGCCTCCTTCCTACTTTGCTCAATCCGTTTTCCAGTTCCAAAACTTCTCTTTTTCTGCGCTTTGCCAGCACACTTCATCATTATCATCCAGCTTTTACCGTTTAAAGTCGTTTTTAGTTTTTGCTGCTTCATCAGCATTTTTTCCATTTTCGGAGAACCAATTCTTAGTTCGGAGTGTTTTTCAGAAACTTCACATTCAAATTAAGTCCAGAAGATAGACGTTATATATACACATATAACTGTTGGCGTAGACATGCTGCGAGATTTCAAAATACTGATTGCTAATTCCCAATGATTCGTATGGCAATTCTCATTACAAGATGCGAATGAGTAAATGATGGGGTTTCAATAAATAATTATAATGACTTTTTGGAGAGGCTAAAGTCAAAGGGTAATGAAGTTGTTGGTACATCTGCTAATAATATGGTGGAATGTAAAAGGTTCCCTGGTAACGATGGTGTATATCTCAAGGTTATAATAAGGTTAGTCTGACTGAAAAGTCGAAGTTGACTTGCTGGAGCTGTGACAAAACTGGCTACTTTGAATAGGAGTCGCAAAGTTATTTTTGCTAATAAATGCCAAAGAATCTGACGCGGATACGTTGTTTAAACTTTTACTTTGGTTTCAAGAGTTTTTTGGGTACATAACTGTGGGTAACATGTGGTTGGATCATCATCTCGATTGCTCATCATTCGAAGTGTCTTCAGAAATTTTCGAAGGGTTTGAACACAGATTGTAATCGTTAACATACATTTGATGTTCTAACACAGTTTTGAAGTCAAAATATAGCTTGTGAAAGATGTAAGGATCTAAGAGTGATGATTTTGGTCATATCTCAAGTTAAATTTTGAGATTTCAAAATCAGAATATGTAATTAAATTTTGAATGAGTATGGTTGTTTTGATTTCTATAAAAGAATGTATATTGTTGTGAAAGTAGGGAGTATAATGGATGATTTGCTGAATCAGATTCGAAGAATGTAATATATTATTTGTGAATTTATATATCTCTCGGGTATTACCTACCCGTTAAAAAAAATTTCACAATTAATATTTTGTACAAAAGAATTTTATTACAGTCTTTATGAAAATATATATATGTATATTTTCTTCAGATGTAACATAGATTTAATGAGTTAATGTTAAATTAAACTCATTTGATTTACGGTTGAAACTAGAATTTAATAATCCCTAAAGGCTTTAAAAAGTACATAACTTTTACGCAGTATTTCTTTAATGACATTGAAATTATGAATCAATACTTCGTTATTTATTGATGTATGATGTTCGGTTCGTGGAATTCTTGTGAATTTCGCAAAGTACGAATAATGTTATCTGAAAAGTTTCGGGTACATCGATGATGAAAGTGTAAAATCAAATATATACTTGATTTATTATGAATTGGAATTTGTTGAATTGCGACAGAGATTGTAGTTAACGCTGGTTAAGTTGCGACCGAAGGACGTAAATTATTGCATATTTGTAATATGTATTAACCGAGTAGTTAAGATTCACACACAATAGTTTAGCACGGAAAGATTTATTTCAAATATATATATATATATATATATATATATATATATATATATATATATATATATATATATATATATAATATACATATAATTTCTTCAGAGGGAATGAGTTAATTCTTCATAACTCGTTGATACAATATACACATTATTGATTCGTAATGATGTCCACAGTGATTCTTGAACAGACAGAGTTTGTGATGTTATCGGTGTTGTTGATTTGGATGTTGACTGTACTAACGATGCTGGTAACTCTGACGGTACTGCTGATGCTGTTGGTAAAGCAAGTTTAGCTTGTTAATCACACACCATTTTTGTCAGGGTTTCTACTCTTCCTTCTATCATTTTTGGTTCGGTTAACTGATTTATGGTTAGGGCTAGATTAGATAATCTCTAAGACTTTAGAGATTACATAATCGCCGCGGAATGTTTCTCCAATGAAGTTATGAATTAATACTTCGTCAGTTATTGTTGTTGGTACTCCTTGGTATCTATGGTGCGTATGACGTTGATGCTCGTGGGACAGATTGTGAAGTTGAGGTTTACGACGCGGTTGTGGTTGGAGGTGGTAATGGTACTGTTGGCGTTGATGATGGTGGTACTGGTTATGCTGCTGATGCTGCTGCTGGTGTTTGTAATCTCGGCACCATAGTCTCCAAAGCCACTACCCGAGCACGAAGCTCGTTGACTTCTTCTATTACACCGGGGTGATTGTCGGTTCGGACGAGCGGATAAATAAAATCTAAAATTTGATGTAATATATAATCGTGACGAGATACTCTGGAAATTAGCGAGAACATGGTGTTTCGGACAGGTTCGCCGGTAAGTGCTTCAGGTTCTTCGTCAAGAGGGCAATGTGGTGGATGGAAGGGATCACCTTCTTCTTGTCTCCAATGATTGAGGAGGCTACGAACACATCCCCAATTCATCTAGAATAGGTGATGACTGATTGGTTGATCTATTCCGGTCACACTGCTTTCGAAGCTTGAATGGGATTCCATTTCGGAATCTGAGTGACTTGAACTGATGACGAATTCCATTTCGTACGATTGGATAAAGGATTTTTTTTTCGATATGAAATGATTTTGGCTAACGGATGGTATTCTAATTACATAGAATATATATATATATAGATCAAAAGATTCCGTAGATTACGGAGGAATTTGCGGGATATGTTAGGCAAAGGTTAAAGTAACAGATACGATAAGATATGATTTAGCAGATATGCTAAGATATGAATTTTTGTCTATACACTATTCATGCAATCAATGCAGCAAGACGTGTCTTAGACTAAAAATGATAAGCAGGTAATTTCTTGAGGATGATAAGTAGTTAATTTTCGACACAAAAAGATAAGCAAAACTTTTGACATGCAGACACGGTCGAAGTCCAGACTCACTAATGCATCCTATCGACTTATCAGTTAGACACACTAATGCAGACCTGGTTCGCTAAGACCACCGCTCTGATACCAACTGAAAGGACCCGTTCATATACATTATAAACGATTCACAATAGTTGATTACATTGCGAGGTATTTGACCTCTATATGATACATTTTACAAACATTGCATTCATTTTTAAAAGACAAACTTTCTTTACATCGAAAATTGACAGGCATGCATACCATTTCATAATATCCACTATCCAACTATAAATTGATTTAATAATAATCTTTGATGAACTCAATGACTCGAATGCAACGTTCTTCGAAATATGCTATGAAAGACTCCAAGTAATATCTTTAAAATGAGCAAATGCACAGCGGAAGATTTCTTTAACACCTGAGAATAAACATGCTTTAAAGTGTCAACCAAAAGGTTGGTGAGTTCATTAGTTTATCATAATCATTTATTTCCATCATTTTAATAGACCACAAGAATTTCATTTCCAGTTCTCATAAATATACGTCCCATGCATAGAGACAAAAATAATCATTCATATGGTGAACACCTGGTAACCGACATTAACTAGATACATATAAGAATATCCCCTATCATTCCGGGATCCTCCTTCGGACATGATATAAATTTCGAAGTACTAAAGCATCTGGTACTTTGGATGGGGTTTGTTAGGCCCAATAGATCTATCTTTAGGATTCGCGTCAATTAGGGTGTCTGTTCCCTAATTCTTAGATTACCAGACTTAATAAAAAGGGGCATATTCGATTTCGATAATTCAACCATAGAATGTAGTTTCACTTACTTGTGTCTATTTTGTAAATCATTTATAAAAATTGCGCATGTATTCTCAGCCCAAAAATATAAAGGGTAAAAAGGCAAATGAAACTCACCATACTGTATTTCGTAGTAAAAATACATATAATGTCATTGAACAAGTGCAAGGTTGGCCTCGGATTCACGAACCTAAATTAATTATATATAATTATATGTTGGTCAATATTTGTCTAACAATTAGGTCAGGTCATAGTGTACCACAATCCTAATGCTCGAGACTAATATGCAAAAGTCAACAAAAGTCAATTTGACTCAAAATGATTTCCAAAATTTATACATGATTATAATATATTTTAAATATCGTCATTTTATATTTTTAAATATTTTTAAAAGATTTATTAGAGTAAATAATATAATTCATTTATTAATAAATAAAATTTTATATTAAAATTTATATAATAAAATATACTTTTATATATATTAAGTAATAAAATTTATAGGGTTCATTTAATATCATAAAGATAATATGATAGGTATTATTAAAGTAATTTATTACACGTAGTAAAATATATTTGTATTACATATTTATTTGATAAAATAATATCTATAATGTTAGTAAGTAAAAGTTGTATTATTTTGTAATAATAATTATTATTATAAAAATATCAATATTTATAATTACTAAGGTGATATTATGATAAAACGATAATTCTAATTATGATAACTTTAATATTTACGATAATTTTTAATATTATCTTTAAAATAATAATTCTATTTAAAATGATAATAAAAATGATATTTTATAGTAACAATGACATTTCTATTAAAATGATAATTTTTGTTAAAATGATAATTTTTGTTAAAATGATAGTTTTGATACTAACGATACTTTTAATAATAATAGTAATGATAAAAATAATAAGAACGATAATTTTATCTAAATCAATATCTTATAATATTTTAATTTCATCATGATACTCTTACTCATTATTTCCTAATCGTTTCGTTTAATAGCTTTTAATCGTCTTTAATATCGTGCTCATAATAATGATAATAATAGTAATCAAAATAATTAGGTGTTACTAATATTAGTTTTAATTACAATAATACTAATAATGATAATTACTATGACATTATTAACGATAATGATAATATAATAATAATAATAATAACAATAACCATTTTTAAATAATGATATATATATTAATAATGATAATAATAATGATAATAATAATAATAATAATAATAATAATAATAATAATAATAATAATTAGATAATAATAATAATAATTAGATAATAATAATAATAATAATAATAATAATACTAATTATAACTTTAATGATAATAACGATAGTAATAATAATAAAAAAACAATTTTTAATGATAAATCCTTTTATTGATAAAGATAATAATAATAATAATAATAATAATAATAATAATAATAATAATAATAATAATAATAATAATAAGATAAAACTAGAACGACGATAATAACGACGATAATAATAATCATTTTTAATAATAATTCAAAAATTCGATGGACTATAACTTCAAATCCGTTCATCGAAATCATTCGATATCTAAATAAAAAGTTCTTAATTTTTCGCTAGCTTTCCAACGACATGCATATCTTATACCTTATCTCAGTCGCATATATAACTAATTCAGGATTCAACATAATCTAACTAAAGGCAATATCAAAAGTACAAACATGCATAATCCTATATACTCGAGCACTAGTCAGGGATACACTATTAGTATGTAAAAGTTAAATTATGAGTACTCACGTATCAATATTGAGATTCAATATTGCAGGAAAGGTACGTAGACGCAACGGAGATGATAAACACTATATTGACCTCATGAGCATACCCATGAACCATACCCGATCACCTCCATAGCTATAACCCATAATTTCCTTAATCCAATCCCACTCGAAAAACAATTTCGAAATCACCCGGACCGCACTCCGACGTAATATTTTATGTATACTAATAATATTTTGAAATAATACGGAGTAAATATATATATGTAAATCGATTGAGAGAGTTTAGAGAAAAATATTTTCAAGTTTCTATGAAATAATGAAACCTATTGAATTCTATTTATAATAGATTTTTGAATTATTAAAGTGAATTATTAAAGTATGAATTATTAAAGTGAATTATTAAAGTATGAATTATTAAAGTGAATTATTAAAGTATGAATTATTAAAGTGAATTATTAAAGTATGAATTATTAAAGTGAATTATTAAAGTGAATTATTAAAGTGAATTATTAAAGTTAAAGTAAAGTAAAAATAAAGTAAAGGTAAAGTTTAAGTATAGTAAAAGTATAAAACTATGTACGTATAATACGCGTATAAATATATAATATTAATTTAAATTGTTATATATATTTAATAAAATAAAATATAAATATCGTTATCTTTATCATACTAGTTAAGTAATGAGTTGTCAAAAGTGGTTCTAGATATTTATAAAAGTTATATACGTTTTAATAATAAAGTTCTTTTTAAACTGAAAACGTTTTTGTACGTTTGAAACTAAATAGATCAATCGAGTCTTTATGAGATTCAATCTTCCACTATCCTTTGTCTAGTTCTCAATGATTGACAATTTGTTCTTATTTATAAATCACTTTACCATTTTTCGAATATTGTTAAAATGGAAAGATTTCTCAAATCAACGTGGGCCTTTCAACAGAGACTTGTAATCATAATTCAATATATCTGATAATTCAATCATTTGATCTTATCTTCTAATTCCATTGATAAACATTTTGAAACAGATACAATCATATAAAGTATTTAATCTAATATTTTGTTTACGTTTCAAGTTATAATATATATACACATATACATATATAATCATATTCGTTTAATGGTTCGTGAATCATTGGAACTTGGTCGAGGTTGAATGAATGTATGAACATAGTTTAAAATTCTTGAAATTTAACTTAACAAATATTGCTTATCGTGTCGGAAACATATAAAGATTAAAGTTTAAATTTGGTTGGAAATTTCCGGGTTGTCACACACGTTCCATTTAGAAACTCAGCATGACTTACTGTAATATAATCACATTGATCAAGTGTCATTATATTATACTAATTCATGCTTCAGTTCCCAACACTACTTCAAAATATTCCTATTTTAAACTTGAATGTTTCAGAATTTAGAAACTAAAATAATTTCTTTTATGATGTAATACAGATAGCGCGAAGAGGTAAATGATTTCAAATAAGAAAAATTAAGAAAATATCTTCAGAAATATGGAGGATATTTATAATGAAAGATATGATGATATTTTAGAATTTCTAATATCAGAGGATGATGAAGAATATTGTCCGCAGGGGTTTAGAGTCAGGAGCAAGGTATTCGTTAATGACTTCAGCAGATACTGAATTATTTGGATCCTTTGAAGTCAGGTTCAGTCTTTGTAATTTGTCCACAGCCTCCTTCCTACTTTGCTCAATCCGTTTTCCAGTTCCAAAACTTCTCTTTTTCTGCGCTTTGCCAGTACACTTCATCATTATCATCCAGCTTTTACCATTTAAAGTCGTTTATAGTTTTTGCTGCTTCATCAGCATTTTTTTTTTCCATTTTCGGAGAACCAATTCATAGTTCGGAGTGTTTTTCAGAAACTTCACATTCAAATTAAGTCCAAAAGATAGACGTTATATATACACATATAACTGTTGGCGTAGACATGCTGCGAGATTTCAAAATACTGATTGCTAATTCCCAATGATTCGTATGGCAATTCTCATTACAAGATGCGAATGAGTAAATGATGGGGTTTCAATGAATAATTATAATGACTTTTTGGAGAGGCTAAAGTCAAAGGGTAATGAAGTTGTTGGTACATCTGCTAATAATGTGGTGGAATGTAAAAGGTTCCCTGGTAACGATGGTGTATATCTCAAGGTTATAATAAGGTTAGTCTGACTGAAAAGTCGAAGTTGACTTGCTGGAGCTGTGACAAAACTGGCTACTTTGAATAGGAGTCGCAAAGTTATTTTTGCTAATAAATGCCAAAGAATCTGACGCGGATACGTTGTTTAAACTTTTACTTTGGTTTCAAGAGTTTTTCGGGTTCATAACTGTGGGTAACATGTGGTTGGATCATCATCTCGATTGCTCATCATTCGAAGTGTCTTCAGAAATTTTCGAAGGGTTTGAACACAGATTGTAATCGTTAACATACATTTGATATTCTAACACAGTTTTGAAGTCAAAATATAGCTTGTGAAAGATGTAAGGATCTAAGAGTGATGATTTTGGTCATATCTCAAGTTGAATTTTGAGATTTCAAAATCAGAATATGTAATTAAATTTTGAATGAGTATGGTTGTTTTGATTTCTATAAAAGAATGTATATTGTTGTGAAAGTAGGGAGTATAATGGATGATTTGCTGAATCAGATTCGAAGAATGTAACATATTAATTGTGAATTTATATATATCTCGGGTATTACCTACCCGTTAAAAAAAAAAATTCACAATTAATATTTTGTACAAAAGAATTTTATTACAATCTTTATAAAAATATATATATGTATATTTTCTTCAGATGTAACATAGATTTAATGAGTTAATGTTAAATTAAACTCATTTGATTTACGGTTGAAACTAGAATTGAATAATCCCTAAATGCTTTAAAAAGTACATAACTTTTACGCAGTATTTCTTTAATGACATTGAAATTATGAATCAATACTTCGTTATTTGTTGATGTATGATGTTCGGTTCGTGGAATTCTTGTGAATTTCGCAAAGTACGAATGATGTTATCTAAAAAGTTTCGGGTACATCGATGATGAAAGTGTAAAATCATATATATACTTGATTTATTATGAATTGGAATTTGTTGAATTGCGACAGAGATTGTAGTTAACGCTGGTTAAGTTGCGGCCGAAGGACGTACATTATTGCATATTTGTAATATGAATTAACCGGGTAGTTAAGATTCACACACAATAGCTTAGCACGGAAAGATTTATTTTTATTTCAAAATATATAAAATATACATATAATTTCTTCAAAGGGAATGAGTTAATTCTTCATAACTCGTTGATACAAGATACGGGTTATTGATTCGTAATGATGTCCATAGTGATTCTTGAGCTGACGGAGTTTGTGATGTTATAGGTGTTGTTGATTCTGATGTTGACTGTACTGATGATGCTGGTGACGCTGACGGTACTGTTGATGCTGTTGGTAAAACAAGTTTAGCTTGTTAATCACACCCCATTTTTGTCAGGGTTTCTACTCTTCCTTCTATCATTTTGGTTCGCTTAACTGATTTATGGTTAGGGCTAGATTAGATAATCTCTAAGACTTTAGAGATTACATAATCTGCGCGGAATGTTTCTCCAATGAAGTTATGAATTAATACTTCGTCGGTTATTGTTGTTGGTATTCCTTGGTATCTACAGGGCGTATGACATTGGTGCTCGTGGGACAGAGTGTAAAGTTGAGGTTTACGACGTGGTTGTGGTTGGGGTGGTAATGGTACTATTGGCGTTGATGATGGTGTTACTGGTTATGCTGCTGATGTTGCTGCTGGTGTTTGTAATCTCTGCACCATATTCCCCAAAGCCACTACCCGAGCGCGAAGCTCGTTGACTTCTTCTATTACACCGGGGTGATTGTCGGTTCGGACGAGCGGATAAATAAAATCTAAAATTTGATGTAATATATAATCGTGACGAGATACTCTGGAAATGAGCGAGAAAATGGTGTTTCGGACAGGTTCGCCGGTAAGTGCTTCAGGTTCTTCGTCAAGAGGGCAATGTGGTGGATGGAAGGGATCACCTTCTTCTTGTCTCCAATGATTGAGGAGGCTACGAACCCATCCCCAATTCATCCAGAATAGGTGATGACTGATAGGTTGATCTATTCCGGTCACACTGCTTTCGGAGCTGGAGTGGGATTCCATTTCGAAATCCGAGGAACTTGAATTAATGATGAATTCCATTTCGTACGATTGAATAAGGATTTTTTTTTTTTCGATATGAAATGATTTTTGGTTATCGGATGGTATTCTAATTACATAGAATATCCATATATATAGAACAAAAGATTTCGTAAATTACGGAGGAATTTACGGGATATATCAGGCAACGTTTACAGTAATAGATACGATAAGATATGATTTAGCAGATACGCTAAGATATGAATTTTTGTCTATACACTATTCATGCAATCAATGCAGCAAGACGTGTCTTAGACTAAAAATGATAAGCAGGTAATTTCCTGAGGATGATAAGTAGTTAATTTTTGACACAAAATGATAAGCAAAACTATTGACATGCAGACACGGTCGAAGTCCAGACTCACTAATGCATCCTATCGACTTATCTGTTAGACACACTAATGCAGACCTGGTTCATTAAGACCACCGCTCTGATACCAACTGAAAGGACCCGTTCATATACATTATAAACGATTCACAATAGTTGATTACATTGCGAGGTATTTGACCTCTATATTATACATTTTACAAACATTGCATTCGTTTTTAAAAGACAATCTTTATTTACATCAAAAATTGACAGGCATGCATACCATTTCATAATATCCACTATCCAACTATAAATTGATTTAATAATAATCTTTGATGAACTCAATGACTCGAATGCAACGTTCTTCAAAATATGCTATGAAAGACTCCAAGTAATATCTTTAAAATGAGCAAATGCATAGCGGAAGATTTCTTTAACACCTGAGAATAAACATGCTTTAAAGTGTCAACCAAAAGGTTGGTGAGTTCATTAGTTTATCATAATCATTAATTTCCATCATTTTAATAGACCACAATAATTTCATTTCCAGTTCTCATAAATATACGTCCCATGCATAGAGACAAAAATAATCATTCATATGGTGAACACCTGGTAACCGACATTAACAATATGCATATAAGAATATCCCCTATCATTCCGGGATCCTCCTTCGGACATGATATAAATTTCGAAGTACTAAAGCATCCGGTACTTTGGATGGGGTTTGTTAGGCCCAATAGATCTATCTTTAGGATTCGCGTCAATTAGGGTGTCTGTTCCCTAATTCTTAGATTACCAGACTTTAATAAAAAGGGACATATTCGATTTCGATAATTCAACCATAGAATGTAGTTTCAATTACTTGTGTCTATTTCGTCAAACATTTATAAAAGCGCATGTATTCTCAGTCCCAAAAATATAAAGGGTAAAAAGGCAAATGAAACTCACCATACTGTATTTCGTAGTAAAAATACATATAACGTCATTGAACAAGTGCAAGGTTGGCCTCGGATTCACGAACCTATATTAATTATATATATTTATATGTTGGTCAATATTTGTATAGTAATTTAGGTCAGGTCATAGTGTAATCCTATCCTATAGCTCGAGTCTGACTCTACAGTATAGTAACATGTTATATTACTCATGCTCAATTAAGATTCTAGTAAAAGGTGACGTGTGAAACAACGTAACACAAATGATTTCATAATCATAAAATAGTATTTTAGGTTTTTTTTTTTTTTTAGAGGAAATCAACACAAAAAGTTAACTGAAAAGTTAACAGGAAAAGTCAAAGTTCAAAGTCAAAAGTCAAAGGTTAAAGTCAAAAGTCAAAGGTCAAAGTAAAAATGAGGTCGCATGCAAATATATAATAACTTATACAAAAATGATTTTCGGTCAAACATGACTAAACGGGCCACTTCAGCTATTTTTAGAAAAATTATCGGAACTCCGATTGATAAACGGCCAAAGATAAAATTTACACATTACCAAAAAGATTAAGCATAAATATTACAGAAGTAAACTAAACCTAGACAACTCGTAGTTGCCAACGCGTTTTCGGCGTTTCAAAGTTAATTTTTCAGCTTTAATAAATTTACAAAAGTGACCGAGTAGCCTACTTTGGAGATTTTTAGAAAATTCCTCAAAACTCGTATTGACAAACGGTCAAAGCCTGAAAATTCTCGTTACCACAAAGATATAACATGATTTTTAGCAAGAGTAAACACATATCAGGCTGACCATGACAACTGATACAAAACTGACATTTTTAAATAAAAAAGTTTCAGCTCTTTTTAGAATTTTAAAATGTGACCAAACCGTCAACTTTGATGATTTTTAGAAAAATCGTCGAGACTCGAATTGACAAACGGCCAGAGTCGTTTGTTAGAACTTACAGCAAAGAATTTAGTGGTATTTTTTATATATATATGAAACAACGCAGATCAGCGAGAATTTCAGTTCCCGTTTCGACATTTCATCAAAATTTGCAAAACTTCTTTTGTCCATAACTTGACAACCGTTCAACGAAACGAGACGTGCTTTATATGAAAATTCATCTACTCGACGAGTAGAATCCAAATAACCACTTTTTGTAACCCAGAAAATTAGTTCACTAATTATCATCAGCAATTTTAATTACGAAATTAATTATGCAATTTGTTTATTTCATAACTTTCTAACCGTTACTTGGATTCAAGTGATTCTTAAACCAAAATTCAACTATTTTTCGCTAGCTTTCCAACGACATGCATATCTTATACCTTATCTCAATCGTATATGTAACTAATTCAGGAATCAACATAACCTATCTAATGGCAATATCAAAAGTACAAGCATGCATAATCCTATATACTCGAGCACTAGTCAGGGATACACTATTAGTATGTGAAAATTAAATTATGAGTACTCACATATCAATATTGAGATTCAATATTGCAGGAAAGGTACGTAAATGCAATGGAGATGATAAACACTATATTGACCTCACGAGCATACCCATGAACCATACTCAATCACCTCCATAGCTATAACTCATAATTTCCTTAATCCTATCCCACTCGAAAAAACAACTTCGAAATCACTCGGACAGCACTCCGTCGTAATATTTTATGTATACTAATAATATCTTGAGATAATATGGAGTAAATATATATATGTAAATCGATTGAGAGAGTTTAGAGAAAACTATTTTCAAGTTTCTATGAAATAATGAAACCTATTGAATTCTATTTATAATAGATTTTTGAATTATTAAAGTGAATTATTAAAGTATGAATTATTAAAGTGAATTATTAAAGTATGAATTATTAAAGTATGAATTATTAAAGTGAATTATTAAAGTATGAATTATTAAAGTGAATTATTAAAGTATGAATTATTAAAGTTAAAGTAAAGTAAAAATAAAGTAAAGGTAAAGTTTAAGTATAATAAAAGTATAAAACTATGTACGTATAATACGCGTATAAATATATATAATATTAATTTAAATTGTTATATATATTTAATAAAATAAAATATAAATATCGTTATCTTTATCATACTAGTTAAGTAATGAGTTGTCAAAAGTGGTTCTAGATATTTATAAAAGTTATATACGTTTTAATAATAAAGTTCTTTTTAAACTGAAAATGTTTTTGTACGTTTGAAACTAAATAGATCAATCGAGTCTTTATGAGATTCAATCTTCCACTATCCTTTGTCTAGTTCTCAATGATTGACAATTTGTTCATATTTATAAATCACTTTACCATTTTCCGAATATTGTTAAAATGAAAAGATTTCTCAAATCAACGTGGGCCTTTCAACAGAGACTTGTAATCATAATTCAATATATCTGATAATTCAATCATTTGATCTTATCTTCTAATTCCATTGATAAACATTTTGAAACAGATACAATCATATAAAGTATTTAATCTAATATTTTGTTTACGTTTCAAGTTATAATATATATACACATATACATATATAATCATATTCGTTTAATGATTCGTGAATCGTTGGAACTTGGTCGAAGTTGAATGAATGTATGAACATAGTTTAAAATTTTTGAAATTTAACTTAACAAATATTGCTTATCGTGTCGGAAACATATAAAGATTAAAGTTTAAATTTGGTTGGAAATTTTCGGGTTGTCACATATACCTACTCACTTCACTCTTTGGTGATAGATTCACTCGTACACTTTACACAATCAAATGGTTTTATCCATATTACTCAATTATGATAAAACTCTATTTATCAACTCATATTTGTCATAAAAACATTCTTATTGTTATCCATGACAACCTCTATCAAATTTCGGGGACGAAATTTCTTTAACGGGTAGGTACTGTGATGACCCGGGGAAATTCCGACCAAATTTAAACTTCAATCTTTATATGTTTCCGACACGATAAGCAAAGTTTGTTAATTTGAATCTCAAAAAGTTTAAAACTGTGTTCATACATTCATTTAACCTCGACCAGATTCCAATGATTCACGAACCATCAAATAATAAATAGAAATGTATATATACATAACTATACATATAAATAATTATATATTATAAATTAAATGAGCTATTATATGATTTAATTTATTATAAAGGAAAAACTTAAACTTATTATTTAAAACATAATTAATTATGTAGCAGTTGAAACATCTAGATATGTATATATATATATATATATATATATATATATATATATATATATATATATATATATATACATACATAATTGAAATACTTAATTTCTGATTGTATGTATATTATTAAATATTCGAATATGTTAGTATATAAAATAAGTATTACATACTTAACAAAATGTAAGATTTATATAAGTCTAAAAATAATATATTATCAATGTTATTATTGATACCTTCATTATTATTAATAATAATTAATAAAAATGTTAACATCAAATTTGATATACGTAATTTCTCATATTAAGAATACTATCATTATTAGTAGTATTATTAGGATTATTATCATTTTTATTAGTAATAATATTATTAGCCGTATGAAGAATTAAGACTTTAATAATTTTACTAAGATTATGAATTAAATGAATTATTAAATATTATTATAATTTATAAAATTTTCATTTTTATTAACTATCAATAATATTATATCACTTTTAGTATTATATTAATTATTATTATTATTATTATTATTATTTAGAAAATTATTATTATTAATATCATTATTATTATTAGAATCCTTATTAAAAATTAAAAGTATTAATGGATTTTATTAATAAACTATATCATTAATTTGTGTTATAAAATCTAATATATCATATATATATATATATATATATATATATATATAAAAACCGTGATATATAAATATATATACAGATTTATATATAAAAATAAATAAAATCAATGATATATATATATATATATATATATATATATATATATTAATTCGTACGAGTTGTTTAGGGTAGCTATCAAAACTGTACCTGAATTTTTGTCTATGTCGGATTTGTTAACAATCGTTCTCAATCACCATTTAAAACAGCAAATCATCAGTTATATACTGGACTATTATAATCGACTGAATAAAAAAAAACCAAAAACACATAAAGAGTGTTCGTTCTTCCTCTGCTCTTGAGATTTTTAACCATATTTCGATTTTTAATCCATTTTCAAAATCTAAGAATGCAGATGTGTTAGGATACGTATAGTCGAAATATCTGCAAAGTCTTACATTCCAATTCTTCAAAACAACTACGAATTTTCGAGTCAAACTTTAAAAACAAAAAGTCAACTGAACTTTGATCATTCAAATTCGTGATTTGAAAGTTGTTTCAGATTCAATTGATAAATTTCGAGTATTGTATTGATGATTTGAAGGGTAGTTTGTGTTGAAATCTTTGTCCAAAACGATCTCAAAACGATAATCAATTTTTTTTTTTATAATCCTCGTCGAACAACAGGTTCTGTAATATATTTTTTTTTTTGTTTTATTAACCCAGTAAATCATACTCCGTATTTGTTAATTGTTTTAATTCAATATAACATCATAAATCAAATCGTAAATTGTCTGTGATGCTTGATTAAACTCGTTTGGTCGATTGGAACATGAAGAAGATGATGCAACAGAAACACGGGTTATATAAATTGTTATGGGAGTAAAAACAGAAAGTGTAAAATAGATGGGTGGTCGTGGGTGTCGTTGGTTATACGGGAGGTCGTGGGTTCGAGCCCGGTTCGGGCCATTCTTTTTAAAACAAACTTTTGAGGTAGTTTCCTAATTTAATTATTACTTTTATTATTATCATTATCTCATTGTTATTATTATCATTATTATATTTATTATTATGATTATTATTATTATTATTATTATTATTATGTATTATTATTATTATTATTAAGTAATATTAGTAATAAGATTTTTAGTTGAATTAATATTATTATCATTATTGTTAAAGTTACAACTATGATTATTATTATTAAGCATATTATACAGTTATGAACTAAATTTGGATATTATGAAAAACCTTATGATTTTGAATGAGATAGTGTGTTGATAAATATAAGATTTAATTTGATTAGGATATAAATAATAAAACTATGGTCGTACAAATTATAAACAAAGTATCTATATATATATATATATATATATATATATATATATATATATATATATATATATATATATATATATATATATATATATATATATATATATATATATATATATACGTATAGATATAAAACCGTTAAGTTCTTAAGATATTAATAACTATTATTATTAGTAATATAATTATTATTATTACAACTAATATTATTATTATTAACATAAATACCATTTTTAACAATATCGTTACTATTTTTAGTATATTCAATAACAACAAAGTTATTATTATTAGAAAATCATTATTATCAAAACTAGCATTTTTGTTACAGATAAATATTTTGTACCTAACATATACTTAATACATATATTATAAATATATTAACAGTTTATATAATATATATCACCCATATTAACATTATTTATATAGTTATTTATATATAGCAAAACTAATGACTTGTTTTAATATAATACTAACTATATATATATATATATATATATATATATATATATATATATATATATATATATATATATATATATATACTGATATAATTGAAAATATAGGTATTAAACATTCTGAATATACATATACAACATAAATGTATATAAATATATAGTTTAAGATATAATATGAGTATTTATCTTTAATGGAATTTAGTTTAAATTCTATATAACTAAAAGATATTTATATATAAATAATACATACTAATAAAAGAAATCATGTGATTCCATTAAATGCATTAATAAATATACAAATGATATAGGTTCGTGAATCTGAGGCCAACCCTACACTTGATAAATGACGTCATATGTATTTTTACTACAAAATACAGTATGGTGAGTTTCATTTGCCTTTTTACCCTTTATATTTTTGGGCTGAGAATACATGCGCAATTTTTATAAATGTTTTACGAAATGGACACAAGTAATCGAAACTACATTATATGGTTGAATTATCGAAATCGAATATGCCCTTTTTATTAAGTCTGGTAATCTAAGAATTAGGGAACAGACACCCTAATTGACGCGAATCCTAAAGATAGATCTATCGGGCCCAAGAAGCCCCATCCATAGTACCGGATGCTTTAGTACTTCGAAATTTATATCATGTCCGAAGGAGGATCCCGAAATAATGGGGATATTCTTATATACATATTGTGAATGTCGGTTACCAGGTGTTCAATCCATATGAATGATATTTTTGTCTCTATGTATGGGACGTATGTTTATGAGAAATGTAAATATGAAATCTTGTATGAAATGATTATTTATGTTAAACTAATGAACTCACCAACCTTTTGGTTGACACTTTAAAGCATGTTTATTCTCAGGTATGAAAGAAATCTTCTGCTGTGCATTAGCTCATATTAAAGACATTACTTTGAGTCATTTATGGCATATTTCAAAAGACGTTGCATTCGAGTCGTTGAGTTCATCAAGATTATTATTAAGTCAATTATAGTTAGATGTATTATGAAATGGTATGCATGCCGTCAACTTTCGATGTAATGAAAGATTGTCTTTTCAAAAATGAATGAAATTTTTGTAAATGTATCATATAGAGGTCAAGTACCTCGCGATGTAATCAACTGTTGTGACTCGTTTATAATCGATATGGACTTCGTCCGGATGGATTAGGACGGGTCTCTACAGTTCACCTACACGCTAAGGCACTAACCGAATTCTCGTCCGACCCGTACTCCTACAAGTCCCACCACAAATACGCACACACAAAAATCTAAGTCTATTCACCTATCTCAAGTCGCCTAAATCTCTTAGACCATGCTCTGATACCACTTGAATAATTAGATGCAAAACCTTATATATATATATATATATATATATATATATATATATATATATATATATATATATATATATATATATATATATATATATATATGCTGACTGCCACCTGTCAGCATTGACCCGCGGCGCGCCTGGGCCAACCGCGGCGCGGCTTATGCTTTTTGCTGAAAGTCAGTGACAATTAAATTCTCGGGTCCCATTTTCTGTTTTAACCCGCGGCGCGTCCCAAAGGCCCGCGGCGCGGCCTATGCCTTGGACAGATGTTATTTTCAATTTTATGACACAAGTCCCAATTTTAGCAACCACAAACGTCAATTGACCCAAAACATGATTAACGACATAAATATATAATTTAAGTACTTTAAATCAACGATATGGGCTCGACGACCCCGGGAACACAATGACCCGTTTTAACATGACCCAAAAGATACTTTCGACCCAAAGTGTTTGAACTCTACATAAAATCGAGCATGGCGATTGGGGACACACTACCCAATCCTAAATCATTCTGAAAGCACGTCTTCTAAGGC
Source organism: Rutidosis leptorrhynchoides (assembly GCF_046630445.1). Taxonomy (NCBI): domain Eukaryota; kingdom Viridiplantae; phylum Streptophyta; class Magnoliopsida; order Asterales; family Asteraceae; genus Rutidosis; species Rutidosis leptorrhynchoides. The sequence goes on along the minus strand of NC_092335.1, from coordinate 571,317,791 downwards.
AACCTACAAAAGTCCACTAGTTCCCACGCTTACCCGAGCCGCCACCTTGCGAACCTATAAAAATAAAATCAACGAGAGGGTAAGCTATAAAGCTTAGTGAAGATAAACATACTATATACATACATATGCATAAAATGAATATGTATCACCAACACAAATAGTAAACACATACCGCATTCACGTAAAACTAACAAGCTATACATAACGTACCACCAGCCAGGGGCTCTGCCCCTTGTACCCCGCCAGGGGCGCTGCCCCTTGGACCCTGCAAGGGGGTGCAACCCCCTTGACCCCGCCATACTGTGAGAATGTCTAGTCAACCCTTACGGGCGTGCACTCCGCACTCTCCGAACGTGTTACTAAGTATAACTAGATACTCTTGCTTTTCTAGTAATCCCAATTACCTAAAATGATTGTTAGATGACACTAAAATCACCAACAAAGGCATGCAATCATGAGGCATAGTTGTGAGCAAAGGACTTGTGGATTCATTGAATATTTCTCGAGTTACGATGGCGTAAGCCAAGGCCTTTAACCAAGTGGTGCCAGTTTTGGGGCTGCTACACAATAACACATCGCTGATCGGTTAAGCCTTAAAGCTTTGTTGAGCTAAAATTCCTAAAAGGAACTCTTTTACATTCCAAAATCCTTGATACTTGAATAAGGTCAACCTAACTTTTAACCAGCTACATGTATGTTGAGGAAATGTTTTTAACAAGCACGTCGTTATCCGCGCTTTGCTGCAGACGGGCATATTTTTGTTTTACATAACTATATGTTTATAAGTAAAATATTAACCGTTAATGAAGATAATATAATCAAAAAGACAATATTTCGTTTTAAAGGACTAAAACCATTTATTTTAGATTTAATAATCAAATTAATTAAAATACATATAAATCTGAAAACTTTGTTAATTAAGAGTAGAATGTGAAAAAAGAAATAGAAAAAAGTTTGTATATAATGAGAAAAAAATATGTAAAAAAGATCGTAAAAACATTTAAAGGGAAATTATATGTAAAAAAGGTGGGAGTGCTCAAAATAATGAATTTGTTATAATTCAGTAGGCTTATAACTACCTTTAGTGGTTTGATTCTTGATGTTATAATTCAGTAGGCTTATAACTACCTTTAGTGATTTGATTCTTGATTAAGAATACTAATAATGAAGTGTAAGAACAAAGATGATAATGGAGAGAAAGAAAGAAACACTTTGTAAGTGTGAGAAATGGTGCAAGTTTAATGCTTGCATTCATGGCTATTTATAGCAAAAATATCACAAGTTTAGGTAATACAATAATATTACTTTTGTGTATCAATAATTGACTATCCATTTATATATATATATATATATATATATATATATATATATATATATATATATATATATATTTATATATTATAACACTCCCCCTTGGATAGCAATTTTGTTTGTTGAAGATCAACTGTAAGTTACTGCCTCATTAAAAACCTTGCTAAAGAAAACCCAGTGGGAAAAACTTTAGCTAAGGGAAAAAGAGTGCAGCATGGAGTTGACTCCCCCTCAAGTAGACATCGCTTCGGTTGTTACATCTTTTGAACATGTCTCATGCCAATGTTATGAACGTGTGTTCTGAAAATAGCAGTTGGAAGTGCTTTCGTGAAAAGATCAGCAGAGTTTTTGCTGGATTGAACATATCTCATTTCAATCTCGTTGTCCTTAATGAGATTTTGAGTGTATGAGAAGAATCTAGGAGGTATGTGTTTGGTTCGGTCACTTTTGATATACCCTTCTTTCATCTGTGCTATGCAAGCTGCATTATCTTCATAGATAATTGTTGGACTTTTATCGCGTTCTAGTCCACAAGAATCAGTAATGATTTGTGTCATTGATCTCAACCAAAAATATTCCCGAGTAGCTTCATGTAATGCAATCACTTCGGCATGATTTGATGATGTAGCAACAAGTGTTTGTTTTTGAGAACGCCATGATATTGCAGTACCTCCATTTAGGAATACATATCCAGTTTGAGATTTAGCTTTATGTGGATCAGATAAATAACCTGCATCAGCATAACCAACCAAATCTTGTTTTGATTCGTTAGAATAAAATAATCCTAAATCAGTAGTTCCTCGAAGGTATCGAAATATGTGTTTGATCCCATTCCAGTGTCTTTTGGTAGGAGCAGAGCTGAACCTTGCCAACAAATTAACTGCAAAAGAAATGTCAGGTCTTGTACAATTTGTAAGATACATAAGAGCTCCAATTGCACTAAGATATGGTACTTCTGGTCCAAGAATATCTTCATGATCTTCACATGGACAAAATGGATCAGTTTCAACATTGAGTGATCTAACAACCATAGGAGTACTTAATGGTTTTGCCTTGTCCATATTGAAACGTTTCAAAATCTTTTCAGTATATGTTGTTTGATGTACAAGTAAACCATTAGGCATATGCTCAATTTGTAAGCCAAGGCAATACTTGATTTTTCCGAGATCTTTCATTTTCAAATTCTTTCTTTAGAAGTTGAATGGCTTCATAGATCTCTTTATTTGTACCTATGATGTTAAGATCATCAACATAAACAGCTATGATCACATATCCGGATGTTGTTTTCTTAATGAAAACACAAGGGCAAGTAAGGTTATTTGTATACCCTTTGCTTATCAAGTAATCACTTAATCGGTTATACCACATACGTCCCGATTGTTTTAACCCATATAAAGATCTTTGTAATTTAATCGAATACATTTCTTTGGGTTTTGCATTTGATGCTTCTGGTACCTTAAATCCTTCAGGTATCTTCATATATATATATATATATCACTATCAAGTGATCCATATAGGTAAGCAGTCACAACATCCATGAGATGCATTTCTAAATTTTTAGAAACTGTCAGGCTGATTAAGTACCTAAAAGTAATTGCATCCATAACAGGGGAATAAGTTTCTTCATAATCAATTCCCGGTCTTTGAGAAAAACCTTGAGCTACAAGTCTAGCTTTATACCTTGTAACTTCATTTTTCTCATTTCTTTTTCGGACAAAAATCCATCTGTATCCTACAGGTTTCACATCTTTAGGAGTGAGAATGATGGATCCGAAAACTTTTATTTTATTGAGTGATTCTAATTCAGCTCGTATTGCTTCTTTCCATTGAGCCCAATCATGTCTATTTTGACATTCAACCATAGATGTTGGTTCTGGATCATCATCATTATTCATGATGTCATATGCAACATTAAATGAAAATTTCTCATCAAGATTTTTCATTTCATTTCGGTTCCATAATATTTTTGAATATGCATAATTGATTGCAATTTCTATATTGACATCATCAATCTCCTCTGCAGTAGGAGTACTGATTTGTGGTTCTTCTTGAACACTTTCTTTTACTTCATTATCAGCTGATTTTCTTTTTCGAGGATTTTTATCCTTTGAACCAATTGGTCTTCCACGTTTCTGACGTGGCAAAGATTCATGAGTGACGTTATTGCCAGCTTTTGGAATTTCAATTCGAGCTGGAGTATTTACTTCTGGTATATATGATTTTGTCACCATTTTTGTATCTGTAAATGCATCAGGCAATTGATTTGCAAGTTCTTGTATATGCATTATCTTTTGAACTTCTGTCTCGCATTCTTTTGTGCGAGGATCAAGATACTTTAATTGAGGTTCACACCATGAAACATCATTTTCTTTATTTTTCATTTCTCCCCCTAATCTAGGGAACAATGTTTCATTAAAATGACAATCAGCAAAACGTGCTGTAAAAACGTCACCTGTCATAGGTTCAATATACCTTAATATTGAAGATGTTTCATATCCAACATATATTCCCAACCTCCTTTGAGGACCCATTTTTGTACGTTGTGGTGTCGCAATTGGAACATACACTGCACAACCAAATGTTCTAAGATGGGAAATATTTGGCTCTTGACCAAAAGCAAGTTGTAGGGGGGAATATTTATGACTTGCACTTGGTCTGATGCGAATCAATGCAGCAGCATGTAAAATTGCATGACCTCATATAGATACAGGGAGTTTTGTTCTCATTATCAATGGTCTAGCGATTAACTGTAAACGTTTAATCAATGACTCGGCTAAACCATTTTGTGTATGCACATGAGCAACAGAATGTTCAACAACAATTCCTATAGACATGCAATAGTCATTAAATGCTTGAGATGTAAATTCACCAGCATTATCAAGTCTCACCCTTTTAATGGTGTAATCAGGAAAATGAGCTCTCAATTTAATAATTTGGGCAAGAAATTTTGCAAATGCCACATTACGGCTTGATAACAGACAAACATGAGACCATCTGCTAGATGCGTCTATTAGAACTATGAAATATCTAAATGGTTCACATGGTGGATGAATTGGTCCACATATATCACCTTGAAATCTTTCAAGAAACATTGGTGATTCTTTCTCAACCTTAAGTGGTGAGGGTCTAGTTATCAATTTTCCAAGAGAGCAAGATGTACATGGAACCATTGTATCATGATGGATTTTTCTATCCTTTAGTGGATGTCCATGAGTACATTCAATAATCCTTTTCATCATTGTTGATCCTGGATGGCCTAATCTGTTATGCCATAAACTGAATACACCAGGATCAATATATTTTTCGTTAACTACCATATGTATTTCTGGTACATTTATATGTGTATAATGTAATCCAGAACTAAGTCTTGGTAGTTTTTCAACCACATGACTCTTGTCAGTGATACTTAAATATTTCTCATTTTCTGTTGTCACTGACTGATAATCATACCCGTTAAGGTATATGTCGGAGAAACTCAATAAATTTCTGCTTGACTTGAGAGAAAATAAGGCATCATTTATTAAAAATTTTGTTCCATTTGGTAGTATGAAATTTGCCTTTCCTATCCCTTTTATCAAGTTAGCAGGTCCTGATATTGTATGTATAGTTCCTTCCATTGGTTTTAGATCAATAAAATATTTCTCGGATTTAAGTATAGTGTGTGTAGTTCCATTGTCTGCTATACAGAGATCTCCACCACTTGATTGATGTTGTATTCCAGCAAAATTCATATTGAACTTCATATATAAGAAATAAATAGTGAGTACATTAATATTACACAATATTTTACACGCAAATAGATAGTACTGAAACATTTAGCAAACATAATGACAAAGACAGACGATATTAAATCGTTTATTTTTCGAAAGACACACAACTTAAACATTCAAGAAATCTTCATATAAATCAAATGGTTTCTCAGTGACTGTTGGATCGACGTTATCCACAAAGTTTACTTCCTTTTCTTTATCTTTCAGCGAATCCTGATACATCTTAACAAGATGTTTAGATGTTCGGCAAGTATTAGCCCAGTGGCCCATTCTACCACATCTGTAGCAAGATTCTTCAGAATTTTTAAAAGAATTTTCTTCAACATCTTGTTTAGTGGGCTTGTTTTGTGGTTGATATTTATATTTTCGTGAATTATTATTTCTTTGACCATCACGGCCACGACCACGACCACGTCCTCGCCCATTACCATTACCATAAGGATGGTTTCTACCATAGTTATGGCTTTTGGCATGATGATGGCGATGGTTATTATAACCACGACCTTGCCCGCGTCCTTGTCCCTGTTTATAATTATTTGCAGTATTTGCTTCAGGGATTGCAAGTGTACCAGTAGGACGGGATTGCTGATTTTCCATTAATAGCTCATCATTTTGCTCTGCAACTAAGAGATATGAATTAAGTTCAGGATATGTTTTGAACTTTAGCATTCTCAAATTTCTTTGCACTGTGATGTTTACAGCATTCATTGTGGAGAAAGTTTTCTCCATCATATCTGCATCACTTATTTCATGTCCACAGAATTTAAGTTGTGAACATGTATTATACAGAGTTGAGCTATATTCATTTACTTTCTTAAAGTCTTGGAACCTTAATGTTCTCCATTGTTCCATAGCAGCTGGAAGTAAAATTTCTCTTTGATTATTGAATCTGCTTTTGAGACCTTCCCATAAAACATGGGGATCTTCTACAGTCACATAATTATTTTGTAAGCATTCATCAATATGTTGATGAATAAAGCAACATGCCGTTGCTTGTTCTTTTTCAGAACAAGTGTTGTTTTCATTTATGGCTTCAAGAATGCCCATTGATTTAAGATGCATTTATACTTTTATAACCCATGGCATGTAGTTGTTTCCAGTTGATTCTAAAGGAGTAAATTTAAGCTTTTCCAGATTCGACATTTTCTATTAAAACAAACAACATGATAAATTATAGTCACTTTATATTCATAAGTATATAAACATTAAACATAAATTTAATATAACATAAATGATAAGTAGGTGACAGTGTCGACCATATGTAAGCAATCATTAATAAATGTTATATAACATAAATATAAATATTAGTAAACATAAATGATAATTAGGCGACAGTGTCGGCCATATAAATGTTAGATAATAGAAATATAAATGTTAGTAACATAAATGATAATTAGGCGACAGTGTCGGCCATATAAATGTTAGATAATTGAAATATAAATGTTAGTAACATAAATGATAATTAGACGACAGTGTCGACCATATATTATTCAGGTGTATAACCGACCATATATCATTTAGGTGGCAGAGCCAACCATAATTAGTATTAAGATTATCGTGCTGATAACGTGTTATAATTCAGTAGGCTTATAACTACCTTTAGTGGTTTGATTCTTGATGCTATAATTCAGTAGGCTTATAACTACCTTTAGTGATTTGATTCTTGATTAAGAATACTAATAATGAAGTGTAAGAACAAAGATGATAATGGAGAGAAAGAAAGAAACACTTTGTAAGTGTGAGAAATGGTGCAAGTTTAATGCTTGCATTCATGGCTATTTATAGCAAAAATATCACAAGTTTAGGTAATACAATAATATTACTTTTGTGTATCAATAATTGACTATCCATTTATATATATATATATATATTTATATATTATAACAGAATCAAGTTGAGGATATAAAATAAATGATTTATAAGGATTAAATTTAAGAAAAAATAATAAGAAAAGATGGTCAATTCAAGAATCGAACCGGGGTTCTTTGACAGACCATCACACGCACCAACCAACCTAGCAAGGTTGTATTTTGTGAAATAAGTTCAACTATATATATATATATATATATATATATATATATATATATGTTAAAAAGCAGATTTTTGGAAATAAAAAGGGGATGAACAGTACAGCGTTGTGCTCTATTAAATATATATAATATAATATAATATATAATATTCTTCCATGTATGATAAGACTGAATCGAAACTTAAGTAATAGTTTTGGTGTATGGTAAAGTTTTGACTGATCAATAATCATCGTTTACATTTTTATACGGAGTAATATGGATAGGATATGAATAAATAATATTTTATTTCTTGAAACAAAGAGAGGATAAAAGATTTGAAGATTTTACACCGAAAATTTAGTAAAAGACCAAATCTTGCACAATATAAAAATAGTGTAACACAAACCTAATTCTCTACGTTAACATAAGACCATTCTTTACGCAGTCGTTGTCGACCAATTCGTTGCCCAAATTCGACCACAACGGGCTTTGTGCGGTCGTTGTGGTCCAAATCGTTGCGCCATTGTGGGTGGTTTCAACGAGCTCAACAACGGTCGGCTGCATTTTGATTGGTTGGAGTGTGTACGTTTGCAGGAGGAGCCGAATTTTAAATATTGAAATGCAATATATCCGTTAACATTTTCATTATAAATACGTACATGCATCCACATTCAATAGATACACACATTTCATATATACACATTCATCTTTCTCAACATATACAGCAAAAACATTTAATCAAACACAAATCATGACTTCGAACAAAGTTTCCATTGACGTACACTATGGGGGTAAAGTTGTGTATGACTGGAAGTCATACGTAGGTGGGGAAAAAAATCTTTTGAGGATGTCGATGTTTCTGACTTTGATTGGTCAAAGTTGAAAAAATTCCTCGAAAAAGAAACTCCTTACGTTTTTACGCAAATTGTGTATTTCGGCGAAGAGCATCAAGTGTTGATGTTTCTGTTTAACAATGAGCAATGGGATGCACAATAAGCGCGAGCCAAGACACGACCCTGTCGAATTGAGTTATATCTCGTAAACATGGGTCAATCGACTTACGATCAGGCGCAATCCAACTCGAGTAGTCTTGAGTCCGGTTACGTGAGTCAAGACTCTATATATTGAAAAATTAATTATGTATTTTTTTTAATTTGTAGGACGTTTTTAACGTAAATTAGGACTTTTAATTATGTATTTTTTTTTTCCCTTTTTTAGGATTTAAATTATGTATTTTTTTCTTTTTAGGATTTAAATTATGTATGTTTTTTTTTCCTTTTTTAGGATTTTAATTATGTAACTTTTTTTAAGATTTAAATTATGTATGTTTATATATTTTTAATTCGGTTTTTAAACACATTCGTATTTTTTTTAATATACATATAAAAAAAATAAAAAAAAACGCCACATCAGCGCCACACAACAGCACAACAATACATTTACCACAGCGCTCAATTCATCCCACAACAATGACACGTCAGCAAAAATCCTTCCACAACAACACAACATTTTGATTTTGCATAACGAATGGTCTAAAAAATGAATATGAAATATTACCTACTTCTCTACCTGTGAATTGATGATGGTGTGATATCACGTCACGATATATGAAATTTTCAAGACAAATGACATTATTTTTAATTTCTAGACAAAAGTTATAATCAAAACCATTTCATGAAATACTTCACTTCCCAATCATTCGTCGCAAATATTACAAATTAGCGAATGACACAATTTTACCATCATGTTACATCATAATTTCAAAAACTTTATAACAATCAAGCGACCAGTTATAACCTTGGATCGCTAGTGTTAATAAGCTTAACATAAATGTTATCTAGAACTAATAATAGTTTGAAGTAATGACAACCTCATAAAAACATTCAAAATAAACCTCATAGAAGCCATAACTTACTCAAATCACCCAAAGATATCGTATTTTGAACATAACTTAGAAAAGGACTTACAAGGTTGATCCTTTTTGGACCAACGAAACGATGGCTTGTAGCTCATTTTAAGAAAACTGAAGTTTTGATTCCTGCTGATAACATATGAAGGATGAACAGAACATAATTTGTGCTAAAATCATTTCATACAGATAAAAGATAGACATGATAAAATTCTATAAAACTGCAATCATATAAAATTTCTAAATCTTGGGGGGGGAAAACATGTTTCGGGTCAACCCAATCAGGTATGGTTCAATACATATCAAATGTAACCCGTTTAACTTGTTACCTAATCCGTCTATTTTGTCACTTCTAGTACAAAAAAACATACAAGCATAAAGATACACCACCACAAGAAATTTGTATGTAATATAGAATTGTTCTTAAAAATACGATCGACTCATAAACACTAATAACAGACTGAAAAGAAAGGTCAGGCATACAGATAGTGGCTAACAACAACAACAACAACAACAACAAAAAAAAAAAAAAAAAAAAAAAAAAAAAAAGATGAATCAAATTATACCATTAGATTTCAATAGCTACAAATTATCCTCGGGTCCCATGAACCCATGAGCCATATAACTAGTTAGACTGAAACAACAGAAGGCTAACTTAACCATCAGAGCTAAGTGGCTAATTTATAATATTCAGTAAAGTCTAGCCGAAACATAAGAAATTTCAGGTCTATATTTTGCTGCGTAGGCAATTCAGAGATGAACCCTTTCAAAATCGATGAGTATTCCTTTGACACCGTATCTAAATCTTGTCCGATATTACTAAGAAATTCACCAGCACGTTTTGTTATAGCTTTTCTTCCTTCGTTAAGCCATGAATCTGCTTCTGAGCCTTTGCTTTTAGAATGCTTACCTTTTTTGACCTTACTTTTACTACTTCTGTAAAACAACAAAATAAAATTATGTATCTTCTCAAAATCCTAATTCTTAATAGAGTATGATTAGAGGTGGCAAAATGTTGGGTCAAAAACATGTTATAAAATGGCTAATTAGATACCTGTCATAACATAAGATTAATGTGTCCAATATGATTACAAAACTATATACAGTGTTGCAGAACTCGGAATTACTTGGCGAGTACTCGGCACGTACTCGGTCAAACTCAGCCAAAACTTTGGATTACAGACAAAATCGGTCAAAGTCAAACTCGGTCAACATCCGAGTACTCCCCCGAATTTCCAAGTACTCCCTAAAATGTAACGACCTAGTATGCCCTGAGTAACAATTTTTGCAACCTTGGAAAACATAATAACGGAAGTTACGAGTTTAAAAGGTTGTATGTTTCTATGCTTATATATTAGATGTTGAGTGAGTTCAACATATCTGACCCATTATTCTGTTAAGTGACTAAACATACCCAAATTGGACCATTCACATGCAAAACAGGTCGAAATTACCACCTTTCAATATGATGGTAAAATATCTGACCCATTATTCCGTTAAGTGACTAAACATGCCCAAATTGGACCATTCACATGCAAAACGGGTCGAAATTACCACCTTTCAATATGATGGTAAAATACAAATAGTACCTTGTTCGAAATTCATTTATGCCTTCATAAAGTCGATCAGCAACACCACAAAACCGCAATATAACATCAAACAACATCAAAAGTGTCTTATAAAAACCTTCACAACTTTTTCCAATAAGCGATTTCTCAATAATTGCATTAAGATATTTATCATGCGCCGCAATTAAATCATCAAGATCTTTAGCCGTTTCCATTTCATTACAAAATTTAACCCACGTAACCTCCAAAACTTCAAACATTGTATACGACTGCAAATTCATCAAAAAATGGTTCATTTCATCCCAAAGAACTTGACATTTTCTCGATGTCAAAACTATTTTTAACCTCACAACTTTCGGTAATTCAATAAAAAACTGATCCGTAACTAAATTCGGTTTCATCGTTTTCCAAACACCAAGAATCGCGTGTTCGACCCGTCTAATTTTCCACAAAAAATTAAAGATTTTTAAGTAACTACCCATCACATATTCGGTAAATACGGTATTTAACGGAGCTCGAGTATGATAATACAAACTAAACACATCCCATCCCTTATCTTGATTCCTATGTGGCATCATCTTAACCGTTAATCTATCTAAAACGTCACGATCGTCATATTTTGCGCTAGATGACAAAATGGCTTTCTCCAATAAGCCACGAACATGTATTAAGCTGATCTTATCAGCATTATCAGATAGCACCGGGCCCACAATTTCCATTAAATACTGAAGAAAATCGCCTTGCCCTAATAGTATATAACGCTTAATAGCTAGACAGTGTTCTTTAAACTTATATTTATTAAAAATTACATCAATTAAATGCTTATCGATTCTTTTTGATGCTTCGGTGACTAAAACTTCAAGTGCATTCGTTTCACTATAGCTAGTCCCAGTGACTAAATCGACCCAACTATGATCATCACAACAAACTTTAAGAAAATTAATCGATTTACCTGTTCTTAATATGCGATTAGCAAGCGATTTAGAGATAAACGAAGGCAACATGAGATTATTAATCTGATAACCCTCTCTCCATAAACACTCTGCTTTAACAAATTGTTCATAAACAAAGAATTCGGAATACAAATCTTGAAGTTCCCCTTTCATAACCCAACTCCTAACCATTTCAAAAAGCGGTAAACAAACCTTATGAAGTAACCGTTTCATTAAATCACGAAAAAGTGGGTCCCCGTGTTGAGCATACAAATGAATTTCGCCAGCCATGGCCCCACCTTTAAGATCCTTACAACTATCAACAAGAACCGCCATTCGTCTCATTCTAACTGTCGGCTCAACTAACCAAACCGAAAGTCTCCTTAAACTTAGATACCCCTTTGACCCAACATTCTCTAAACCTAACGGAATCGGATTCATCGATTGTGATTTTAATACATTCAACAATTTATGATACTCTACAAGCTCATCTTGCATTGCAACACAAAACGCCTTTGCAACCATCCCATTATCAGAAACTGAATTTTGGGAAATGTATCCGTTCACCTTTCGAAATAACCACCCGAGCTCACAAAGTTTACGAACCATAACCCTATTAGCCTTATTAACTTTAACCGAATCTAACAGAACATAACCATCAACATTATCATCAAATTTCACATATTTTCCCTCACTACCTTCACAAACAGACAACACATCGAACACCAAACCCGATTCGGAAACATCGTTCTCCTCATTAACTATCCTACCAAACTCGTTATAAACCGTCTCACGCGAATTACTAGCATCTCTCGATATCGATAAAATGCCACCATTTTTAAACTTTCTTGAACTGTAACCATGAATTTCACTAAAATTTTCATTTATTTCATTAATTTGGAATCTGGGGTTTGATTTTCTATCTTCGGAAATGACTTTAAGTAAATAAAGGACAGATCTTTTGTTGTTTACACTACCAGTGCCAGTTTTAGAGGTGAATTTAGAATAAAGATCGGTGAAACTTAAAGCATCAGATAACTTACCTTGTTTAGCCATTTGGGTTTTAATGGAGTTAGCTATGGCAGCTTCATTGGCGACTATTAATGGGGTCATTCGACTTGATAAAATGAGAATTGCGTATTTGACATCTTTAGGGTTAGGGTTTGGGTTGTCTTGAAGATGGTGGACTAGTTCCCGGACTAAATCTCCGGCGCGGCGGTCTTCATCCATAGTTACGGTGGTTGATTGTGGCTGTATGAATTATTTTAGGGGGGTTTCATTTTGGGCGCGGAATCTGATGAAAGTTGCGGTTTAGGGTCATCTGGACACGAAATGGATTTATGTGAATTGTTATTACCTATTATCATGTAAATGCAAATCTAATCTATTTTAGTACTGCACTATCTGTCTGATAGTAATCTAAAGTGTCTCAGCAACGCTAATACATATAAAAAGTTTCAGCAACATCACCGTTAAAAATGCAATTTTGAAATCAATGAAATCAATTGATTGATTAATAGGCCAATAATACATGAAGTTAGATTTTTCGTGTAGGGTATAATAATCGGTAGCTAGAAACGGCGATCCTAAAATAATCTTGATATCATTTTTTGAAGGTAACTATTCAACCTTAATTGTCTGCATTACACGAATATTACTTTGAGATAAAACAAAGATCACGTTCTTGTTTTTGGCAGAAAACAAGAATTCATTTGCTCAAGAGTATTTAGGTTTCGTATTGTATGTCTCTAATGAATACTTCGTCTATGTATTTATAGGCATCCGTAATTATGAGAGAATATATATTCGAATTAATTGGCCGATTGACTCTCCATAAATATCTTCCCTAATATTCAAAATGGTTGCTATAATAATCTTTTTCGTAAACAAGAATTATCCTTTTCACAAATATAGCATTAGTGGTTACAGGATTAATTCTTCCGTATTTACCAAAACTTGAACAACACGCTAAATTCAACATTCGTGCAAAGTGTTTTCCTTGCTACCCAGGGAGCACCATGCCCAGCGGGCAGGGATCCCTGGGAGCCCATGCCTATGGATTATCAAAACAATTTGAATTTTAACAAGTCTTTTTTCGTGCTGCTTTTTGTGTTGCCTAGAGCAGGTGCTGCCTCTTCAGTGGGAGCATGTGCCACCTCTTCAGCACTTTCTTGTGCTACCTCTAAAGGCTTTTCTTGTGGTGCCTCTTAAGAGGGAACACCAGACACTTAGTCAAATTCAGCCGACTAAGAAAATATAGCACATAAAACATTTAGTTAAATTTTAGCTAACTAAGAGGACATAGCACAAAAACACTTAGTCAAATTTCGAGTAGACCAAGTCACTTTAGTAAATAATGAAAAACCACTTTTAGATCCGGGTAGTTTATCACTTAATGGGTGTACACTCCGTACCTCCTAACCCATTTACAAGTGTAAACTAAATCCCTCAATTACACTAAATTTCCAACACCAATGTCTAGAAAGAACGAGGCTGAGAACTGTTTGAATAGTAGCCGACTTAACAACCAAGTTGAAGGTCTCATCATAGTTATGTTGACTACGACTATTAGACCACAAATAACCCTTGACATGAAAGCACATATCTCATTTTTTGTCGAAAAAGTGCAATTTTGCATGGGATATTGACTAAAATACACTTTTTAAAAAACTTTTATCACAAAATACACTTTTTTGAAAAAAATTGTCAATATACACCATCAGGGCGACCGAGACTTTGGTCGACCACCATTATAACATGGTTGACTGCGTAGTCGACCAACCCTAACAAGGTAGTCGACCACTCTTATTCGAACAAAAATTGGGTCGACTACCATTATATCATGGTTGACTACGTAGTCGATCAACACTAACAAGGTGGTCGACCAAAATAATTTAAAAAAAAAAAAAACGTCCCCAAATGCAACTCAAACGTGAAGATGTAAAGTTGAATAAATTGAATATGTAAACTAATTCTAAATCAATCCTTGAGCATCAAAAAGATGTTTTTTATGAAGATTATAACACCAAAATATCAAATTATTGCAAACGCATCTTCAAATATGCAAGTGAAGTTGAACAACCCATTACCTGCAAATATGTGACTGTGATGATTTAGTTCTGTATATGCATATTTATTTATTTACAAAATTGTTTAATTGATTTGCCAACTCACCACAAATATGCAATTTTTGTATATGCAAAATACGCCAGCTGTTTTGGTAGAACTTTCCACCCAGTTCACCACAAACATTTTTTCAGCAAAGCAATCACATGGTCGACCACCTTGTAATGGTTGGTCGACCACTTTGTTATATTGGTCGACTACGCAGTCAACCATGATATAATGGTAGTCGACCCAATTTTTGTTCGAATAAGATTGGTCGACCACCTTGTAATGGTCGGTCGACTACCTTGTTAGAGTTGGTCGACTACGCAGTCAACCATGTTATAATGGTGGTCGACCAAAGTCTTGGTCGCCCTGATGGTGTATATTGACAATTTTTTTTAAAAAGTGTATTTTGTGATAAAAGATTAAAAAAAAGTGTATTTGAGCCAATTTCCCATTTTTCATTTGACATGACATTATTTGACAATAACCCCACGGTCAAATTTCTATGCAAAGTTTTATAGGGCCCACACGTGTTTAATTTTTTTTATTGAATATAATACTCCCTAAAAAATTATACATATTAAGCGAGCGTTTGACTCGTGTAATTTCGTGAGATTTGAAGAGATTTGCATTTCAAATCTCATATGTTTGGTTGAAGCATTTAGTTGCAAAGATTTGCATTTTAAATTCCATAAAATCTCATAGATGAAAAATTTCAAAATCCTATATGTTGGCGAATGATTTCTAAATCCTATGTTTCAATTTTTTGTTTTGCGTTTCAGTTTTCAGTTTTGGATTTCAGTTTTGGATTTTTATTTTCGTGCTTCAGTTTTGAGTTTCACGTTTCAGCATTCAGTTTCGAGTTTCATCTTTAAAACTCTTATTTCAGTTTTCAGTATCGCATTTCATGTTTTAGTTTTCAGTTTTGTGTTTCGGCTTTTAGATTTGCGTTTTACTTTTTATTTACACATTTCGTGTTTCAGTTTTTAGTTTCGTGTTTCAGTTTGGGTTTCGCGTATCATTATTTAGATTTGTGTTTATATTTTCATTTCGCGTAAACATAAAAAATAAAAAACGGATGTAGAACGTAAACGTAATATTAATATTGATCAAAACTTCTTTTGATTGGATTGCGTATCGTGAGTTTCAATTCCTCTGGGATTTGAAATCCCAGAATTTCAATCCTCGAACCAAACGCCACCTAAAACAAATCATTAGAATATATACAAATATATTAAAATTAAAACGATAACTAAAATTAAGAGAATAATTAATAATAAATTATAAATTAAACATGTTAAACTAAATAATAAAACACACATATATAATTAAATTAAACATGTTATTATAGCCCATTTAAAGCATCATGCTAAATGCTAAAGGGACGATGTTAAAGAACACCAAACAACTTAAAAATGTGTTATTTAAATTTCGTAGCAAACAAATTATTTATTTTTCATTTTTGTAGTATTATTATGAACATGAATCTAGGTATGTGGTTGGTTATTTTTTTATGTCACCTCAAATTTTCTAGTTATACTAGTTATATATGTTTTCTAACCATTTTTTGTTGTTGTCTTAACTTGTATGAGTAGTTAAATTATATGGTTTCATAAAGTATGGATTTACTCTCAGGTCGTGATTATTCGCGGATCACTAGCGTGGACATAAAATTCAACTCGTTGAGGGGTAATTAGGCTCTAACGACACTGGCTGATCTAGGATTGGTAGTCACTGGTGTCACCGGTTAAAACCCAAAAAAAAAAAAAAAAATTCTACTTAATCTCTTATTTTAATGGTGTCACTCGAAAAATGTACACTATTCAGTGATGTCACTAATTAAAAACCTAAAAAAAAAATCCACTACAACGCGTATTTCAGTGGTGTCTCGTGCCACCACTGCGCCTACACTAGATCCGCCCCTGTCTAACGGGCAAAGAAAAAATCATGGCGGACATGTCACAAATGTAAGGGATATGTGTCCGTCACCCAACGTTGCAAGATTCGGCCGTCTCTATTGACTACTCAGCCAACTAATCGTTTTGCTGACTAGTCCGTTTCACTTCGCCCAAAAACGTCTCACAGTCGATGCTAAAACATCTCAAAAGTCCTTCCAATTTCACATCACCCTTGTGAGCATACACTACACATGGTCGAATATCGAATGCTACATGATGAATTGATTTGTAAGTCCGCATACTTTCACACTCTTCGGACAGCTGGACTTAACTTGCTAGTTGCTACTAACTGTTTTCTTCTTTTTCTTTGACGGCAAGTAGGAGTCACTTACGAGAGTTCGAATGCGATACCGGAACCCACCTAAACTCATCATTTCATGGGACGAACATTACAATCCTAGTGTCCTACCACCCCTCACGAGGAAACCCCCCACGACGAATCCATACAAGCATCGCGTGTGATAAAACAACCTCGGGTGAGGTCGAACACAAGATGTCAGCAACCTCCGAGACCAATAAAATGGATGGTGGGTAACCATGGGCAGGCAGGTAACCTCAAGAAAAATATTTTGAAGCTCAGCTCATGGGATCTAACCCTGACCTTCTTTTTGGAAGTTAGGTCACCAATACACCACCACCTTGAGGTTATTAACTTAATTTTTATTACTTCTTACATTGAAGCTAATATGGCTGTAATTGTTTTTGTTAAACTAACTGCTGTAATTATAGTATATCTTATGTTACTCAAGTTTGTATCTGAAGAACATTGTAATACAAATAAAATTGATGATTAAGCAGTTTTCCAGCAATCAGCTAACCACTAGTTATACGCACTAGCTAGCTTTCTAATAAAACTTCAGCCGTTCGAGAGAAAAAAAACTAGTTATACGCACTAGCACAATGTTGATATAAAATATATACGAGCATTACTTTGACAAGAACCATATTTCAACTTTTCGATTCTTAACAAGAATTATAATTTTCAATACTGTTTGGGAGTACAAAATTGCCTACAATTATAGGGATAATAAAGAGGCATATCCCCCATACGGCAAACAAGAATAACCACACTTTATAAAAATACCTCTTTCCTTTCTATTTTTCTCCAGACCAGAGTGTCTAATTGTATTTGATCTCGTTGATAATGAACAACTTTCAAAATATTAGTTGCAGACAATAATATTTGTTTTTCAAGATTAAGTCCGTTCCTTGATCTTTGCTCTGGCAAAGAAAACCCCTGCAACTAAACCTGAAAATATAAATAAATAAATAAATAAATAAAAAAAAAAAAAAAAAAAAAAAAAAAAACATGAATTCCGGTACAGTCTTAAGGTTGTCTGTTTTAACGTAGAAATGAGTAAGGAAGAAGACTGACCGAAAAGTATGCTAGCTGAATTCTCGAGACTAGTAGGGACGTGAAATAAGACGATACCAGCAACCGAGAGTGGAATCTTATTCAGTGATCCAACCAAGCTGTACGTTGCATAATAATCCAGATAAGAAACATGAACACATCAATCAAATACATGAAGTTTACCTAGGTGGTCAAATGGGTGGGGCAGAAGGGTCAAAATGGATATTTCTAGAAACAGCTCAGCTCAGGTCGGCTTGGGTTGACATCAAAGTTGAAACACTTTTTGTCCAAAATATGATTATATATTGTAATGTTTGTTTACATATTTAGTTACTTTTAATCAAGTTGATCAATTCGACCCACTTCCTATCTAGCTTTTTACTTTTCCCGATGGATCCGTTACAGATAAAGTCATAGAATGTAACATAGAATGACCCCTTCATAAGTATATAAGTATATGGGTTGAAATTGTAACTTTCAATTCAAGATATGTATATGGATATTTAATATCAAAGAATTCAGAGAATAACAAGTAAAAGTAAGACAAAAAAAGGCTTGCCTGTAAGTAGTCGCTCCAGTTTGATGAAGAAACCACATAGAACTAAAGCTAATCGCTAACCCAAGAAATCCACTAAACGTCATCACCAGCCAGAATGTCGGCATCCTCAAAAGTGGTCTGCCACGCATTACAAATTACAAAGATATATCAAAAGAAAGAATATGTTAATATGTAATGATACGGATAAAACTATAAGAATACTGTATGTTATATATTAATTTATATTTATCTATCCACAGTAGAGATAACAAGGATGGGAGATTGGGTAGGTAGTCATTTAAGTAAGCTTCAAAATGGACATATAGAGCCATAGAGGTTGGGTTGACCCGATAATACTTTTTTGTCCATTTTTATAAATTATTGTTAATTATGATTACAATAAGAATATTATTACAAAAACATTCTATTTGACATGGTCAAACATCGACATCCACTCGTTTTATATATGTTCTAATAATAATATAAGAAAGGAAAGTCTTTCTAAGAGGTGGAAAACTTGTCCACATCTTTTGAACGTTAATTATGTCCCCAAGTTCGAACATTTGCTATCTGAAAAGACCCTAAACTTACTTGTAAGCGTATTATTTCATTACAAATCAATATACTCAGTATGACATTGACTTAGGTCCATAAGATTCCTTTATGTCCTTGTATAAGAATCTTTCAGATATTCATATATAAAAGAAATGTTTTACTTAATATGTGCAAGTAGAAGGACAAACAAACTCACGTGCTATAAAGATAATCCACCTCATTGAATACGAATATCAACACAAGCCCTAGGGGCAAAGACAAAGTGTTGTTGAGCAAAACCATTGAAAACTCATTCAAGTTCCCAGATTTTGTAACCTGTTTAGCTGTATCCATGACCCTACGAAGTGTTAACTGCATCCCAAAAAATTGAAAAACTCAGCTATATAATTTGTATATAATTGATTGAATATGTGCATCAGCTTATAAACTCCAAAACAAGAAGAAGTTGAGATAAGAAACTAGGTTACTCACAGAATATGATGCAGTCAGAAAGCAATTTATAAGCTGCCATGTATATCCAACCACATTAAAAGCTAGATCTGTTATTCCTCCTGATATTGCTGATATGATCTGCATATATAAGTTCATTTAATCACTCGTTTAAAGAATAAAAATATGAAATATGATGATTTGTATCGTTGGGACCAATGTTCAATCACTAAAGATGATACCTTTTTACCATTTAGACAGAAAGAAATTATACAAAGGAAACGAAATTATACTTAATAAGCAACATACCATTAAAAAAAGTGATGCCCAAACTCTGTTATCATGGTGCTTGTTAAACAAATACATTTCACCAACTGCAGTTATCACATTTGTGAAGTTCTTCAGAACGGTAACCATAGCAACATTAATGTACCTCAGACTGCAAACAACATATGTAAAAACTGTTATATTGCAATCGAATAAGTTTTGATAGAAAGGAAAAAAAAATGGAAATTGATCTCATACCTAAACATGCTGGTAACTAACATCCCAACAAATATAAAGTTAACAGGCAACCAGACTTTAATTAATCTCCATGTAAGTGGTTCAGTTGATATTACACCAAGTACACTCAAACTTGAGACTATTAATACTGATACAAAGTTCTGTCATAATACAAAACAAAGGACTTTTAAGCCAATTAAGATATATATTCGAGTGGTATATTATTAATACCATTACTTAAAAAATAACTATACCTGGTAAAGCATCAAAGATATTCCAGCACTAAAATCATAGCTGGAGAGGACATATTTATTAACAAGTATCATGCTACATGACGAAAGACAATACGCAAGGCCAGATAATAGGGCCTGATTGTTAATTTTTACCCTATTATTCTTTAAGATCCTTTCTTTATCTTTATCAAATCTGCCAATCTCCACATCAGTCTCATTTTCACCAACATTATTCATCGTAAGAGCTGACCTGTACGAATTTAACATCAAACAATGATTCAAATCAGCATAAGCTTTATTTATAGAAAAGAATTCAAATCTTGTTAACAGGGAAAAAGAGGCCAAAACAATATTTTGACTTATAAAAGTAAAGAATTTTGTGTGCAAAAATCTAAGAACAGTTATAGTGTTATATTGTCATGTGTGATGCAAGGTAGAAGCACATAAAGAACTAAGTTTGCACTTTGCAAGGATAGAATGTTAATTTTTATGGTGCTTAATATTTTTTTTTTTTTTAAAGATAGAAAATTTTATTGATATAAATAGTAAAGGAAAGCATGAGAATAAAGGTGGATCGAATTGCCAATATCCTCTCATGAATTCTGTTTTCCCATAAGAATGAGATTCACCAAAACCAATACAAACATACTTGTAATATTTTTATCCTCATTTTAGTTAACAAAAGAAATACAACAACAAAACCCAATACCACATAAGTGGTGTATGGGGAGGTAAGATGTAGACAATCATTCCCCTATCCGAGAATAAAGACAAGTCATTTCTCCACCCAGAGTGAAAACACTCTCAAAAGTAGAGAAAGTCATCCCTCTCTCTATTCGACGGATAGAGGGATTGCTTACGAATGGACCTCCGGCCAATAAGTAGGAAATTTTTTTAAAAAAAATTAAATAAAATTAAAAATAAATTTGAGACGCCATGAAAATGGTAAATCAAATTTCCATGGGTTTTAATTCTTGCCTGAGATTTAATTTAATTTAGGCTCAAAGAGTCAGTCAAGTCGTCAATAAATCGAAGCTTGCTGTCGATTAACAAAAGAAATGTTAATCGAAAACACTTTAACATTTGGAAACTAAAAGCAGTAAATTTGATTGCTGCTTGCCAGATGGTGAATTAAATCTGATTGCTGTTCAAAAAAAAAAAAAAAAAAAAAAAAAAAAAAAAAAAAAATGAGAGCAGTAAGTTTCAAACACAATATTCCCAAACCCTAGTTGATTATTCTTACTCAATTCATAATCACCAATTAAGCAACAAACCAACTGTCAAGTTTAAAAATAAACCATAACTTTTATCACAAACATAATATAAAGCTGATCCCCTCACATTTAGCAAAAAGGTTTGACTCCAGATTGATTCTTACTTAACCTATTCAAATGCTTCACCTGAACTTATATTCAATGATCACGATTATATACGAACTATAGATATAATCAGTTCAAATTACGCACAAATTAAAGCGATAATTAACAAAAAAATCTCGAATTATGCACTTCCAGATGATAAATAGTCTCATACTTATCAGCTAAAAGTATCAGATATAACAACTTTAACTGATTAAATACCTCACGTAGAACACGATTAGCTAAAACATCATTATATAGAACTAAAAGTAAATTAACGAATTTTAATAATATGTGAAGTAAAGTAGAGTAAAAGTACCTGAATTAACTATGAAAAAATGAAGGCGAACATTGACAGAGAAAACGTATTGTTGAAATCACCGTCAGGTCAACGATCGGTTATTTGGCGGAATCACGGTGGTGTACGACGGATGAGTGCGGTGGCGATTTGCAATTAGTGGTGGCTGGATTAATTTGTTTATTAGGAAATTAAATTAAATTAAAATTAAGAATAATAATCAGAGGAACATGTGAAGTATGAGTGGAAATATAATTGGGGATTTAATTTAATTTGAGAGAGTTGAATTTAAAGGTGTATATATATTGGGATGAAATATCTTATGGAATGACTAGTTGGACCAACACATACTTATGTTACATTCCTAGGTGTCATTATTATATTTTTGTTTGCTTTTACTTTTTTTAGAATTTAAAAGAAATAAAAAATAAGAATTAGTACCAACAAATCTACAATAACTTACAACTAACCATGAAAAAAGTTGTGTTATATATGGTAATAAAGTAAATAAATACTCATTCGTTTAAAATGTGCATTTTTTTATAGGCAGACATTTAACAGACCTTTTTACAAAATCATGAATTTTGCCTAAATTGTATTACACATTATGTGTACATGACGTAAAGTTGTTATCCAGTTAGATCATTTTTACTTAGCGATATACTCTATTCATTGAATATCTATCTAATTCGATCATTAAAATGAATAAGAATAATTTATATAGATAACTATGGCATATATGATGTGCAAAATTTATTTAAATATAGATGATAATTTATCCTCCATAAATAAAAATATATCTATTATCACAAAAGTTTATAAGTATATATTTACTATATACATTATACATACGTATTAAAAATATATACATATTGGGGTCACCTGAAATTTTATTATGTTAATCAGGTGTATCTGCGAACACATTCAGGTTGTTATGGTTGTTGACAGTAAACACTTCCGTTTTGGGTGATTTTGCACATCCTTATACGTATACCGGTATACACTAAAAACTATTAGATATATTATCAAAATTATGAATTGCTAGCGTATTATATATCGTTAAGTCATATATATATCGTACATATTTACTGTTATTCAAGTTTTTATTCGAGTTTTTTTTATCGATTTTTAACAAATCAAAATGCATAAATCAATCTAGTTAAGTAAAAATTTACTTAAACCATATTGCAAAATCTAAGTCACCATAGTAGCAATCAATAGTAGCTCAAAGAATGTGTGAGACTAACTAATATTGCTATAGATTACACGTAATAGTAGTTAAAACATATATTCCCTTACAATTATATAATTGCTCAATTAACGACGACGATTTACATGTTTTTCTATATATATTTCATTTCATAATATGAGTATTTTAACTATTTGATAATGCTAAAAACGAACATATATTTCATTGCATTATTCCTCAAGAAAGACAAGCTTTTAGTTACAATTGTTCTATTTACAAGTGATATTCGTTTAAATAATAAAAGGTGAAGACAAAAGACAGATTCGACGAATTGAAGACGCAAATGACCAAAAAGCTCAAAAGTACAAAAGACAATCAAAGAGGTTCCAATTATTGATAAGAAACGTCTCGAAATTACAAGAGTACAAGATTCAAAACGCAAAGTACAAGATATTAAATTGTACGCAAGGACGTTCGAAAATCCGGAACCGGGACTAGAGTCAACTCTCAACGCTCGACGCAACGGACTAAAAATTACAAGTCAACTATGCACATAAATATAATATAATATTTAAATAATTCTTATAATTATTTATATATTATAATAAATAATAAAAACCGTCGGCAAGAAAGACTCCAAAGGGACTGAGCTGTAATTTCATTCTCCGCGACTCGCGGAGTTTAAAGAGTATTTCACCGCGAGTCGCGGAGCCCCAAAAGTCGAATTTTCCTATAAAAGCAACCGAATTCTGATCGCAAATCATCATTTTTTTTTCTCCTCATTCATACGATATATTTATATTTATAATTTATATTTTAATTTTAATTTTAATTATAATTCTAATAATAAGGGTATGTTAGCGAATATTGTAAGGGTGTAAGTCGAAATTCTGTCCGTGTAACGCTACGCTATTTTTAATCATTGTAAGTTATGTTCAACCTTTTTACATTAATGTCTCGTAGCTAAGTTATTATTATGCTTATTTAAAACGAAGTAATCATGATGTTGGGCTAATTACTAAAATTGGGTAATTGGGCTTTGTACCATAATTGGGGTTTGGACAAAAGAACGACACTTGTGGAAATTAGACTATGTGTTATTAATGGGCTTTATATTTGTTTAACTAAATGATAGTTTGTTAATGTTAATATAAAGATTTACAATTGGGCGTCCCTATAAATTACCATATACACTCGATCGGACACGATGGGCGGGGTATTTATACCAACGAATAATCGTTCATTTAACCGGACACGGGAATGGATTAATAGCCACTAGAATAATTAAAACATGGGTGAAATTATGTACAAGGACACTTGGTATAATTGATAACAAAATATTAAAACCTTGGGTTACACTCAGTCGACATCCTAGTGTAATTATTAAACAAAGTATTAAAATCTTGTTACAGTTTAAGTCCCCAATTAGTTGGAATATTTAACTTCAGGTATAAGGATAATTTGACGAGGACACTCGCATTTTATATTTATGACTGATGGACTGTTATGGACAAAAACCAGACGGACATATTAAATAATCCAGGACAAAGGACAATTAACCCATGGGCATAAAACAAAAATCAACACGTCAAACATCATGATTACGGAAGTTTAAATAAGCATAATTCTTTTATTTCATATTTAATTTCCTTTATTTTATATTTAATTGCACTTCTAAATATCGCATTTTTATTATTATTGTATTTAATTGCACTTTTAATTATCGTACTTTTTAATTATCGCAAGTTTATTTTATCGCACTTTTATTATTCGCAATTTCATTATCGTTATTTACTTTATGCTTTAATTTAAGTCTTGTATTCATTTTTAATATTTTACATTTGGTTTTAACTGCGACTAAAGTTTTAAAATCGACAAACCGGTCATTAAACGGTAAAAACCCCCCTTTATAATAATAATATTACTTATATATATATATATATATATATATATATATATATATATATATATATATATATATATATATATATATATATATATATATATATATATATATATTTGTATTTTTATAAAAGTAAACTAATATAGCGTTAAGCTTTGTTTAAAGATTTTCCCTGTGGAACGAACCGGACTTACTAAAAACTACACTACTGTACGATTAGGTACACTGCCTATAAGTGTTGTAGCAAGGTTTAAGTATATCCATTCTATAAATAAATAAATATCTTGTGTAAAATTGTATCGTATTTAATAGTATTTCCTGCAAAAATTTAATAGTATTTTATACCACTCCGCTACCGCATCAAGTATTTTTGGCGCCGCTGCCGGGGAACTTTCTAAACGCCGGAAGCGCAACGCTAATATATAAAAAAAAAAAAAAAGAGAGATTTTTAGTTTACTTCTATTAAAAGTCGCTTTTGTAAAAATACGTTTTAAATATTCGAAAATATAAAAAGAAAAACAAAAATATAAGTATTTTTAAGATTTTGTTAAATATTTAAGTTTTATAAAGTTTCTTTATTTTTATTTTATAAAAACATAAGTTTTATTTAAGTATTTTGTTTTTATTTAAAAACATAAAAAAATTATATATATAAATCTAGTTTTAAGCATTTTATTTATTAAAATTATAAAGTAGTTCTATTTTATTTAAGTTTTTAAAATATAAGTTTTTATACACATATTTTTTTTTTAACAGAAAAAATTAAAAACAAAAAAAAAATAAATAAATAAATAAAGAAAAACGCGTCGAATTTAAATAACCTGTCAGCTGAATTTTGGAACCCCGCGACTCGCGGGGTTTGAAGCTTTGAATACCGCAAGTCGCGGAGCTGCTCTGACACGCTGACAGAACCCTAATTTCACATTAATTACGGATTATATTATAATTATTAATATAAAACCCTAATTAGGTTTTAATTAAGTATTAATTTTAGTTTTTATTATTATTTTGTTTAATTAGTTTAATTAAAATATTAAATTAATAGTTTTATTAATTAAATAATATAAAAATAATATTTTTATAAAAATTGTACTTTTTACAACTTTTTGTATATTTTTATATTTTGTCCCTTTTTAATCGTTGTAGCATAATATTTGTATTTTTAGCTCATATTTAGTTTTAAACTTAGTTTTTGCTATAGTTATTTTTACTCCTAGATTTTTAGGCTTTGCCGTAAAATTCCTTAAGTGCTTTTTCTTTAGACTAAGATTTAGGTGCTTTAGAATTTTGCGACGCCTTTTTAAGTTTTAGTTTCTTTTTAAGTTATTTCCATTTGGGATTTAGTTTTTCCTGTAAACTTTAATATTTTTAGACGACTTTTACCTATGTATCAATTATCATTCCAATTAGTAATTTCAATTTGCGATTATAATTTTAAGTTAGTTGTAGTAATAAGGTTAGGTTAGTCAAGTATTTTTAAGTTTTATAAGTTTCTTTTATTTTTTCGTCACCTTTTATTTTTCAACCATTTTTCTTTTTCGACCTTTTTCGACGAACTCTTTTTCTTTCTTATTTCTCGCTATTCTAGTTTTAGGACATAGATTTTTATTCTACTTCTTATCTAAATTTCTTAAAATTACGAAAATTTATTTTGAGTGGTTAAATTGATAGACATCAAAATTTTCTGGTTCGTAGTAATAGTTGGATTTGTACGTAGACCGGGTTATTGGAGCCAAATAGTCCTCAATTATATTGAGACCAAATGAATCCTGCCCCTCTGCTGCATCTTTTGGCTATTCGAAACGTGGGCAAAATCAGAAAAGTCTATTGATTGGATAACTTATTATAAATTTTCTTTTCTTTTTAAAACTAATAGGATATTCAGTGAATGCACCGAGCAAGACGTTCACCACCTTTTGTACGTTCACCACCTGTAACTAGATCAAGACATTTAGCAAATATAACCGCCGTTGATTTTTCTTTAGAATCGTCATCCAGTAGACCAAGTACTTCAGTTCAAATTTCCGATAATCCATTTTTTGAACCCGACCTTGAAATGTCCCGTTCTTATTGATTAAAAACGTTCCATATTAATTGATTTCGTTGCGAGGTTTTGACCTCTATATGAGACGTTTTTCAAAGACTGCATTCATTTTAAAACAAACCATAACCTTTATTTCATCAATAAAGGTTTAAAAAGCTTTACGTAGATTATCAAATAATGATAATCTAAAATATCTTGTTTACACACGACCATTACATAATGGTTTACAATACAAATATGTTACAACAAAATAAGTTTCTTGAATGCAGTTTTTACACAATATCATACAAGCATGGACTCCAAATCTCGTCCTTATTTAAGTATGCGACAGCGGAAGCTCTTAATAATCACCTGAGAATAAACATGCTTAAAACGTCAACAAAAATGTTGGTGAGTTATAGGTTTAACCTATATATATCAAATCATAATAATAGACCACAAGATTTCATATTTCAATACACATCCCATACATAGAGATAAAAATCATTCATATGGTGAACACCTGGTAACCGACATTAACAAGATGCATATATAAGAATATCCCCATCATTCCGGGACACCCTTCGGATATGATATAAATTTCGAAGTACTAAAGCATCCGGTACTTTGGATGGGGTTTGTTAAGCCCAATAGATCTATCTTTAGAGTTCGCGTCAATTAGGGTGTCTGTTCCCTAATTCTTAGATTACCAGACTTAATAAAAAGGGGTATATTCGATTTCGATAATTCAACCATAGAATGTAGTTTCACGTACTTGTGTCTATTTTGTAAATCATTTATAAAACCTGCATGTATTCTCATCCCAAAAATATTAGATTTTAAAAGTGGGACTATAACTCACTTTCACAGATTTTTACTTCGTCGGGAAGTAAGACTTGGCCACTGGTTGATTCAAGAACCTATAACAATATATACATATATATCAAAGTATGTTCAAAATATAATTACAACACTTTTAATATATTTTGATGTTTTAAGTTTATTAAGTCAGCTGTCCTCGTTAGTAACCTACAACTAGTTGTCCATAGTTAGATGTACAGAAATAAATCGATAAATATTATCTTGAATCAATCCACGACCCAGTGTATACGTATCTCAGTATTGATCACAACTCAAACTATATATATTTTGGAATCAACCTCAACCCTGTATAGCTAACTCCAACATTCACATATAGAGTGTCTATGGTTGTTCCGAAATATATATAGATGTGTCGACATGATAGGTCGAAACATTGTATACGTGTCTATGGTATCTCAAGATTACATAATATACAATACAAGTTGATTAAGTTATGGTTGGAATAGATTTGTTACCAATTTTCACGTAGCTAAAATGAGAAAAATTATCCAATCTTGTTTTACCCATAACTTCTTCATTTTAAATCCGTTTTGAGTGAATCAAATTGCTATGGTTTCATATTGAACTCTATTTTATGAATCTAAACAGAAAAAGTATAGGTTTATAGTCAGAAAAATAAGTTACAAGTCGTTTTTGTAAAGGTAGTCATTTCAGTCGAAAGAACGACGTCTAGATGACCATTTTAGAAAACATACTTCCACTTTGAGTTTAACCATAATTTTTGGATATAGTTTCATGTTCATAATAAAAATCATTTTCTCAGAATAACAACTTTTAAATCAAAGTTTATCATAGTTTTTAATTAACTACCCCAAAACAGCCCGCGGTGTTACTACGACGGCGTTAATCAAGTTTTACGATGTTTTTCGTGTTTCCAGGTTTTAAATCATTAAGTTAGCATATCATATAGATATAGAACATGTGTTTAGTTGATTTTAAAAGTCAAGTTAGAAGGATTAACTTTTGTTTGCGAACAAGTTTAGAATTAACTAAACTATGTTCTAGTGATTACAAGTTTAAACCTTCGAATAAGATAGCTTTATATGTATGAATCGAATGATGTTATGAACATCATTACTACCTTAAGTTCCTTGGATAAACCTACTGGAAAAGAGAAAAATGGATCTAGCTTCAACGGATCCTTGGATGGCTCGAAGTTCTTGAAGCAGAATCATGACACGAAAACAAGTTCAAGTAAGATCATCACTTGAAATAAGATTGTTATAGTTATAGAAATTGAACCAAAGTTTGAATATGATTATTACATTGTATTAGAATGATAACCTACTGTAAGAAACAAAGATTTCTTGAGGTTGGATGATCACCTTACAAGATTGGAAGTGAGCTAGCAAACTTGAAAGTATTCTTGATTTTATGTAACTAGAACTTTTGGAATTTATGAAGAACACTTAGAACTTGAAGATAGAACTTGAGAGAGATCAATTAGATGAAGAAAATTGAAGAATGAAAGTGTTTATAGGTGTTTTTGGTCGTTGGTGTATGGATTAGATATAAAGGATATGTAATTTTGTTTTCATGTAAATAAGTCATGAATGATTACTCATATTTTTGTAATTTTATGAGATATTTCATGCTAGTTGCCAAATGATGGTTCCCACATGTGTTAGGTGACTCACATGGGCTGCTAAGAGCTGATCATTGGAGTGTATATACCAATAGTACATACATCTAAAAGCTGTGTATTGTACGAGTACGAATACGGGTGCATACGAGTAGAATTGTTGATGAAACTGAACGAGGATGTAATTGTAAGCATTTTTGTTAAGTAGAAGTATTTTGATAAGTGTATTGAAGTCTTTCAAAAGTGTATAAATACATATTAAAACACTACATGTATATACATTTTAACTGAGTCGTTAAGTCATCGTTAGTCGTTACATGTAAGTGTTGTTTTGAAACCTTTAGGTTAACGATCTTGTTAAATGTTGTTAACCCAATGTTTATAATATCAAATGAGATTTTAAATTATTATATTATCATGATATTATCATGTATGAATATCTCTTAATATGATATATATACATTAAATGTCTTTACAACGATAATCGTTACATATATGTCTCGTTTAAAAATCATTAAGTTAGTAGTCTTGTTTTTACATATGTAGTTCATTGTTAATATACTTAATGATATGTTTACTTATCATAGTATCATGTTAACTATATATATCCATGTATATGTCATCATATAGTTTTTACAAGTTTTAACGTTCGTGAATCACCGGTCAACTTGGGTGGTCAATTGTCTATATGAAACATATTTCAATTAATCAAGTCTTAACAAGTTTGATTGCTTAACATGTTGGAAACATTTAATCATGTAAATATAAATCTTAATTAATATATATAAACATGGAAAAGTTCGGGTCACTACAGTACCTACCCGTTAAATAAATTTCGTCCCGAAATTTTAATCTGTTGAAGGTGTTGACGAATCTTCTGGAAATAGATGCGGGTATTTCTTCTTCATCTGATCTTCATGCTCCCAGGTGAACTCAGGTCCTCTACGAGCATTCCATCGAACCTTAACAATTGGTATCTTGTTTTGCTTAAGTCTTTTAACCTCACGATCCATTATTTCAACGGGTTCTTCGATGAATTGGAGTTTTTCGTTGATTTGGATTTCATCTAACGGAATAGTGAGATCTTCTTTAGCAAAACATTTCTTCAAATTCGAGACGTGGAAAGTGTTATGTACAGCCGCGAGTTGTTGAGGTAACTCAAGTCGGTAAGCTACTGGTCTGACACGATCAATAATCTTGAATGGTCCAATATACCTTGGATTTAATTTCCCTCGTTTACCAAATCGAACAACGCCTTTCCAAGGTGCAACTTTAAGCATGACCATCTCTCCAATTTCAAATTCTATATCTTTTCTTTTAATGTCAGCGTAGCTCTTTTGTCGACTTTGGGCGGTTTTCAACCGTTGTTGAATTTGGATGATCTTCTCGGTAGTTTCTTGTATAATCTCCGGACCCGTAATCTGTCTATCCCCCACTTCACTCCAACAAATCAGAGACCTGCACTTTCTACCATAAAGTGCTTCAAATGGCGCCATCTCAATGCTTGAATGGTAGCTGTTGTTGTAGAAAAATTCTGCTAACGGTAGATGTCGATCCCAACTGTTTCCGAAATCAATAACACATGCTCGTAGCATGTCTTCAAGCGTTTGTATCGTCCTTTCGCTCTGCCCATCAGTTTGTGGATGATAGGCAGTACTCATGTCTAGACGAGTTCCTAATGCTTGCTGTAATGTCTGCCAGAATCTTGAAATAAATCTGCCATCCCTATCAGAGATAATAGAGATTGGTATTCCATGTCTGGAGACGACTTCCTTCAAATACAGTCGTGCTAACTTCTCCATCTTGTCATCTTCTCTTATTGGCAGGAAGTGTGCTGATTTGGTGAGACGATCAACTATTACCCAAATAGTATCAAAACCACTTGCAGTCCTTGGCAATTTAGTGATGAAATCCATGGTAATGTTTTCCCATTTCCATTCTGGGATTTCGGGTTGTTGAAGTAGACCTGATGGTTTCTGATGCTCAGCTTTGACCTTAGAACACGTCAAACATTCTCCTACGTATTTAGCAACATCGGCTTTCATACCCAGCCACCAAAAATGTTTCTTGAGATCCTTGTACATCTTCCCCGTTCCAGGATGTATTGAGTATCTGGTTTTATGAGCTTCTCTAAGTACCATTTCTCTCATATCTCCAAATTTTGGTACCCAAATCCTTTCAGCCCTATACCGGGTTCCGTCTTCCCGAATATTAAGATGCTTCTCCGATCCTTTGGGTATTTCATCCTTTAAATTTCCCTCTTTTAAAACTCCTTGTTGCGCCTCCTTTATTTGAGTAGTAAGGTTATTACGAATCATTATATTCATAGATTTTACTCGAATGGGTTCTCTGTCCTTCCTGCTCAAGGCATCGGCTACCACATTTGCCTTCCCCGGGTGGTAACGAATCTCAAAGTCGTAATCATTCAATAATTCAATCCACCTACGCTGCCTCATATTCAGTTGTTTCTGATTAAATATGTGTTGAAGACTTTTGTGGTCGGTATATATAATACTTTTGACCCTATATAAGTAGTGCCTCCAAGTCTTTAATGCAAAAACA
Organism: Rutidosis leptorrhynchoides; assembly: GCF_046630445.1. Classification (NCBI taxonomy): domain Eukaryota; kingdom Viridiplantae; phylum Streptophyta; class Magnoliopsida; order Asterales; family Asteraceae; genus Rutidosis; species Rutidosis leptorrhynchoides. Next base: position 571,285,813 of record NC_092335.1, on the reverse strand, counting down.
ACCGCGCCTAATTTCAAATCATGCGTCGTATAATTTTGTTCGTGAATCTTCAATTGTCTAGACGCATAAGCAATCACCTTCGTTCGTTGCATTAATACACAACCGAGACCTTGCTTTGATGCGTCACAATAAATCACAAAATCATCATTCCCTTCAGGCAATGACAATATAGGTGCCGTAGTTAGCTTTTTCTTCAATAACTGAAACGCTTTCTCTTGTTCATCATTCCATTCAAATTTCTTCCCTTTATGCGTTAATGCAGTCAAGGGTTTTGCTATTCTGGAAAAGTCTTGGATGAACCTTCTGTAGTAACCAGCTAGTCCTAAAAACTGGCGTATGTGTTTCGGAGTTTTCGGGGTTTCCCACTTTTCAACAGTTTCTATCTTTGCCGGATCCACCTTAATACCTTCTTTGTTCACTATGTGACCGAGGAATTGAACTTCTTCCAACCAAAATGCACACTTTGAAAACTTAGCGTACAATTCTTCCTTCCTCAATACTTCTAACACCTTTCTCAAATGTTCACCGTGTTCTTGATCATTCTTTGAGTAAATAAGTATGTCATCAATGAAAACAATGACAAACTTGTCAAGGTATGGTCCACACACTCGGTTCATAAGGTCCATGAACACAGCTGGTGCATTAGTTAAACCAAACGGCATGACCATAAACTCATAATGACCGTAACGTGTTCTGAAAGCAGTCTTTGGAATATCATCTTCTTTCACCCGCATTTGATGATACCCGGAACGTAAGTCAATCTTTGAATAAACAGACGAGCCTTGTAGTTGATCAAATAAGTCATCGATTCTCGGTAGTGGGTAGCGGTTCTTGATGGTAAGTTTGTTCAACTCTCGGTAGTCGATACACAACCTGAATGTACCATCTTTCTTCTTGACAAACAAAACAGGAGCTCCCCACGGTGATGTGCTTGGTCGAATGAAACCACGCTCTAAAAGTTCTTGTAATTGGCTTTGTAGTTCTTTCATCTAGCTGGGTGCGAGTCTGTAAGGAGCACGAGCTATTGGTGCAGCTCCTGGTACAAGATCTATTTGAAATTCAACAGATCGATGTGGGGGTAATCCCGGTAATTCTTTCGAAAATACATCGGGAAATTCTTTTGCAATGGGAACATCATTGATGCTCTTTTCTTCAGTTTGTACTTTCTCGACGTGTGCTAGAACAGCATAGCAACCTTTTCTTATTAGTTTTTGTGCCTTCAAATTACTAATAAGATGTAGCTTCGTGTTGCCCTTTTCTCCGTACACCATTAAGGGTTTTCCTTTTTCTCGTATAATGCGAATTGTATTTTTGTAACAAACGATCTCTGCTTTCACTTCTTTCAACCAGTCCATACCGATTATCACATCAAAACTCCCTAACTCTACTGGTATCAAATCAATCTTAAATGTTTCGCTAACCAGTTTAATTTCTCGATTCCGACATATATTATCTGCTGAAATTAATTTACCATTTGCTAATTCGAGTAAAAATTTACTATCCAAAGGCGTCAATGGACAACTTAATTTAGCACAAAAATCTCTACTCATATAGCTTCTATCCGCACCCGAATCAAATAAAACGTAAGCAGATTTATTGTCAATAAGAAACGTACCCGTAACAAGCTCCGGGTCTTCTTGTGCCTCTGCCGCATTAATATTGAAAACTCTTCCGCGGCCTTGTCCATTCGTGTTCTCCTGGTTCGGGAAATTTCTAATAATGTGGCCCGGTTTTCCACATTTATAACAAACTACATTGGCATAACTTGCTCCGACACTACTTGCTCCGCCATTACTCGTTCCGACACCATTTGTTCCTTTCGTTCTATTAACCCCTGGTCCGTAGACCTCACACTTTGCCGCGCTATGACCATTTCTTTTACACTTGTTGCAAAATTTGGTGCAGAACCCCGAGTGATTCTTTTCACACCTTTGGCATAGCTGCTTCTGATTGTTGTTGTTGTTGCGGTTATTATTGTTGTTGGGATGATTGTTGTAGTTGTTGTTGTTGTTGTTGTTGTTGTTGTTGTTGTTGTTGTTGGGCCGTTTGTTGTAGTTGCGATTGATGTTGCGATTGTTGGGATAATTGTTGCGATTATTGTTGTAATTGCTGTTGTTGTTGTATTGGTGATTCTTATCACCGTTTTCCTCCCACTTTCTTTTGACTTGCTTCACATTGGCCTCTTCAGCAGTCTGTTCTTTAATTCTTTCTTCAATCTGGTTCACGAGTTTGTGAGCCATTCTACATGCCTGTTGTATGGAGGCGGGCTCGTGTGAACTTATATCTTCTTAGATTCTTTCCGGTAATCCTTTCACAAACGCGTCGATCTTCTCTTCCTCATCTTCGAATGCTCCCGGACACAATAGGCACAATTCTGTGAATCGTCTTTCGTACGTGGTAATATCAAATCCTTGGGTTCGTAACCCTCTAAGTTCTGTCTTGAGCTTATTGACCTCGGTTCTGGGACGGTACTTCTCGTTCATCAAGTGCTTGAATGCTGACCACTGTAGTGAGTACGCATCGTCTTGTCCCACTTGCTCTAGATAGGTATTCCGCCATGTTAACGCAGAACCTGTGAAGGTATGCGTAGCGTACTTTACTTTGTCCTCTTCAGTACACTTACTTATGGCAAACACCGATTCGACCTTCTCGGTCCACCGTTTCAATCCGATCGGTCCTTCGGTTCCATCAAATTCCAAAGGTTTGCAGGCAGTGAATTCTTTGTAGGTGCATCCTACACGATTTCCTGTACTGCTAGATCCAAGGTTATTGTTGGTATGTAGCGCAGCCTGTACTGCGGCTATGTTTGAAGCTAGAAAAGTACGGAATTCCTCTTCTTTCATATTCACGGTGTGTCGAGTAGTCGGTGCCATTTCCTTCAAAATAGTTAAATGGAACAAGTTAATCATACAGAATATTAAGAGTAGTTAATAGTATTTCGTAGCATAATATGAACTCATTTATAAAAGCTTTTTCTTCATATTAGCGTTTTATAAGTTTAAATTCGGGTAGTACCTACCCGTTAAGTTCATACTTAGTAGCTAATATACAATTCAACTACTACAATTCTATATGAAAAACTGATTATAATAATATTTCGCGTTCAAACTTTTACACAATATTTTACAAACTTACAATACCGCTTATTTTACATATAGCATGAAATATAGCACACAATAAATTAGATACAAGATGGTTGTGAAGATAATTCTAGCTAGTACACAAGTCGTTCAGCAAAGGCAATAAAGACACGTAATTCATACGTCCAGAAACAAGTCATGCATTCTGGTTTTACTAAGATTACTTCCCATCCTTGGTCTTGTGGAACATAACCGTTATGGCCGTTGATAAGACAGCGTGTTGTAACGTCGTCAAAGGGACGAGGGTTACGTAATGTCCAATAGTCCCGTAACAATCTAAAAACCTCATTTCTTACCCCAATTACCGACTCCGTCACTTGTGGGAACGTTTTGTTTAATAGTTGTAGCCCGATGTTCTTGTTCTCACTTTGGTGAGAAGCGAACATTACTAATCCGTAAGCATAACATGCTTCTTTATGTTGCATGTTAGCCGATTTTTCTAAATCACGAAGTCTAATATTCGGATATATTGAGTCAAAATAATTTCTTAACCCGTTGCGTAAAATAGCATTTGGGTTCCCCGCAATATATGCGTCAAAGTAAACACATCGTAACTTATGGGTTTCCCAATGTGATATCCCCCATCTTTCAAACGAAAGTCTCTTATAAACCAAGACATTCTTGGAACGTTCTTCGAATGTCTTACAAACTGATCTCGCCTTAAATAGTTGTGCCGAGGAATTCTGGCCGACTCTAGACAAGATTTCATCAATCATGTCTCCGGGTAGGTCTCTTAAAATATTGGATTGTCTATCCATTTTGTATTTTTTAAACTGTAAAATAGACAAGAGTTAGATTCATAAAAAAAATACTTATTAATACAAGCAATTTTTACATATATCATAAAGCATAAGAACACTATATTACATATATTACACCACACGAATACAACTATCTTATTCCGACTCGCTCGTTTCTTCTTCTTCGGTTTTGGTTCGTTTTGCCAAGTTTCTAGGGATATATGATGTTCCCCTAATACTAACTGACGTTTTCCACAACGGTTTAGAAAAACCTGGTGGTTTAGAGGTTCCCGGGTCATTGTTACAACTTAAGGACTTCGGGGGTTGACGATACATATAAAGTTCATCGGGGTTGGAATTAGATTTCTCTATTTTTATGCCCTTTCCCTTATTATTTTCTTTTGCCTTTTTAAATTCAGTTGGGGTAATTTCTATAACATCATCGGAATTCTCGTCGGAATCCGATTCATCGGAGAATTGGTAATCCTCCCAATATTTTGCTTCCTTGGCGGAAACACCATTGACCATAATTAACCTTGGTCGGTTGGTTGAGGATTTTCTTTTACTTAACCGTTTTATTATTTCCCCCACCGATTCTACTTCTTCATCCGGTTCCGATTCTTCTTCCGGTTCCGATTCTTCTTCCGGTTCCGACTCTTCTTCCGGTTCCTCTTCGGGAACTTGTGAATCAGTCCACGAATCATTCCAATTTACATTTGACTCTTCATTATTATTAGGTGAGTCAATGGGACTTGTTCTAGAGGTAGACATCTATCACATAATATCAAACACGTTAAGAGATTAATATATCACATAATATTCACATGTTAAAAATATATAGTTTCCAACAAAATTTGTTAAGCAATCATTTTTCAAGTAAACACGGTCGAAGTCCAGACTCACTAATGCATCCTAACAAACTCGATAAGACACACTAATGCAAAATTCTGGTTCTCTAAGACCAACGCTCGGATACCAACTGAAATGTCCCGTTCTTATTGATTAAAAACGTTCCATATTAATTGATTTCGTTGCGAGGTTTTGACCTCTATATGAGACGTTTTTCAAAGACTGCATTCATTTTAAAACAAACCATAACCTTTATTTCATCAATAAAGGTTTAAAAAGCTTTACATAGATTATCAAATAATGATAATCTAAAATATCTTGTTTACACACGACCATTACATAATGGTTTACAATACAAATATGTTACAACAAAATAAGTTTCTTGAATGCAGTTTTTACACAATATCATACAAGCATGGACTCCAAATCTCGTCCTTATTTAAGTATGCGACAGCGGAAGCTCTTAATAATCACCTGAGAATAAACATGCTTAAAACGTCAACAAAAATGTTGGTGAGTTATAGGTTTAACCTATATATATCAAATCATAATAATAGACCACAAGATTTCATATTTCAATACACATCCCATACATAGAGATAAAAATCATTCATATGGTGAACACCTGGTAACCGACATTAACAAGATGCATATATAAGAATATCCCCATCATTCCGGGACACCCTTCGGATATGATATAAATTTCGAAGTACTAAAGCATCCGGTACTTTGGATGGGGTTTGTTAAGCCCAATAGATCTATCTTTAGAGTTCGCGTCAATTAGGATGTCTGTTCCCTAATTCTTAGATTACCAGACTTAATAAAAAGGGGCATATTCGATTTCGATAATTCAACCATAGAATGTAGTTTCACGTACTTGTGTCTATTTTGTAAATCATTTATAAAACCTGCATGTATTCTCATCCCAAAAATATTAGATTTTAAAAGTGGGACTATAACTCACTTTCACAGATTTTTACTTCGTCGGGAAGTAAGACTTGGCCACTGGTTGATTCACGAACCTATAACAATATATACATATATATCAAAGTATGTTCAAAATATAATTACAACACTTTTAATATATTTTGATGTTTTAAGTTTATTAAGTCAGCTGTCCTCGTTAGTAACCTACAACTAGTTGTCCACAGTTAGATGTACAGAAATAAATCGATAAATATTATCTTGAATCAATCCACGACCCAGTGTATACGTATCTCAGTATTGATCACAACTCAAACTATATATATTTTGGAATCAACCTCAACCCTGTATAGCTAACTCCAACATTCACATATAGAGTGTCTATGGTTGTTCCGAAATATATATAGATGTGTCGACATGATAGGTCGAAACATTGTATACGTGTCTATGGTATCTCAAGATTACATAATATACAATACAAGTTGATTAAGTTATGGTTGGAATAGATTTGTTACCAATTTTCACGTAGCTAAAATGAGAAAAATTATCCAATCTTGTTTTACCCATAACTTCTTCATTTTAAATCCGTTTTGAGTGAATCAAATTGCTATGGTTTCATATTGAACTCTATTTTATGAATCTAAACAGAAAAAGTATAGGTTTATAGTCAGAAAAATAAGTTACAAGTCGTTTTTGTAAAGGTAGTCATTTCAGTCGAAAGAACGACGTCTAGATGACCATTTTAGAAAACATACTTCCACTTTGAGTTTAACCATAATTTTTGGATATAGTTTCATGTTCATAATAAAAATCATTTTCTCAGAATAACAACTTTTAAATCAAAGTTTATCATAGTTTTTAATTAACTAACCCAAAACAGCCCGCGGTGTTACTACGACGGCGTTAATCCGGTTTTACGATGTTTTTCGTGTTTTCAGGTTTTAAATCATTAAGTTAGCATATCATATAGATATAGAACATGTGTTTAGTTGATTTTAAAAGTCAAGTTAGAAGGATTAACTTTTGTTTGCGAACAAGTTTAGAATTAACTAAACTATGTTCTAGTGATTACAAGTTTAAACCTTCGAATAAGATAGCTTTATATGTATGAATCGAATGATGTTATGAACATCATTACTACCTTAAGTTCCTTGGATAAACCTACTGGAAAAGAGAAAAATGGATCTAGCTTCAACGGATCTTTGGATGGCTCGAAGTTCTTGAAGCAGAATCATGACACGAAAACAAGTTCAAGTAAGATCATCACTTGAAATAAGATTGTTATAGTTATAGAAATTGAACCAAAGTTTGAATATGATTATTACCTTGTATTAGAATGATAACCTACTGTAAGAAACAAAGATTTCTTGAGGTTGGATGATCACCTTACAAGATTGGAAGTGAGCTAGCAAACTTGAAAGTATTCTTGATTTTATGTAACTAGAACTTTTGGAATTTATGAAGAACACTTAGAACTTGAAGATAGAACTTGAGAGAGATCAATTAGATGAAGAAAATTGAAGAATGAAAGTGTTTGTAGGTGTTTTTGGTCGTTGGTGTATGGATTAGATATAAAGGATATGTAATTTTGTTTTCATGTAAATAAGTCATGAATGATTACTCATATTTTTGTAATTTTATGAGATATTTCATGCTAGTTGCCAAATGATGGTTCCCACATGTGTTAGGTGACTCACATGGGCTGCTAAGAGCTGATCATTGGAGTGTATATACCAATAGTACATACATCTAAAAGCTGTGTATTGTACGAGTACGAATACGGGTGCATACGAGTAGAATTGTTGATGAAACTGAACGAGGATGTAATTGTAAGCATTTTTGTTAAGTAGAAGTATTTTGATAAGTGTATTGAAGTCTTTCAAAAGTGTATAAATACATATTAAAACACTACATGTATATACATTTTAACTGAGTCGTTAAGTCATCGTTAGTCGTTACATGTAAGTGTTGTTTTGAAACCTTTAGGTTAACGATCTTGTTAAATGTTGTTAACCCAATGTTTATAATATCAAATGAGATTTTAAATTATTATATTATCATGATATTATCATGTATGAATATCTCTTAATATGATATATATACATTAAATATCTTTACAACGATAATCGTTACATATATGTCTCGTTTAAAAATCATTAAGTTAGTAGTCTTGTTTTTACATATGTAGTTCATTGTTAATATACTTAATGATATGTTTACTTATCATAGTATCATGTTAACTATATATATCCATGTATATGTCATCATATAGATTTTACAAGTTTTAACGTTCGTGAATCACCGGTCAACTTGGGTGGTCAATTGTCTATATGAAACATATTTCAATTAATCAAGTCTTAACAAGTTTGATTGCTTAACATGTTGGAAACATTTAATCATGTAAATATAAATCTTAATTAATATATATAAACATGGAAAAGTTCGGGTCACTACAGACCTCACAATTGAGAATCCGGAAAATATTCAGGAACGGTTCGTAGATCCTGAACCATTAAACTTTCCTCCGGAGCCACCAATCATTCAAACAGAGATTGTTGAGGAACGAACCATTAAATCAGAATCATCTAGTGATACCGATTCAACAAATTCAATTATGGAGAATCTGGAACCTTTAAGTATGGAAGACCGAATGAGAGCTAAACGCACTGGCCAAGGTTACGCAATTACTCATCCAGACATTAATGCGCCAGATTATGAAATCAAAGGACAAATTCTACACATGGTGACTAATCAATGCCAATTTAGTGGTGCGCCGAAGGAAGATCCAAATGAACATCTACGTACCTTTAATAGGATCTGCACACTATTTAAAATCCGAGAAGTGGAGGATGAACAGATATATCTCATGTTATTTCCCTGGACTTTAAAGGGAGAAGCCAAAGATTGGTTGGAATCGTTACCTGAAGGGGCGATCGATACATGGGACGTTTTAGTTGACAAATTTCTTAAACAATTCTTTCCTGCATCTAAAGCCGTAAGACTTCAAGCAGAAATTGTTACGTTCACACAGAAACCAAATGAAACTCTATATGAGGCGTGGACTAGATATGGAAAGTTGTTAAGAGGATGTCCGCAACATGGTTTAGACACCTGTCAAATAGTACAAATATTCTACCAAGGATGCGACATCACTACAAGAAAAGACATAGATATAGCAGCTGGTGGTTCTATTATGAAGAAAACCGAAACTGATGCTTACAAAATTATTGATAATACTGCTTCCCACTCACATGAGTGGCACCAAGAAAAAGACATCGTTAGATCATATAAAGCAGCTAGAGCCGATTCTAGACATGACTTAGATTCCATTTCCGCAAAGATAGATGCTGTGGAGAGACGAATGGAAAAGTTGACTAAAGATATTCACTCAATACGAATTAGTTGTGAGCAGTGTGGAGGACCACATTTGACAAAAGATTGTCTCAGTATTGAATTAACAATGGAACAAAGAGAGAATATTTCATACATAAACCAAAGGCCTGGAAATAATTATCAGAATAATTATCAACCGCCAAGACCGATTTACAATCAAAACCAGAATTATAACAGAAATATTTCATACAACAACCAACAAGGTCCTAGCAATCAACAAGTATCCAATAATACTTATAATCAGCAAAGACCTAATTTTCAAAACAAACCACCACAACAAACCGATGATAAAAAGCCGAATTTAGAAGATATGATGACGAAGCTAGTTGAAACTCAAACGCAGTTTTTCACATCTCAGAAACAAACCAATGAACAAAATGCTCAAGCATTTAGAAATCAACAAGCTTCTATTCAAAATCTGGAACAAGAAGTGAGTAACCTAGCAAGGTTAATAGGTGAAAGAAAACCGGGAAGTCTACCTAGTGATACAAATGCTAACCTCCGGAGTGAAACAGCTAAAGCCATTACCACAAGAAGTGGCACAACACTTAAACCACCTGAAATACCTGTAACTTCTGATGAAGCCATTCCTACTCCACAAGAACCACAACCTGATCAAGATAAGGAAAAAGAACCGGTAGTTGAAAAGGTTAATGAAGATAACACAGTTAAGGATAAACCTTATGTTAAACCATACCAACCACCACTTCCTTACCTGAGTAAAATGAAGAAAGAGAAACTTGAAGCCGAGCAATCCAAATTCTTGGATATGTTTAAACAGATAAATGTAAATCTTCCTTTCATTGATGTGATTTCAGGAATGCCTAGATATGCTAAATTCTTGAAAGATCTAATTTCAAATAGAAAGAAAATGGAAGAACTCTCGGCTGTTACTATGAATGCTAATTGTTCAGCAGTGCTGTTGAATAAGATACCAGAAAAATTATCTGATCCAGGAAGTTTCACAATTCCATGTTTTCTGGGTAGTCTTAGTTCAATAGAAGCATTGGCAGACTTAGGTGCTAGTATAAATGTAATGCCGTATTCACTATACACTAAACTAGACCTTGGAGAATTGAAACCAACCAGAATAAGCATACAACTAGCCGATAGATCAATAAAATACCCTAGAGGGATAATGGAGAACATGCTAGTTAAAGTTGGTACTTTAGTATTTCCAGTAGATTTTGTTGTTTTGGACATGGAAGAAGATTCTCAAGTTCCTCTCATATTAGGAAGACAATTCTTAAACACGGCTAAAGCAATGATAGACGTGTTCGGTAAGAAACTGACCCTAAGTATAGAGGATGAGAGTGTTACCTTTTCAGTTGATAGAGCAATGCAACAACCACAATCTGCAGATGATACATGTTATTATATTCAAACTATAGATGCACATGCAGAATTATTAGAAGAATTTCCAGAATTACAAGGAACAGGAGAATGTTCTTTAGGAGAAGGTAATGAACCAATTGATGAAGCTGAAATGTTAGCTACACTTATAGCTAATGGATATGAACCAACAACAGAAGAAATTCAAATGCTAAAAGAAGAAGACAGATATCGATACAAATCATCGATAGAAGAACCTCCGAAATTAGAGTTAAAGCCACTTCCAAACCATTTGGAATACGCTTATTTACATGGTGAATCTGAATTACCTGTAATAATATCGTCTTCTCTTACTGAAAATGAGAAATCACAACTCATTTCTGTGTTGAAAGCTCATAAACCAGCCATTGCATGGAAGATTCATGATATTAAAGGAATAAGTCCTTCGTATTGCACACATAAAATCTTTATGGAAGAAGGTCATAAAACGTATGTGCAACGCCAACGAAGACTAAATCCTAATATGCAAGATGTAGTTAAGAAAGAGATTATTAAACTGCTAGATGCAGGTTTGATATATCCAATTTCTGATAGTCCATGGGTAAGCCCAGTTCAATGCGTGCCGAAGAAGGGTGGCATGACTGTCATTACAAATGAGAAAAATGAGCTTATTCCTACTAGGACTGTAACAGGATGGCGTGTGTGTATTGATTATAGAAAATTAAATGACGCCACCAGAAAAGATCACTTTCCCTTACCTTTCATAGATCAAATGTTGGAAAGATTAGCCGGAAATAGTTACTATTGTTTTCTAGATGGATTTTCCGGATATTTTCAAATTCCAATAGCACCCGAGGACCAAGAGAAAACCACATTCACGTGCCCTTATGGTACTTTTGCTTACAAACGCATGCCATTTGGACTTTGCAACGCCCCTGCAACCTTTCAAAGGTGTATGATGGCGATTTTTCACGACATGATAGAAGAATGCATGGAAGTATTCATGGATGACTTTTCAGTCTTCGGTGATACATTTAAATCATGTCTAGTTAATCTGGAACGAATGCTAATTAGATGTGAACAATCAAATCTAGTTCTTAATTGGGAGAAATGCCATTTCATGGTTAAAGAAGGCATCGTTCTTGGACATAAAATTTCAAAAGAAAGAATTGAAGTGGATAGAGCTAAAGTAGATGTAATTGCTAAACTTCCACATCCCACCAATGTTAGAGGAGTTAGGAGTTTTTTAGGGCATGCCGGTTTTTACCGACGTTTCATAAAAGATTTTTCTAAAATTGCCACTCCTATGAATAAACTCCTAGAAAAGGATGCGCCATTCATCTTTTCAGATGAGTGTATCAAATCTTTTAATATTCTTAAAGAGAAACTCACTAATGCGCCGATCATGATAACACCAAATTGGAATCTACCATTTGAACTAATGTGCGATGCAAGTGATTTTGCAATGGGAGCCGTTTTAGGACAAAGGATTGAAAAACGATTTCAACCTATATATTATGCTAGTAAGACATTACAAGGAGCACAAATGAACTATACAACTACTGAAAAAGAACTCCTTGCTATTGTCTTTGCTTTTGACAAATTTCGATCATATCTCGTTCTAGCAAAAACGGTGGTCTATACCGACCATTCTGCTCTTAGATACCTATTTTCAAAACAAGATGCTAAACCAAGATTAATCCGTTGGATCTTACTCTTACAAGAGTTTGATATTGAAATCCGAGATAAAAGAGGAGCAGAAAATCTCGCCGCTGATCATCTTTCTCGTCTTGAAAATCCCGAATTAGAAGTTCTAAATGAATCAGCTATACAAGACAACTTTCCTGATGAATATCTATTGAAAATAGATTATAAAGAAATCCCATGGTTTGCAGACTATGCAAACTACTTAGTTTGTGGATTCCTTGAAAAAGGATTATCGTACCAAAGACGAAAGAAATTCTTCAGTGATATAAAACACTATTTTTGGGAAGATCCACATCTGTTTAAAAGTTGTCCCGATGGAATAATACGCCGATGTGTATTTGGAGATGAAGCTAGTAAAATATTAAACCATTGTCACACAGGACCAATAGGAGGGCATTATGGGCCTCAACTAACAGCAAGAAAAGTTTATGATGCTGGATTCTATTGGCCAACAATTTACAAAGACGCACACCTTCTTTGCAAATCCTGTGATGCATGTCAAAGGGCCGGAAAAATAAGTCAACGTGATGAAATGCCACAAAATGTCATCCAAGTATGTGAAGTATTTGACATTTGGGGTATTGACTTTATGGGTCCATTTCCAAAATCTCATAATAATCTATATATACTCGTAGCCATTGATTATGTATCTAAATGGGCGGAAGCACAAGCTCTCCCAACTAACGATGCACGAGTTGTAGTCAACTTTTTAAAACGTCTTTTTGCAAGGTTTGGAACACCGAAAGCTTTAATAAGTGATCGGGGTACTCATTTCTGTAATAATCAACTTGAGAAAGTTCTTAAAAGATATGGAGTAACTCATAAAATCTCCACCGCATATCATCCACAAACAAGTGGACAAGTTGAAAATACCAACCGAGCTTTAAAACGTATTCTAGAGAAAACCGTAGGATCAAATCCGAAGGAATGGTCCATTAAATTGGAGGATGCACTCTGGGCTTTTAGAACAGCCTACAAAACTCCAATTGGAACCACACCTTTTAGACTTGTTTATGGAAAAGCATGTCATCTTCCAGTAGAAATTGAACACAAAGCATTTTGGGCTTTGAAGACATGTAATCTTGATTTACATGAAGCTGGACGTCTACGATTAAGTCAACTAAACGAATTAGAAGAATTAAGACATGAAGCATACGAAAATTCGTTAATCTATAAAGAAAGAACGAAGAAATGGCATGATAAAAGAATCAGAAGTTCAAAAGAATTTAAAGAAGGAGACATAGTTCTTCTTTTCAATTCACGATTCAAGCTATTTCCTGGAAAATTGAAATCAAGATGGTCTGGACCATTCATAGTCAAAAGAGTTTTCCCATACGGAACGATAGAATTAATAAATTCAAATGGGATTGAATTTAAAGTTAATGGTCACAGAGTTAAACATTACATACATGGTCCGATGGAAGTCGACAACGAAGTTAATCACAATTTCGACACCACAGCTAACTAAGTGTGGGGAGAATCAAGTCTTTAAAGGATAATATGTATTTCTGTTAGAGTTAGATTGTCTGTTTTCGTGTAGTTCTCGAAAATGGAACCCGAATGGTCTTTCCCTAGCAGACCCTAAAGAACTAGTCTTCTCCCCCCATTCTGAATTTTTTTTTTAGGTTTTTACAAAATGAAGACTGCCTGTGAACTAAACCATGGTCTAATGCTACACGCTTTGATCACTAAAAGAAATAATGACATACTACCAAGTGAAATAGTATCAGTAATCAGAGAAAGAATGGACGGAGTTAGAAAAGAATCCAGATGCGAAGATAATAAATTACAATTTGGTAAAGGAAAATCAAAATCCGCAGCGAAAAGAAGAGCACGACACCTAGAAAGATGTCACAAATGCGAAAAATGGTCACATGGAGGTAAATGTTCAAATAATCAAACCTATTCAAATACCGAATTTGTTACTTTATGCAGAGACGGACCGTTCATATGTTTAGAAGAAAAGACACTGAATGCTCGAGGTTACGCCTATGTAGCCATGGAAAACCAATTAAACCGACTATCTTATGAATGGGATAGATCATATAACTAAGAAATCTATTCCACAGGTATGTCTGTACAGTTTTTATTTTTATTTTTATTTTTAACCTTTTGATAATAAACGCTAATTTGTTCGCTAAAAAGTATTAAATTGGTATTGAATAAAATTAGGTTTGGCGACCGAAATAATTGATATCATTCAAAAAATTTATTACATCACTGCGAAATTTAACGTTTATTCTTAAGGTATAAATATCTTTAAACAATCAACCCAAAATATTTCAAAAATTCGTCATGAGTTAAATTAGGTTTTGGAACCGAAATTACTTTACCGAAAAGAGGGGCGCATATTTTTGATAATATTTGATTGATTAAAATGGGATAAAAAGCCAAAAAGATTTTTAATTTTATTTTTACCATGTTTTTAAAATTAATATTTAAATCTTAAATTAATATTGTAAACTTTGTAAAAAAAAAAAAAAAAAAATTTTAAAATTGTAAATATTTGAAAAATTAATATAAGTTTGGTATGAATTTATAATATAAATTTTTAAATTAAGTTTGGTGTGAATTTTTAATTTTTAAAAAAATATAAATTTTTAATTTTATGCATTTCGAATTTTAAGTTTGGTGTAAATTTTTAATATAAATTTTGAATTTTATATTTAAGTTGTGTGAATTTAAAAAACAAAAATTTACTTTATCTCATTAAGTTAAAAATATGATTTTTAAAATTCGTCGTAAGTTGAAGACTAGATCTTTGAACTGAAATTGCTTTACCCGAAAGAGGGACGAGAACTTTTATTATCATTATTTTTAATCTCATTGAATTAAAGTATGCCAAAAACATTAAAAAACCCAAAAAAAAAATCTTAGCTTTTAAAACAATCGCTACAAAAAGACAAATTTTAAAATTTTGTCGAGGGACGGACTAGGACATCGATCCGAAACGACCTCGTCCTAAATAACAAGGGAAACAAAATTTTAAAATTAAGTACTTAATTGTTTCATAAGTTAATGATTATAAAAAAAAAAAAAAAATATAGCAAACTCCGCGACTCGCGGAGTTTGAAGGCTTAAATGCCGCGAGTCGCGGGAGTACCGGATTACAGAAAAAAAAATAAAGAGCTGCAACAGCTCAGTTTCACACTCCACAACTCAAACAAACTGCGAAAAAAACCCACGAAAAACCCGAAAAAAAACCCCCAAAATCACAATTTTTAACCGTTAATCACCAAATCTTTTACTAAAATCATGTTGAGAAGGATGCTATCTAGGAATTACTCAAGAAAAACGGTAAATTTCTACACCTAAACACCATTTAATCCGAAATTAGTGTTCTTGAGCAATTTTTTTCCCAATTTGATTTTGATGCTTTTTAGTGTAATTAGGCTTAAATTGTTTATGTATTATGCTTGTATAACCTAGATTGATGCTATTTAACATGATTAGAAGCCTTAAACTTCAAATTTTGAATAATCTAGGGTTTGTGTTCTTGAGCAATTTGGGGCTTTTTGATATAAACAGGTTATGGCCGATTTTTGTCATGAATTGTTGCTAAATTAAGTAGTGTAACATGTTTAGGTAGTTAAATGATCCAAACTTTGAGCCTAAACATGATTTTGAGAATTAAAGTGGACTTTTTCAAGTCTAAAATTCATGAACTTGATTTTTGAAAGATAATGCCATTTGAAACTTGTTTAATTGCTAGTAATGATTATTTTGACATGTTATTTGAGTTGAATGCTTATGAACTTGGCGAACATTTTCGTATATGCTTATTTGAAAAAGTGTAGATTTGATAAAAATGTGAAAATAAGCTTAAGTTTAAAATGTCATTGCAATTATTTTGATTGATGATTTTACTGACACTAATGCATATTTGGATGCACAAAAATTGTGTTTGATCTGTTTTGCAGACTGAAAGGGGTGAATCTTCATCCCAAGCCCGTAATGCTCCAGCTGAGAATGCGGAACAACAGGAGGTGGATAACTACTACAAGCAGGATATACCTCATCCAGTCATGACCTTTTCCGATATGCACTTGGAAGAGTTGCACCCGAACCTGAGATTTGACAGACTTTGGATAGATTATCCAAAATATCAAAGGGGTTTGCATACTCTTCATTCTAAGGTTGTTGAGGTACCGAGGGTCATAAAATGGGGACCCTTAGAAGCTGTAGAATTGGCCGGGCCAATTAGGGAATTACTTGTACAGAGGTATGGTAATTCTACTTTTAATGACTGGGTACGTTTATTCACCATGCGTAGACCTGTATATAAAGTATGGTGTGAAGAATTGTTGTGTAGTATAGAGTTGAATGATCGGGTAGCTAGTTTAACCGATCGTTCTTTTATTAGATTTTTGTTAGGCGGTTCGATGCGCCACATGTCTTTACTAGACATGGCTCAGGCTTTACGTATATATACGCCTGAGGAGTTAGCATCTGCCGATTGTAGAGGGTTGATACTAAACGGTAGAAAGATAGATGAAAATTTTGATACACACGGTGTGTGGAGTCAAATGACAAGCCATCACCGTTTCAATGGGGGAAATTACTCTTATTTGGATATAGATAGAGCCGAATTAAGAGTGATACATAGGTTTTTAGCTAATTCGATTACACAAAGGGGTAAGAACAAGGAAAAAGTAAATGAACAGGATTTGTTTTACCATATGTGTATTCGAGACCCACAAAGCGCTGTAAGTATACCGTATTGTGTGGGTTATTATTTATCAGCTATGGTTCGGGGGATGCGACCGCATAGCATAATAGGATGTGGTATTTTTATTACTTTGATTGGTGAATATCTCGGTGTGGATATAAGTCGAGGGGGATTATTAGTAGAAGAACCAGAACCCCGCGATACTATAGGTTTAAATGTATACCATGGTGCGAAAGTTTTGAAGAGGCGAAATAACGCCGCAGTACGATACCATGGTAGACATCCACAGGTGGAGAGAAACCAACAGCAAGGTAATGTAGGAGGGGGGAATGAGATGCAAGAAATGCAAAGGTTTATAGCTTCTCAGGAATACGAAAATGCTAGACAGAGAGCATTTGAAGATTGGCAAGTTCATCATAACCAAATCATAGCTCATTGCCAACATATAGGTAGAAACTATATTCCTACACCGAAACCCATCTTCCCTCCCTGGTCTATAGAGATGCAGCCACCACATCCTACGTATAACCCTGCCGAAGCATTCTATAGCACCTATGGTTATGCCTGGAACCCCTATTGGTACCAGTATCATCCCTAGTATACTTATTTTTTTTTTTTTAATTTGTAATGATTGATACGTTTAATACTTTTGTTAATATTGTAATAGTTTTTATAATTGTCTAACTTTTATTCTTAGATTTTAATAATTTTTGAATGTGGGGTAATATACCAAACTTCAAAAATATGTATATATGGTTGCAGTTTATCTTATGTACACAACAGGGTAAAACAACGCATTTTCAAAGACTGGCATTAAGTTCAGCAAAAGCAACTAATTTTGACGACAAGATATATGTGAAATAACAACAAGACGGAATGAACAAATGATGTGCACCATTTATCATTCAGCAAACAAACGCCAATATATTTGGAAACTTTGGTAAAAATTTAATCATTTTCACACAAATCACCCTCAATAATTTAAATTATTCCTGATTTCTTGCAAATGAGGGCATTGCAAGATCTTAAGTGTGGGAAGGGGTTAAATTCTTTCGGATTTTAAAATTTTTTACTTTATACACTTGGTTACCATTAAAAATACTAGTAAAGCAGTAGTTATATTAGAATCTAGTGCTCTCTGATAAAAAAGAACAGCCCTAGTCTTATATACTAACTACCCAATTCTAGTAAAATTTTTCAAAATTTTCAATTAAATGAACTCAAAATCATGTTTATACATATTTATGAACGATAAAACTAGGTTTTAACACCGAAATTATTGTTACCTCGGAAAGGACATAAATTGAGAAACAAACTAAAATGTTAAAATTCATTTAAAATGGAATAGAGGACGATAAAAAGGAAAATAAAAGCCAAGTGTGGGAAAATTTACCAAGTTATCTTAAACATATGTCACATATATCTGTAACAAATAACTGAAAATACTTTTGCTTTGGACTAAACTAAACTGTTTTAACAGATGAAAGAAAAGAAGAGATGGATCTACACGATGAATCAATTCCATCATTAAAAGGAAGTAAAGTCTTCTGAAAAAGAAACGCGCTTCTTGATTTAGGTCATGAAGTTGTCGTCCAGACCAGCTGTAGGTTGACGAAAAATCTAGAAAAGTCATCACTAAAATCAGCAGGAAATCCACGGACCTCAGCATTAAACAGGGTCACCAAGTGGTCAGATTTATCCTAACTATGAGAAGGATTTATCTCGTACAATGGGGGGGCACCATGCAAATTAGCTGGATAAGACTAATGAATCAGATCCCCAGAAAGGATAATCTCCTTAAAGATTAAAAATCAGCTTTTAAGACTGATATTACTCAATCCTTGAGATTGACCTTAAAGATTGAGAATTCAAACTCATGGAATTCAATGATATCTAAACTCGAGCTTGAACGAGAAAATATTTTGATCAAAATTACAAACCGATTTGTTTTCTGAAAACCCTATTTTCAATGCGTTCATTACCATTGAACGTAAAATCCTAGGAATTCACCTGGAATTCATTAGGTCACCTGAACTAAATCGGGTGTCAACCGTAAGAACGGTGGTTGCATAGTGGTAAAAGACAGAACCTTGTGCCATACCGGAAAAAAAAAATTATTATAAGAGTGAGCTTTACTATTGCTCCTACCAAGGATAGTAATTGCGTCCGACACGTTATAGACCATAATTAAAAGCATATCAGGGGACATTGCCTTAACAGTTGCTTGTTCAACGCTTTCCTTTCAACCGGACGGTAGTTTACCGAAAGGTAATATACGGGACAAGTAAACTGGACGTGTTGCTTTCCAAATACAAGGTTAGCAAGTGGATGACACAAAACCGCAAGTTTTGAGCTAAAATTTTCAAATCTGAAACCCACCAAACCCACAAAAATATTTCGCAAACACCGGTAAAGGGTTATTCCGGAAAACTTATCTAGGGTAAAAACTAGATTTAATTTTCAAAAGATCAAATGTTTTCATAAAGATCCAATTTCCTTAATGGATCTAAATTTTTATAGTCATGTGGGACTGTAAACCATATCATTACTACCATTGTTTATACCGCCGTATAGAAATCACTGATGTACAAAGTGTGAAGAATAAAGAAGTGATTCTAGTATTTCAAGACGATATTGCTTGAGGACAAGCAACGCTCAAGTGTGGGAATATTTGATAATGCTAAAAACGAACATATATTTCATAGCATTATTCCTCAAGAAAGACAAGCTTTTAGTTACAATTGTTCTATTTACAAGTGATATTCGTTTAAATAATAAAAGGTGAAGACAAAAGACAGATTCGACGAATTGAAGACGCAAACGACCAAAAAGCTCAAAAGTACAAAAGACAATCAAAGAGGTTCCAATTATTGATAAGAAACGTCTCGAAATTACAAGAGTACAAGATTCAAAACGCAAAGTACAAGATATTAAATTGTACGCAAGGACGTTCGAAAATCCGGAACAGGGACTAGAGTCAACTCTCAACGCTCGACGCAACGGACTAAAAATTACAAGTCAACTATGCACATAAATATAATATAATATTTAAATAATTCTTATAATTATTTATATATTATAATAAATAATAAAAACCGTCGGCAAGAAAGACTCCAAAGGGACTGAGCTGTAATTTCATTCTCCGCGACTCGCGGAGTTTAAAGAGTATTTCACCGCGAGTCGCGGAGCCCCAAAAGTCGAATTTTCCTATAAAAGCAACCGAATTCTGATCGCAAATCATCAATTTTTTTTCTCCTCATTCATACGATATATTTATATTTATAATTTATATTTTAATTTTAATTTTAATTATAATTCTAATAATAAGGGTATGTTAGCGAATATTGTAAGGGTGTAAGTCGAAATTCTGTCCGTGTAACGCTACGCTATTTTTAATCATTGTAAGTTATGTTCAACCTTTTTACATTAATGTCTCGTAGCTAAGTTATTATTATGCTTATTTAAAACGAAGTAATCATGATGTTGGGCTAATTACTAAAATTGGGTAATTGGGCTTTGTACCATAATTGAGGTTTGGACAAAAGAACGACACTTGTGGAAATTAGACTATGGGCTATTAATGGGCTTTATATTTGTTTAACTAAATGATAGTTTGTTAATGTTAATATAAAGATTTACAATTGGGCGTCCCTATAAATTACCATATACACTCGATCGGACACGATGGGCGGGGTATTTATACCAACGAATAATCGTTCATTTAACCGGACACGGGAATGGATTAATAGCCACTAGAATAATTAAAACAGGGGTGAAATTATGTACAAGGACACTTGGTATAATTGATAACAAAATATTAAAACCTTGGGTTACACTCAGTCGACATCCTGGTGTAATTATTAAACAAAGTATTAAAATCTTGTTACAGTTTAAGTCCCCAATTAGTTGGAATATTTAACTTCGGGTATAAGGATAATTTGACGAGGACACTCGCATTTTATATTTATGACTGATGGACTGTTATGGACAAAAACCAGACGGACATATTAAATAATCCAGGACAAAGGACAATTAACCCATGGGCATAAAACAAAAATCAACACGTCAAACATCATGATTACGGAAGTTTAAATAAGCATAATTCTTTTATTTCATATTTAATTTCCTTTATTTTATATTTAATTGCACTTCTAAATATCGCATTTTTATTATTATTGTATTTAATTGCACTTTTAATTATCGTACTTTTTAATTATCGCAAGTTTATTTTATCGCACTTTTATTATTCGCAATTTCATTATCGTTATTTACTTTATGCTTTAATTTAAGTCTTGTATTCATTTTTAATATTTTACATTTGGTTTTAACTGCGACTAAAGTTTTAAAATCGACAAACTGGTCATTAAACGGTAAAAACCCCCCTTTATAATAATAATAATATTACTTATATATATATATATTTGTATTTTTATAAAAGTAAACTAATATAGCGTTAAGCTTTGTTTAAAGATTTTCCCTGTGGAACGAACCGGACTTACTAAAAACTACACTACTGTACGATTAGGTACACTGCCTATAAGTGTTGTAGCAAGGTTTAAGTATATCCATTCTATAAATAAATAAATATCTTGTGTAAAATTGTATCGTATTTAATAGTATTTCCTGCAAAAATTTAATAGTATTTTATACCACTCCGCTACCGCATCACTATTTTTGGAATATTTTTCAACGAATATCCATTAACCCGCTTAATCATGCATATATGAATATAGATAAATAAATTATATTAAAATGGATGTGGATATTAATATGGATTTAAAAAATTGAATGAATATGGATATGAATATGAATATGAGATTACTTAAATCCATATCCTTCATTGTCATTCCTATTTCTATTGTGGAAGGTTAGTGGAAGAAATTGGTGTGAACATTGTCTACAACGAGTGTTGGTGAACTAGAGGGTTGTAGCGAGAAACAGTTTTGCTCCATGCATTTATAATTACAATTTGCGTATCAATGATTATTACAAATCGTTTATTTAATAAAATGCAAAAATATACATGTATATTATACTGAAGCTTATAAATAAAATGTTGAAATAAATTGCAACTAAAAAATAGAAGAAAGAAAATATAGAAGGTTTTAATATGTGTAAGAAAAGAAAATCAAAACAATAATAAAATTGTTATAATTCAGTAGTTTATAACTACTTGTAATAACTATTATGAAGAAATATGAAAGAAGAAAGAAGATAGTAGATTCTTATTCAAGAATGGTGTGTATACTGATTACAATCGATAACATACTTATAGTACAATAATTCACTGTGCAGTTAGGTGGAACAGTAATATCCGTGATCCACCAAATATATTGATTCACCAAATTTTACTTTATCAAAAGTGTCGTCCACTACACCATGATACTTGACTTATAACACTCCTCCTTGGACGACAATTTTGTTTCACTAGAGATTAACTACAAGTTACTGCCTCGTTAAAAACCTTGCTAAAGAAAAACCCAGTGGGATAAAAACTTTAAACAAGGGAAAAAGAGTGCAGCATAGAGTTGACTCCCCCTCAAGTAGACATCGCTGAGTCGTCACATCTTTTGATCTTGCCTCATGCCAATATTGTGAACATGTGTTCTGAAAACAGTAGTTGACAGTGTTTTGGTATAAAGATCTGTATAGTTGTTGATTGAACGTATCTCATTTTAATCTGGTTGTCTTTTATAAGATCTTGAGTATATAAGAAGAATCTAGGAGGTATGTGTTTTGTTCAGTCACTTTTGATATATCCTTCTTTCATCTGTGCTATGAAAGCTGCATTATCTTCATAGATAGTTGTTGAACTTTTATCGCGTTCTAGTCCACAAGAATCAATAATGAGTTGTGTCATTGATCTTAACCAAAAACATTCTCGAGTGGCTTCATGTAATGCAATCACTTCGGCATAATTTGATGATATTGCAACAAGTGTTTGTTTTTGAGAACGCCATGATTTTGTGGTACCTCCATTTAGGAATACATATCGAGTTTGAGATTTATCTTTATGAGGATTTGATGAATGACCTGCATATATATAATCAACCAAATCTTGTTTTGAAGCGTTAGAATAAAATAATTTTAAATCGGCAGTTCCTCAAGGGTATCAAAATATGTGTTTGATCCCGTTCCATTGTCATTTGGTAGAAGTTGAGTTGAATCTTGCCAACAAATTAACTGCAAGAGAAATGTCAGGTCTTGCACAATTTACAAGATACATAAGAACCTCAATTGCACTAAAATATGGAACTTCCGATCTGTTAAGATTTTCATGATCTTCGCATGGATGAAATAGATCAGTGTCAATATTGAGTAATCTAACAACAATGAGTTTGTCTTACAAAAAATGTTTTAAAATCTTTTCGGTATAAGTTGTTTGATGTACAAGTAAACCATTAGGCATATGCTCAATTTTCAATCCAAGGTAATACTTGGTTTTTTCAAGATCTTTCATTTCAAAATAATTCTTTAGAAGTTGAATGATTTCATAGATCTCTTTATTTGTTATATGATGTTAAGAACATTGACATAAATAACTACGATATATATCCGATCATTGTTTTTCATAATAAAAACACATGTGCAAATAAGTTTATATGTATACACTTTTTTTATCAAGTAATCACTTAATCAGTTATACCACATACGTCCCGATTGTATAGACCCATATAAAAAAAATCTTTGTGATTTAATAGAATACATTCCCTTGAGTTTTGCATTAGATGCTTATGATACCTTAAACCCTTCAGGTATATTCATGTATATCACTATTAAGTGATCCATGCAGATAAGTAGTTATAACATTCATGAGATGCATTTAAGTAACTACCAGGTTGATTAAGTATCTAATAAGTAATTGTATCCATTACAGGAGGATAAGTTTTCCTCATAATTCATTTCTGGTCTTTGTGGGAAATTTTGAGTTACAAGTCTAGTTTTGCCTTGTAACTTCATTTGCACATTTCTTTTTCGGATAAAAATTCATTTATATCTCATAGGTTTCACATCTTTAAAAGTGATAACGATTGATCCGAAAACTTTTCTTTTATTGAGCGATTCTAATTCAGCTCGTATTGCTCCTTTCCATTGAGCTCAATCATGTCTATTTTGATATTCAATGACAGATTTTGGTTCTAGATCATCATCTTTATTCATGATGTCATTGTAATATTATATGAAAATATCTCATCAAGATTTTTCATTTCATTTCGGTTCCATATTATTGCATAATTTATCGCGATTTATGTATTTACATTTATCAATATCCTCTGCAGAAGGAATATTAATTTGTGGTTCTTCTTGAACACTTTCTTTTACCTCATTATCAGCTGATTTTATTTTTCGAGGATTTTTATCTTCGGAACCAATTGATCTTCCACGTTTGATGCGTGGCAAAGACTCAACAGTGACATTATTGGCAGCTTTTAGAATTTCAATTCTAGCTGAAGCATTTACTGCTAGTATATATGATTTAGTCACTCCTTTTTGTATCTGTAAATACATCAGGTAATTTATTTGCAAGTTCTTGCATATGTATTATTTTTGAACTTTCTTTTCGCATTCTTTTATGCGATGATCAAGATACATTAATTTATGTTCACATCATGAAACATCATTTTCTTTATTTTTTATTTCTCCCCCTAATCTAGGGAACAATGTTTCATTAAAGTGACAATCAGCAAAACGTGCTGTAAAAACATCACCCGTCATGGGTTCTTATGATTGAAGATGTTTCATATCCAACATATATTCCCATCCTTCTTTGAGGACCCATTTTAGTGTGTTGTGGTGGTGCGATAGGAACATAAACCGCACAACCAAATGTTCTAAGATGGAAAATATTTGGCTCTCGACCAAAATTAAGTTGGTAATGGAGAATATTTATGACTTGCACTTGGTTTAATGCGAATTAATATCGCATCATGTAAATTTACATGTCCCCATATAAATATTGAGAGTTTTGTACTCATTATCAATTATCTAGTTATTAGCTGCAAGCGTTTATCTATTGATTCAGCTAAACCAATTTTGTGTATACACATGAGCAACTGGATGTTCAACAACAATCCTTGTAGACATATAATAATCATTAAATGCTTGAGATGTTAACTCACCGGCATTATCAAGTCTCATCCTTTTAATGGTGTAATCAGAATAATGTGTTCTCAATTTAATAATTTGTGCAAGAAACTTTGCAAATGTCATATTATGGCTTGATAACACACAAACATGAGACCATCCGCTAGATGCGTCTATTAGAACCATGAAATATCAAAATGGTCCACATGATGGATGAATTGGTCCATATCTATAAACTTGAATTCTTTCAAGAAACATTGGTGATTCTTTCTCAATATTCATTTCATTAATCACCATATGTGTTTTTCATTAATCACCATATGTGCTTTTTCATTAATCACCATATGTGCTTTTCATTAATCACCATATGCGCTTTTTCATTAATCACCATATGCGCTTTTCATCATATATCCTTTTCACCATATGCGCTTTTAATCATATTCGTTGCGCTTTTCATCATATGCGCTTTTCATCATACGCGCTTTTTATCATATGCACTTTTAATCATATTCGTTGTGCTTTTCATCATATGCGCTTTTCGGTGCTACATAGATATTTTTTTTTCATTTTCTGTTATCATTGACCGATAATCATATCCATTATGATATATATCAGAGAAACTTAACAAATTTCTTTTGAGAGAAAACAAGACTTTATTTATCAGAAAATTCGTACCATTTGGTAACATGAATTTTACCTTTCTCGTTCATTTTATCAAGTTTGCAATACCTGATATAGTATTTATAATTCCTTCATTTGATTTCAAATTAATGAAATATTTCTTAGATTTGAGTATAGTGTGTGTGTGGTACCAATATATGCAATACAAATATTCCCACCATGAGATTGATTTTGTATTTTAGCAGTATTCATATTAAAATTTCAACAAGATAATCAAAAATCTATTACCTGCAAACAAGTTATAATCCACAGTACATAAAAGATAACACCTAATAAACATATGTGTTATGGTCTAAAATTATTTATTTAGGAGTGACACATAACAGGCTAGGCATCTTAGAAAAATCAGATCATTTAAGTTTTAATTTAGCCCGGTGTCTATTTAATCAAGGTTATTTGTAAAATCTATAGTGCGTTAGGTAAAAATATATAAATAATTATACTTCGTTAATTAAAAATAATAATTTGAAGACATATACAGATACTTTTGCTTTACTACTGGCCAAAAGAAAACATACAAATACTTTTGCTTTATTTAGTCATCATTTAATTGATATAGTCTATCATGTGTTACCTAAAAGTACTTCAATTAAAGCTACATATAGATATAGATGCTTTTGCTTTTATTATTCAATAATATTTGTTTTGTTATAATATAATATAAATATACACAAAGTCATAAATGGATGTTGAAATGTCAAATATGGATGGCCAATTTTTAGTATAAATACTACATTAATGTAAGCTTGTAAGTTGCACAAGAATTTCATAATCAAAATTCTCTACTTATTCTCATGCTTTGTTCATGCATATTAGTAAATAAGTCTTGCTTGCAAAAGTATAGGCCATAATAATTATTAATAATAATTAAAATTTCATAATCATTTCTTTAAGTCCCACAGCCCTCATCATTATACCTTTAATAAATCATGTGGGGAATGTCCATTATGTGATTGTAGGCTAATGAAAAAAAAAATAACGCCAACATAGAAGTATTATTTGTTTATTAGCAAGTGGGTATCAATGATGGTGATATGTTGGCTACATAAATTAGTAGCAGCGTTAGTAGAAAAAAAAATGGTTAACAGGTGGCGGTTTGCTTTCTTGGTTTGTTTGGCTCCACAAATTAAAGTGTAATTGGAGAAAAGAAATGGTGTCCCAATTAATTACTCCATTTAAAATAAATGAAAGAAGCCCAAAAAGAAAAAGAAAAAGACTCGGCTGTTTTGAGAAAAAGAATGGTTGCTTTATTTGGTGGTACCCATACGCTAGACAAAGCCAAATTGTTTTAGTTTTATCATCTACATCGTGAGGTTTTTTAAAATAATTGAATGTTGTGTCACTGTGGAGTTTGTGTGTAGGTAAGTGTCAGCCATCACAAAAGAGAACAAAAAAGGCACGCTATCACCATTCATCAATCTTCACTTTAATCATCATAGTAGAGATAACAAAAATCAATTCGTGACCCATTATGTTGACCATGAACCTTGGATTTGTCACAAGCACAATTAGTGTCCCGCATTTTATATCTTTATAATATTTTCATAAAGGGACTTTAATACCCTCTGTCAACTTTAGGCTATAAATATTTAACCCGTATTGTTTTGTTAAAAAGACTCGACCCACTTTTCTAATACCACATCTTCTATCTTGCCATTATTGTTAAAACAAAATAGAAACCAAAAACGTGCTGCAGCAGGATTTCGAAATAGGAAAAGGAAAGAAAAAAAAAATAGAAAGGTGGTAGTCTAAAGAGATAAAGATGGGGATGGTTACATGATGGTGGTGTGATCGATTGAATAGAAGATAGATACAAACAGAAGTATTTCTTTGTGAGTTTCGTTTGAAGCATAAACAAACACGGCAATCAACACACAATAAAAGGTGGTGATTGGGTTTAAGGTGTGGCGTTTGTTGATGGTTGTGGTTATACAGAAAAATAGAAACTTACAGTACATTAGTAGCAGTCCGGTGGTGTT
Source organism: Rutidosis leptorrhynchoides (assembly GCF_046630445.1). NCBI lineage: Eukaryota > Viridiplantae > Streptophyta > Magnoliopsida > Asterales > Asteraceae > Rutidosis > Rutidosis leptorrhynchoides. Next base: position 571,258,314 of record NC_092335.1, on the reverse strand, counting down.
TCTATATGTGTAAGTAATATATGTATATGTATATGTATCTTAATATTTCTCTCTTTTTAACTATCCCTCTCAAAACAAGTTCATTTTATGATCGTTGTAAAGTCTTGGTTTTCTTGTTAATTAATTAATTCAAATTAATTTAAATTAAATAACGTCAACAATTTTTGGAATACCTGATTAGTATAACTTAGTGATGGAAGAATTCAAGCTGATAACTTCTTGATGAGAAGACACATCGGAGGTTTCAGGATCTTCCGACGGTTTCAGCGGCGGAGGACGGTGGCCGGCAGAAATCTTGAGAGGTGAAAGTGGTGTTTGAGCAACTAGAAGAATCACCATGATTACACAGAGCTCTTCGTGCTGATAACGTGTTATAATTCAGTAGTTTATAACTACTTGTAATAACAATTATGAAGAAATATGAAAGAAGAAAGAAGATAGTAGATTCTTATTCAAGAATGGTGTGTATACTGATTACAATCGATAACATACTTATAGTACAATAATTCACCGTGCAGTTAGGTGGAACAGTAATATCCGTGATCCACCAAATATATTGATTCACCAAATTTTACTTTATCAAAAGTGTCGGCCACTACACCATGATACTTGACTTATAACAAAAATAATTAATTAGAAAAAAATATTTAAATTTGTTTATATAGAATAAAATATAGGAATGTGTCAAAAATTATTAAGAGTTGATTTTTTATTTGTAATTTTACGATGAATACACTTGAAAAATAGTTAAACGCCACATAACCAGCGTTGTGGGCGTTTTTTAATAGTAGTTAAGAGATGAACACACATTTACCCTTATATACAATTATACGAATCATAAGCTATTTATACCATTGACTAAGCTAGTATTTAAGCTATTGAATTACTAAGGTGTCGTTTGTTTTTCTGTCTGTAGATCTTATTATGTCTTATATCTGCGTGTTCTTGAACGTTTTTACTGCAGACTTTTTATTTTGTTGAAGACATAAGATAAAATAATATCTTACTCTGTCTGTAATTTCGCAGACTTAGAAATGTGCTTCTAAGTGCTGCAGACAAGAATTAAGTTATTTTGTAGACATAAAAACAAGCAGTCTTCAGTATTCAGCATACAGACATTTAGATCACATCGTCTATACAGACATGGTCCGCATATCTTCAGACAAAAACATCTTAAAAAACAAACAACGCCTAATTCTATTACAACATAACTGCTACAATACATACATACATACATACATACATACATACATACATACATACATACATATATATATATATATATATATATATATATATATATATATATATATATATATATATATATATATATATATATATATATATATATATATATATATATATATGTATGTATGTATGTATGTATGTCGGTATTTCTGACACTTTAGGTAGTCACACTAATAAGATTCGAACATGAAGCCTATTTGAATACGAAGTACTCAATATCATAATATATTGTCACTGAGACACCTTAGTGATGATTCCATTTGCGCGATATTATAAAATATGAAAGATATGATCATTATGTCAAGTGTACGTTTGGTAGGGACACCACGATCATGTGTTTTTTCAGAAAAGTTTCTACATTGGATCTCTACACATGTGACAGGAGCAACCATCATAGATGTAAATTCCTGCCGCAAGTGGAGATTGAACTCGCGCCAATTTTATGTCAAAGCTTCTACATCAACTTCAAATGTATCGGATACCACTGAGCTATTGCTACATTGATAGATATACATATATTATATTATATTATATTATATTATACATATATCTAAAAGAGAGAGGAGTAATGAATAGAGTTCAAGGGCATTTTTGACTTTTTTTTTAACTTAACTAAATTTCATTTGCACAACAAAACCCCCCACACTTTCTCCAAAAAATCAAATCGACCCTTCATACAGGGGGTAAAGTGTCAAATTACCATTTTCATAAAAAATCTTAAATAAACTCCACCCAAATATTCAACGGGCCATATCTTCTCGCTCGCAACGAGTCAAATTTTTCCGACACCATCGTTAAACTTGAAATAATTTTAGGAACACAATGTCAATAGCTATACACAAAACGGACGCTTTTTAAAAAACGCTAAATATTTGGGGTACTTTTCACACACGTTGATTTTGCGTTAAATTTTTAAAAGTCGACATTTCCATAGCGAAATGCGGAGATGCACATATATTGTTAATTTAAAATAACATTTAAATCTTTCACGGGTTATACCTTTTAGTTCGACTCGAGTTGCGCTTCAACGACATCATCGTTAGCCACAAAATAATTTTACAAACTAAACGCAATAAAATACATTGAAAACTGAACCCCGGCGCGAAACGAGGGTTCGTACACTAGTTATCATTAAATAAGACATATTATGCTTGATTTATATATATAAGAATAAGAATTATTGTTGAATGATTTTAGCATTATTCAATATACAAATTACCCGGAATATAATAAACCTTGTGACGAATATCACTAGTTGTAAAAGGGGTTGACACAAATTAGTTACAAACCATCAAATTAAAGTTGTTACAATCCAAATTCCAATTCCAAGTTAAGATAGATAAAAAAAAAAAAATGATGAAGACTAAAAAAATCCAATGGTCAACGCTCAAGCATTAGAATTAGTCAAACTAGACCTATTGTAGTGGACTAGTGGAGATTCATCAAACACGTTTATTTAGGTCCCAGTGCCTAACCAAATTGGTATCTTAAAGTAATCTTAAAATGGGCAATTAGCATGTCCAAATTTTGTTTATGCAGTAAAAAGGTGGCTTTGTTAATTAACTAGCAGAATGTTGCTATACAGCGAGAAATGATAATATGAGATTTTAGTACACGTAAGGCTATATTAGCTACACAAATTTATTAATTTAAATAAAGATAAAGTAAGGATCTCGTTCAAGATGAACAAACTACCTTAGTTACGACAACATTTGTGAAACGGGTTTGGCACTAAATTTTAATAACGACGGGCTGTGAAGGTTAGACGGGCTGTGAAGGTTTCCGACAGCCATGACTACCTTCTACCGTCGTTTTCGTGGACCGTGGTAGGGTTGTTTATGGTGGTTGACCCTCCTCTCTTTCTTTCTTTTTTCGTGCGTTTTTCCGATTTCAAGGATTTGCTGGATCTTCTCAAGTCGACGGCTATGCTGGCTTTTCACCCCGTTTGGTTTGCTAGTCATGTTAACCTCTGTCCACCCTGTAGGTGGCAGAGGCAAATCTAATAATATGCTCGTTGGGTTACGGAACACCAGTGATTTAATTTAAAATCTTTAGTATAATATACCTTTTAAATTGTATAGAATACCACTTAATTTAATTAGAGGACCCCATATATTTCTTTCATATTTATAGTTTTTGTTTTTAAATTGTATAGGACAACATTAAATTTAACTACTCGGACCTCGTATATTTTCGAAGTTGTAGTTTTTTGAAAGTAAACTACCACTAAAATTTCATTCAAATTTAGTTGTTGGAGTGGTGAAGAAGATTGAAACAAAAAAAAGATTTTGCTGATTTCTGATTCTTGCAAGCATAGGAGGGTGACTCGCGGTCACAAGGTTCCTTTTGCGACGGGATAAAAGTGTGGTATGTTCGCGAAAAGCTCATTAGAAGATTAGCTAATTTGGAAGTCAAAACTTGCGACCATAACTATATCTATCGCGGTCGCGAAGTGCGTCATGACTGGAGAAAACTTCCAGAAACGAGTTTTCATGTTCCCAAATTTGTTTCCTTGTATTGTTTTGCCTATATAAGCACCCTATTATAACTCATACATGTATGCACAAAATTATCAATAAAATCTCTTTACTTTTGGTCCGTGGATTAAAGTAATCAACCCTTGATTACATATAACCACGTTAAATTATCGCGTTCTTAATTTTCTAGTTATTGTCTTCGTTTATCTATTGTGGGATGAACAATTTTCTGGAATTGTTCTTATTGTTGGGTCATATAATCCTAACAATTGGTATCAGAGCTCAAGGTTTTCGAATTGGGAAGATTTCGGAAATTTAGAATCCATAGGTTTGATGGAAAAGACTTCGCTTTTGGAAGATGCAAATCAAAGATTACTTGTATCAAAAGAAGCTACACCAACACTTGTTGAAAGTCAAACCCGAAGGCATGGATGATGCCGATTGGTCTCTTTTGGATCGCCAAGCTTTGGGTACGATTCGTCTCTCTCGCGCCAAGAACGTTGCATATAACGTTGTGAATGAGAAAACAACGTTTGCATGCTTGAAGGCTGTGACGATCGCTCCAAATCCATATGGACGAATACGTCATTCATCGATTTCATTGCTAGGTATTTGACCTCTATATGATACGTTTTATAAACATTGCATTCTTTTGAAAAGGCAAACCATATATGAATATTTAAATCAAAGGTTTTCGACATCTGATGATTTCTTCATATAGACAATCACCGTAAATAATAGTTTACAACAGTACTTCCGTTGACAATGCAGTTAAAATAAGATACATGGTGATGATTTGGTGAATGCAACGTTTTCTTGAAAAATATGCCATGTAAGACTCCATGCACATAGCTTGTCTATCATATAAGCAAACAGCAGAAGACTTCTAGGGAACCTGAGAATAAACATGCTAACAAGTGTCAACACAAAGGTTGGTGAGTTCATAGTTTTAATGTTGCGCATAATCTGTATATAAAGGTGGATCACAAGATTTCAGTTGTTTCATCCAGAAACGTTTATCAAAATATTCTACGAAATTGAGCACCCTGGTAACTAAACTTAACGTATATATAATTTATACCCTTTGTATAATCATCTTAATAATACACGCAAACCAACGTGTACGCTTCTCAAATAGCATACGTCCGTTAAAAGGCTAGTGCTCTAGCTCGGACGGGGATATCAAGCCCTATGGATCCATATACTACTACTCGCGCCCACCAGTTCTTATAACTGGCAGTTACTAGTTACCAAAGCTAAGAGATTTTCGGTTCAAACTCAGTGTAGAATTTAGTATGTACTTGTATCCATTGCGTTTAAAATAAAGTGCATGTATTCTCAGCCCAAAAATATATATTGCAAAAGCAATTAAAAAGGGAGCAAATGAAACTCACCTTAGCAGCACATAAGGTCATTCATTAAAAAGTGACCGTAACTCGGAATGCAAGATTAACCGTAGATCTCAACCTATAGAACATATGTTGGTCAATACATGTCTAATAAACTAGGTTGGGTTATAGTGTATCACAATCCTAATGCTCGAGATCGACATACAAAAGTTATCAAAAGTCATTTCAAAAAGTCAATTTTGACAATTGTTCAACAAAACGAGACGTGTCTTATATAAGGATTCATTTACTTGGCTAGTAGTATTTTATCAATCTCATAAACAGGTTGTTTAAATATTAATTGCAGATTTAAAAGCAATTCCAATTAACGTCAATTATAATTCAGTTGACCATATCTTTTGATTCGTTCATCGAAATTACACGATTTCTAAATGAAAAGTTATTGATTTTTCACCAGCTTTCCGAAAACATGTATATCATATACCTTTTACCAGTAATATATGTATTTAATTCGTGATTCATTATAAACTGTTTAACGACAAAATTTAGCATACAAGCATGTATAAATATATACTCGAGCACTAGACATGTATACACTATTAATATATAAAAGATTAGATATGAATGCTCACGTATCGTACGTAGACGCAACAGAGATGATAAATACTAGGTTTGACTTGCGAACAATACCCATGAACATTACCCATAACCTCCATAGCTATAACCCATAATTTCCTTAGTTCTATCCCGTTTGAACTTGTTTTGAAAGTGACACGCTCATGACCTCGTCGTAATATTTTATGTATAATATTACTAAAAATATTAAGATTAATAATAATAATAATAATCTTAATAATAATATAATAATAATAATAATAATATAATAATAATAATAATAATAATAGTAATAATAATAATAATTATAATTATAATAATTAAATACTTACAGAGTATATGTGTAAAAGAATTCGAGCAGAAACTGGACTTTTATAGGCAACTTTTTGAAATCTGATGCCCATGCGATCGCATGGGTTTTATGCCTATTTCTCATGCGATCGCATGGCCGTCAGATCCAGCTCACATATTTTTTGTTTTCTTGTTTGTCGACATAATTAAATATAATATATATAATTTAAATAATTAATTATATATTATATTAAATTCATGTGCATAGTTGACTTGTAATTTTCGTTCCGATGACTCGTACGTTGTCACTCGACTTATGTCCCGGTTCCGGTTTCTCGAACGCATTTTTGTACGCTTAGAAAACTCGCAATTTACGTTTTGTGACTCGTACCTTTGTTAAAATATAGTCTTAAATTATCAATAAACTATATCATTCTAAGTGTATCTTAAACTTTCGAGTGTTTTGGTCATTTACTTCTATAAATCATTGTCTCGCTATTTGTTAATATATATATAATGACAAATCGTTTTATGACCAAGTTAATATATATTTTCAACATTCATAAACACGTTTTAAATATACGTCGCAAGTTATTCATACAATTAATATTCCAACTTTTCATATATATTCAAATAAATATTTAAACCAATAAGTTTAATGTACGGTATCAAACAATTAATACATTGTTATGTTTTCAAGTTATAGAATATATATATATATATATATATATATATATATATATATATATATATATATATATATATATATATATATATATGAATCTATATACATATAATTGTTATCGAATCGTCAAGAACAACCGAAAGGTATTTGAATATATGAAAGTAGTTCAAAAATTTTGAGATTCAGTTTTACATACTTTGCTTATCGTGTCAGAAATATTAATCGTACAAAGATTAAGTTTAAATTTGGTCAGAAATTTCCGGGTCATCACAGTACCTACCCGTTAAAGAAATTTCGTCCCGAAATTTGAGTGAGGTCGTCATGACTAACAATAAAAATGTTTTCATGACGTATATGTGTTGATAAATAGAGTTTTATCACCGTTGAATAATATGGATAAAACAATCCGATTATTCGAAGCGTATGAGAGAAGTTATCGTAAAAGAGTGAAATGAAGAATAGAGATTCGTCTTAACTCTTGACATATTAACGATTGATTTCGGCAATTTAAGGAATAGAAAATCTTCATAATCTAAATAAGATTTGATTCTTCGGAATTTAAGGAAATTAAGATTTCTTTTGATTAAATGCGTAATTTGCCTCGATTGCTATGTTTGATATTTCGCTATAAATTGACCTCTTCCGTTTCATTATTTTCATCACTCTTACATCTTCTTCCTCATTTCCTATTTTCAAAAGATTGTGAAAAATGCTTCATCCAGTTCTGATTCTTGATAAACTCCTAACTTTCATATCTGTCATTCTTCTTTTTCATCTACCACCGGAGGAAGTTATTTTCTTCTACCATTACTTTGGAGTTATAGTGTTTTTTATTCTCCCGTGTCTTTATATTGCTATACGCATTGATATACACGGTTTGTAATTTCTGGGTGGTTGTTAGGTTTTATATCTTCCCTTATATTTCGATGTCTCTGCTTCTGTCTTTCCATAATCATTGACATCCACAGTTAATAAAATCAAGTTGATCAAGTGTCATTATATTATACTAACTCATGCTTCAGTTCCCAACACCTCTTCAAAAATATTCATATTTTAAACTCGAAGGTTTCAGAATTTAGAAACTAAAATAGTTTTTTTTTTATGATGTTACACAGATATCGCAAGGAGGAAATTGATTTTCGATAAGAATGATTATGGAATTATCTCCAGAAATATGGAGGATATTTATAATGAAAGATACGATGATATCTTAGAATTTCTAATATCAGAGGATGATGAAGAATATTGTCCGCAAGGGTTTAGATTCGGAAGCAAGGTATTCGTTAATGGCTTCAGCAGATACTGAATAATTTGGATTCTTTGAAGGCAGGTTTAGTCTTTGTGATTTATCCACAGCCTCCTTCATATTTGCTCAATTCGTTTTCCAGTTCCAAACCTTCTCTTTTTCTGAGCTTTGCCAACACACTATTCTTTATCATCAAACTTTTGGCTGTTAAGGTCGTTTACAGTTTTTGCTGCTTCATCAGCATTCAAAGTTATCATAACCGAATCATTAGTTATCAATCTGAGGTGTTTTCAAAAGTTTGAAGGGTTTGCATGAAGATTGTAATTGTCAAGATACATATGATGTTCTAGAATTTTGAACGATACAATTTTTTTTTCTGGGTTTATGAATAGAAGTGATGTTCTAGCACAGTTTTGAAGTCAAAGTATAGCATTTGAAAGATGTAAGAATCTAAGAGTGATGTTTTCTGTTAAATCTTGGCTTGGATTCTTATTTTTCAAAATCAGAATATGTAATTGAATTTGTATGGAAACGATTGTATATCGCTGTGAGCATAGTTAATAATTTTTGAATCAAAGTTGAAGAATGTACAGTATAATATATTAATTGTGAACTTATATATTTTCCGAGTATTACCTACCCGTTAAAGATTTCACAATTAATACTTTGTACAAAAGAATTTTTTTTATTACCTTCTTTATGAAAATATATGTATGTATATTTTCTTCAGATGTAATACAGATTTGATGAGTTAATATCATATTAAGCTCATTTGATTTTTGAATTGAATGAATAATCTCTAAAACATTAAGGATTACATAATCTTCGCGGAGTATTTCACTAATGAAATAAATACTTCATTATTTATTCTTATTCCTCGGTGAAGGATGTTGATGCTCGTGGAATTCTTATGAACTTCATAAGATATAAATGATGTTTTCTAGAAAGTTTCAAGTACATCGAAGATAAAAGTGTAAAATTAAACATGTAACTGATTAATACACTAAGTTCATTATGAAATGGAATTCATTGAGTTGAAACGGATATTTGTAGTTAACGATGGTTAAGTTGTTAACGAAGGATGTACATCATAGCATATTAGTAATATGAATTAACCGAGTAGTATCTACCCCTTAAAATTCACACGTAATAGCTTAGTACGAAAAGATTCATGATGGTTTTAAAATTTATATATATAAGATATACATATAAATTCTTTAGATGAATTGTGTTATTACTTCATAACTCATTGATACAATATACTCGTTGTTGACTCGTAATGATGTCCACGGTGCTTTCTTGAACTGACGGAGCTTGTGATGTTAGAGGTGCTGCTGATTATGACGATGTCGACAGCACTGACTGTGCTGGTGAGGCTAAGGGTACTGTTGATGTTGTTGGTAAAACAAGTCTAGCTTGTATCTTACACCATTCGGATAAGGGTTTCTACTCTATCTGATTTAGGGTTAAGGCTAGAATAGATAATCTCTAAACTTTAGAAATTACATAATCGTCGTAGAATGTTTCTCCGATGAAGTTATGAATCCATACTTCATCATTTGTCGTTGCTGGTACTTCTTGGTACCTATGGTGCGTATGATGTTGATATTCGAGGTACAGATTGTGATGTTGAGGCGTGTGATGCGAATGTGGTTGTTGGTGGTGGTAATGATCCTGTTGGTGTGGATGATGGTGGTACCGGTTATGCTGCGGGTGCTGCTGCTGGTGTTCGTAACCCTTGCACCATATTCTCCAAAGCCACTACCCGAGCACGAAGCTCGTTGACTTCTTCTATTATACCGGGATGATCGGTGGTTCGGACGATCGGATAAATAAGATTTATAATATGGGATAGTATATAATCATGATGAGATACTCTGGAAATGAGAGAGAAAATAGTATTACGAATAGGTTCGCCGGTAAGTGCTTCAGGTTCTTTGCCAAGAGGTGAATGTGGTGAATGGAAGGGATCACCTTCTTCTTGTCTCCAATGATTAAGTAGGCTACGAACCCACCCCCAATTCATCCAGAATAGGTGATGGCTGATTGGTTGATCCATTCCGGTTACACTTTCTTCAGAGTTCAGGTGAATATCCATATCGGAATAGCTGTCGGAATTTAAGGAATTTGAACTAGATACGGGATCCATCTTGTATAATTAGAGAGATGATTTTTGATATGAAATAGATTATAGAATTTAGATTGGTACTCTTCAGTACATAATTTACATATGTATATATAATACCAAAATTCCGTAAATTACGGAGAAATTTTTGGAAGATGGCAGTCAAAGTTTACTGTAATAGATATGTCAAGATATGAATTTTGTCTATACACTATCTATGCAATCAATGCAATAAGACGCGTTTAGACTTAAGATGATAGACAGGTAATTTATGACAAGAAATGATAAGCAAAAATTTTGACATGCAGACACAGTCGAAGTCCAGACTTACTAATGCATCCTAACAACTATCAGTTAGACACACTTATGCAAGACCTGGTTCACTAGGACCAATGCTCTGATACCAACTGTGACGATCGCCCCAAATCCATATGGACGAATACGTCATTCATCGATTTCATTGCGAGGTATTTGACCTCTATATGATACGTTTTATAAACATTGCATTCTTTTGAAAAGGCAAACCATATATGAATATTTAAATCAAAGGTTTTCGACATCTGATGATTTCTTCATATAGACAATCACCGTAAATAATAGTTTACAACAGTACTTCCGTTGACAATGCAGTTAAAATAAGATACATGGTGATGATTTGGTGAATGCAACGTTTTCTTGAAAAATATGCCATGTAAGACTCCATGCACATAGCTTGTCTATCATATAAGCAAACAGCGGAAGACTTCTAGGGAACCGGAGAATAAACATACTAACAAGTGTCAACACAAAGGTTGGTGAGTTCATAGTTTTAATGTTGCGCATAATCTGTATATAAAGGTAGATCACAAGATTTCAGTTGTTTCATCCAGAAATGTTTATCAAAATATTCTACGAAATTGAGCACCCTGGTAACTAAACTTAACGTATATATAATTTATACCCTTTGTATAATCATCTTAATAATACACGCAAACCAACGTGTACGCTTCTCAAATAGCATACGTCCGTTAAAAGGCTAGTGCTCTAGCTCGGACGGGGATATCAAGCCCTATGGATCCATATACTACTACTCGCGCCCACCAGTTCTTATAACTGGCAGTTACTAGTTACCAAAGCTAAGGGATTTTCGGTTCAAACTCAGTGTAGAATTTAGTATGTACTTGTATCCATTGCGTTTAAAATAAAGTGCATGTATTCTCAGCCCAAAAATATATATTGCAAAAGCAATTAAAAAGGGAGCAAATGAAACTCACCTTAGCAGCACATAAGGTCATTCATCAAAAAGTGACCGTAACTCGGAATGCAAGATTAACCGTAGATCTCAACCTAGAGAACATATGTTGGTCAATACATGTCTAATAAACTAGGTTGGGTTATAGTGTATCATAATCCTAATGCTCGAGATCGACATACAAAAGTTATCAAAAGTCATTTCAAAAAGTCAATTTTGACAATTGTTCAACAAAACGAGACGTGCCTTATATAAGGATTCATTTACTTGGCTAGTAGTATTTTATCAATCTCATAAACAGGTTGTTTAAATATTAATTGCAGATTTAAAAGCAATTCCAATTAACGTCAATTATAATTCAGTTGACCATATCTTTTGATTCGTTCATCGAAATTACGCGATTTCTAAATGAAAAGTTATTGATTTTTCACCAGCTTTCTGAAAACATGTATATCATATACCTTTTACCAGTAATATATGTATTTAATTCGTGATTCATTATAAACTATTTAACGACAAAATTTAGCATACAAGCATGTATAAATATATACTCGAGCACTAGACATGTATACACTATTAATATATAAAAGATAAGATATGAATGCTCACGTATCAATATTGAGATTCAATATTGCAGGAAAGTACGTAGACGCAACAGAGATGATAAATACTAGGTTTGACTTGTGAACAATACCCATGAACATTACCCATAACCTCCATAGCTATAACCCATAATTTCCTTAGTTCTATCCCGTTTGAAGCTTGTTTTGAAAGTGACACGCTCATGACCTCGTCGTAATATTTTATGGATAATATTACTAAAAATATTAAGATTAATAATAATAATAATAATCTTAATAATAATATAATAATAATAATATAATAATAATAATAATAATAATAATAATAATAATAATAATAATAATAATAATAATAATAATAATAATAATAATAATAATTATAATAATTAAATACTTACAGAGTATATGTGTAAAAGAATTCGAGCAGAAACTAGACTTTTATAGGCAACTTTTTGAAATCTGATGCCCATGCGATCGCATGGGTTTTATGCCTATTTCTCATGCGATCGCATGGCCGTCAGATCCAGCTCACATATTTTTTGTTTTCTTGTTTGTCGACATAATTAAATATAATATATATAATTTAAATTATTAATTATATATTATATTAAATTCATGTGCATAGTTGACTTGTAATTTTCGTTCCGATGACTCGTACGTTGTCACTGGACTTATGTCCCGGTTCCAGTTTCTCGAACGCATTTTCGTACGCTTAGAAAACTCGCAATTTACGTTTTGTGACTCGTACCTTTGTTAAAATATAGTCTTAAATTATCAATAAACTATATCACTCTAAGTGTATCTTAAACTTTCGAGTGTTTTGGTCATTTACTTCTATAAATCATTGTCTCGCTATTTGTTAATATATATATAATAACAAATCGTTTTATGACCAAGTTAATATATATTTTCAACATTCATAAACACGTTTTAAATATACGTCGCAAGTTATTCATACAATTAATATTCCAACTTTTCATATATATTCAAATAAATATTTAAACCAATAAGCTTAATGTACGGTATCAAATAATTAATACATTGTTACGTTTTCAAGTTATAGAATATATATATATATATATATATATATATATATATATATATATATATATATATATATATATATATATATATATATATATATATATATATATATGTATCTATATACATATAATTGTTCGCGAATCGTCAAGAACAACCGAAAGGTATTTGAATATATGAAAGTAGTTCAAAAATTTTGAGATTCAGTTTTACATACTTTGCTTATCGTGTCAGAAATATTAATCGTACAAAGATTAAGTTTAAATTTGGTCAGAAATTTCCTGGTCATCACAAAGGCTCTCTCTAACATGTATGAAAAACCTACGGCGGCGAATAAGGTTTTTCTTATGCGACAATTGTTCAATACGAAGATGATGGAAGGTTCGAGTGCATCGGATCACATCAACGAATTCAACAATATTATATCAAGGCTTGAATCGGATCACAAAAACGGATCACATCAACGATCTCAAGTTTGATGATGAGCTAAAAGAACTAATCTTGCTTTCATCGTTAGCGGAGAGTTGGTCAGGTACGGTATCCGCGGTTAGTAGCTCTACGAGAACAATTAAGCTAGCGTTTGAAGGTATTAGGGATTTGATTCTCGGTGAAGACACTCGTAGGAGAAACTCGGGAATCGTCATCCGGATCCTTGTTAAGTGCCGACAACTAGGGTAGGAAAATTGATCGTGGTGGTGCGAAGAAGGGTAGGAAGAAGTCAAAGAAGCGGTATCCATCAAAGGACCGAAGTGAAGCTATTTGTTAGGGTTGCAATCAAAAGGGGTCACTTTCAAAGAAATTGTAAAAATTCTCCGGCGAAAGGTGATAACTTTAGCGCGAAAGATTCGGATGATGCACTTTTGTGTAGTGTTGAAGATTCGGTGGAGTCTTGGATCTTGGATTCGGGAGCTTCGTTTCATGCCTCACCCACTAGGGGTTTGATGACGAATTTTCGATTGTATCAAGGTAAAGTTAGATTAGCAAACAATAAAAAGCTTGAAATTGAAGGTTGATATCGATCCATTTATATATATTTTATTTCGCTATATCTACCTCACTTCGATCGGTTTTTGACTATCTCGGAGCCTATTTAGTGTGTTATTGAGCTAATTGGTAAATTAAGGGGTAAGGAGTTGATTTGGTGTAAAATTGACCAAATCAAAATTTTCTAAGAAAATGACAAGTGCAGGAAACAGCTACAAAAGTGCCGCTCCTGTATAGGAGCGCCCTCCTGAAGGCCCAAAAGCACCGTTCCATAATGAAAAGCGGCGCTATTATACACGATTTGTCTCTATTTTTTTTCAGTGAGCAAAAGCGCCGTTCTAAATGTCAAAAGTGTTGCTCCTGATCAGCCAAAAGCGTCGCTCCTCAACAATAGCGTCACCCCTGTTCAGAGCTAAAAGCGACGTTCCAAAGTCAAAAGCGTCACTCCTCACCAAGCCAAAAGCGCCGCTCCTGAACTAAAAGCAGCGCTCCTGACGCTGTATCAGCCCAGATTTTTAGCACTATAAAAGGAACTAGATTAGGTCATTTTTCATATGCATCTTTTGAAGCAGCTGCTTAAGGTCCGAATTTCACACACTAAACCCTAATTTCATCATCCATTGGTGTTTAAGGGTGGATTCAAGGAAGCTAGCTCAAGATTCATCATTGTTTAGCTTAGATCTTCATCTTCTTTACATTTTGGGTTGTAATCTTCACTTTACTTTTTATATTTAGCATTGATTACTTGTAATAACTTGAAGATGATGATGATTTACATTTCTATGCTTATTACTAGTTTAATTTTAGCCATGATTGGCTAAATCTCTTGTGTTTGCTTATCGATGAATCTCTAATGCTAGTGTTTGTCCCAAATCAATTGATTATTGTTGTTTGAATGAATTACATGATCATGTGTTGTTGAGTTGGCTGAAGATCCATTACTATGAGTTTGTTTTAGGCTTGACTTTAATTACATATGTTGTGTAGCTCTCTTAGTGATTTGAGAAGTGAATCAATATGTGCTTTAACACCTTAGGTGATCTAGACAACTAGTTTAGGAATTGCAAGTGATTATGTTCTTGATCTAGGTTGGTTTTCAGTTGGCCTATAGTCAACAAAGTAATGCCGATTATCTTAAGTGATTTCGATAGTTGGAGGTTTTAAGTGATTTTAACCTAAGCTCAATCTCAATGACCAAATCATACTTAACTCGATCTTAAGATATAAAGCTAATGTGAATTCGTGGAGTATCATTTGATTTGAGGTTTAGTAGTGATGCTAAACATTTAATAGTTCAACAACTATTGAGATAGCAATATAGGCAAAACGGGGCAAGCCAAAGCATAGGGAGGATTAGATAAGTGAACACGTCTTAGTTAATTTGTTTTTAGTCTTAATACTTCGCTACTTGTTTCTTGTTACTAGTTTAATTGATAAATTTAGGTTTGTTTAATTGTGCAAGTTTTAGTTGTTAGTTGATATCAATCAAAACCCCCCAATCAAACAAACCCTAGGACAACTGACAGTTTCAAATATCTGACTTACACCGAATCTCTTGGGATGAACTTGATAAGAATACTTACATTAAAGTGCTATAATAACCGGGGTTCTAAGTGCTCGTTAGTTGTGTGTGCTTATTTGTAATATTTGAGTCTTGTATAAATTTAGAGGGTAAAAGATGTATTGTCACACACGCATCAAAGGTATATGAAATGTTGTATTGAAGACTACTATTGGTTCTAATTGGACTTTAAAATACGTGAGGTTTATTCCTAAGTTAAAAAGGAAGCTTATCTCGGTTGGTCAATTAGATGAGGAAGGTAAAGCGGTTACTTTTGAAAATCACCAATGAAAGGTGGTTAAGTGTAGTAGGGTCGTGGCTCGTGGACATAAAAGGGGAACGTTGTATATGGTTAAGGTGTTTGATGAAAATACGGTGGTTTCTACGGTTGATGTTGGAGATAGTTCAACTCTATGGCACCGAAGGCTCGGGCATATGAATGAAAAAGGTATGAAGATGCTTGTTTCGAGTGGGAGAATTCCAAATTTGAAGAAAGTGGAACCTGGGTTTTGCGAACCATGTATATATGGGAAGCAAATGAAGGTAACTTTTAGGAAATCGGGGAATGCGCCCAAGTTGGAGAAATTGGAGCTAGCTTATACGGATGTATTTGGTCAAACGAATGTAGAATCACATGGAGGTTCTCGCTATTATGTCACCTTCATTAACGGCTCCACTCGAAAGGTATGGGTTTATTTTCTTAAAGCTAAATCCGATGTATTTGATACTTTTGTGAAGTGGAAAGCTATGGTAGAGAATGAAACTAATTTAAAAGTGAAACGCTTAAAGTTGGATAATAGAGGGGAATATGGTAGTCTTTAGTTTAAATACCATTGGGCAAAGCTCGTTATTAAGATGTTAAAGACGGTACCGGAGACACCGCAACACAATGGGGTCGCCAAACATATGAATCATACGTTGAATGAAAGGGCTAAGAGTATGAGACTACATGCCGGTTTTCCTAAGATGTTTTGGGCGGATTCAGTTAGTACGGCAGCTAATTTGATAATTAGGGTACCCTTAACACCACTGGGTTTCTGAATTCCCGAGGAAAAATGGCAAGGTATAAAGGCGAGTTATGGTCATCTTAGAATCTTTGGGTGCAATGCATATGTGAGGACCAAAGATGCGGATAGAGACAAGCTTGAGGCTAAGTCAAAGAAGTATACTTTCATTGGTTATGGTTCGGATGAGATGGGTTATCGATGTTAGGATAACGATACTAGAAAAGTTTTTCGCTCACGTGATGTTACCTTTGATGAAGATACAGTTTATGGCAAACCGAAAATGGGGAGTCCTAAATCGGATTATGTTACTTTTGACTGTGACAACCCGGAAATTTCCGACCAAATTTAAACTTTAATCTTTATATATTCCCGACACGATAAGCAAAGTTTGTAAATTGAATCTCAAGAATTTTAAACTGTGTTCATACATTCATTTAACCTCGACCAAATTCCAAAGATTCACGAACCATTATAGGAATGGATATGATTATATATGTATATATGTATAAAACGTTAACAAGTATTAGACGTATAATACTTTACATGAACGTTGTTGTTTTAAAATATATTTAAAATAATTATCGACGGATTGAATTATTAGATACATTGAATTATGGCTACGAGTCTCTGTTAGGAGGTCCACTTTGATTTAGGAAACCTTTCCTTTTTAACGGTATTCGGAATAATTGGTAAAGTAATCTACCATTGAGAACATGTGGCAAATAATGAATGTTAGACAAAAATTAGTGGAGGATTGAATTTCATAATATTCGATTGAACTATTTACAAACGTGCAGAAACATTTCTTGATTCAATAGAATTTGATTATTAAAATGTTTTGTTCAATTAACATAGTTTGAATATCCACAATATGATATTAATTATTAGAATTAAATATTTAACTAACTCGCAACGTGTAATTAAAAACGTGTTTATATATATTTCGAATTATTTAATAAATAATATTAGTATTCGATTAGTGACTCGATTGATATTTAAATAAGTTAATTAGAATATTTGAGAAGTCAGAGTAAACGCTAGTACATAAATGGTTCATAACAAACTATGTTATATAGTATAATTAATAACTATTAAAAATTAACAATATATAATATTAATAGATTAAATGTAATTACAAGATTAGAATATAGTTGTTATAATTACTTCCATTATTATTAATACTAATATTAATATTAATAACAGTATTAGTAATATTATTATTTCAATATATAATATATAGATATAACAATTTGATATATATATGATTTGTATATTATTATTATTATTATTATTATTATTAGTAATATTATTATTACTAAAAATTATTATAAATATTGTATTGCTATTACAATACAACTAGTTATCATTATCCCTAAGGAAGTTATTATTATCATTATATCAGTATTTTTATTATTATTATTAATAACTAATAGTATTATTATTATTAAGATATTTATTTAATAATAAATTAATATTAAATATAATCTATATAAGAACAGATATTACGCGTAGTGTATTATATGTATCACTATCAAAATCATTCTTTTTCTGATTCTTATCTGTATTTCTATTTACTTGTGATCAGCTGTCGACAAATTTTCTTCAGTACAAAAATCGAATTACTCAGTTGTTGAAAAAAAAATCACACGAGTTTCACTAGCGAATATCAATTATAAATTATCAATTACATCTGCAACCATCTGTTGAATTAAACAAAAAAGAAAACCATCTATTTTTTTTTCTCTGTTCGTCACACTCTAAATCAAAAGCTCAAAATCGAGTCTTTTGTCAAAATCTAAAAATGCCAAAGTGTTAGGAATCAAATAGTTAATCTACCTGCAAAATTTCAAACACCAATTCTTTTTAACGAGTTCAAATTTCGGAGTCAAAGGTCTGATTTCAAAAAGTCAACCTTTGTGTTCATGGTGAAATTCTAATTCGTTTTTATGTTTTTGTTTCAATTGAGCATGGATAAAGATTCTAAGTGTAATTTGAAACTTATTTTGTGTTGAAATCTTTGGCTAAAACTTTATAGAATTCGAAATCAAATTTTTTTTTTTTTTTGTAAAGACCCTCGACGAACAGCAGGGCTGTTATACTTTTTTTTTATTTTTTATTTTTCTTCCTTTCTATCAAATGAAATCAAGTATAACTGATTGTGTCTGTTTGATTTACAAGTCCTAAAACAAATTTTACGATTTATGGGTTAAGATATTTACTGTATTTTGGTCGTGGTATAAATGAAGAAGAAGGGGTGAAAACAGATAAGGGTTAAAAGGAATTAGATGTGGGGTTATTTCAGAATATGGGCAACAGCCCAAGGGTCTAGAGTGTTTGTGAATGTACGAGAGGTCGCGGGTTCGAGTCCCTCTAGTGGCGTAATGTTTTTTAAGCTTTCTTCAAAGGTTGTACCTTTAAACTTATTATTTTTTTATTATTATTATTATAATTAATAATAATATTATTATTGTTATTATTATTATTATCATTATTATTATTATTATTGTTATTGCTATTGTTAGTAATTAAAATTGATTATAATTACATATACCAAAGTTGATAATTGTTGTAAATTTAATAGTTTAATATGGATGGTAATTAGTCAAATATGGATAGTAAAATTTGTACTATATATATGTGCATAATGTAAGTTATAAAAACACACATATACATTAAATACATCACACCTCTCTTCAACCTCTTTCTCTCATATATCTTCTACAACACATCTCTCTTTTATTGATTCTTTCAATTTGAATATATTGAACCAGGCCACTAAAGGTAGTTATAAGCCTACTGAAATATAACACGTTATCAGCACGAAGAGCTCCGTATAATCAAGGTTTATCTAAGCAAGCACACGTCACTAATCAAGGTAAGAAATTATCTAACTTTTATTAACTTCACTAACATTTATATTTATGTTATTTAAGTTATATATGGTCGGTTATACCGCCTGAATTATATTTCTGTAATCTAACTTTTATTAACTTCACTAACATTTATATTTATGTTATTTAAGTTATATATGGTCGGTTATACCGCCTGAATTATATTTCTATAATCTAACTTTCATTAACTTCACTAACATTTATATTTATGTTATTTAAGTTATATATGGTCGGTTATACCGCCTGAATTATATTTCTGTAATCTAACTTTCATTAACTTCACTAACATTTATATTTATGTTATTTAAGTTATATATGGTCGGTTATACCGCCTGAATTATATTTTATGTAATCTAACTCTTATTAACTTCACTAACATTTATATTTATGTTAATAAGACCTCATGATTGTACGCAACACGTCATTTGACAACACGGTACTTTATGTACGCAACACGTCATTTGACAACACGGTACCATGGGTCGAGATTAATTCCGATCAATACGAATACGATGGGGTCTTTATATGTTATCTAACATTTATGATTACTTATGCAATTAATCATTATTTATTTCATGCATACTAATGTTTATTCTTAAAAGTAAATCTTAAAAGTTAAAATAAGAAAAAATAGTTTGTATTTTTATTAAAAGTAAATCTTAAAAGTTAAAATAAGAAAAAGTAGTTTGTATTTTTATTAAAAGTAAATCTTAAAAGTTAAAATAAGTAAAGTAGTTTGTATTTTTATTAAAAGTAAATCTTAAAAGTTAAAATAAGAAAAGTAGTTAGTATTTTTATTAAAAGTAAATCTTAAAAGTTAAAATAAGAAAAAGTAGTATGTATTTTTATTAAAAGTAAATCTTAAAAGTTAAAATAAGAAAAAGTAGTTTGTATTTTTATTAAAAGTAAATCTTAAAAGTTAAAATAAGAAAAAAAAATCTTGTCCTTTATATTACTCATACGCGTTTTGATATAGTGACTTTATTCGTTAACGTCAACTAACGACGTTACAACGGTCATATATACATAACGGTTGTTAACGTCAACTGACGACGTTACAACAACTATATTTTTCAAATATAAAATAAACATCTCCGTTTTCACATTTTTCACAAATCAATCTTCATTTTTCAGATTACTACTCTCAAAAAGTTTTTGTAAAAATGATTCACACAAGGATGATTTTTCCTATTGTATTGGTCATATTAACTATCATCATTGTTGCTAATATACCACCGGGTGAACCTATATTCTATCCTGCCCTTGTGGTTTTATTATTTGTAATCATACCATTATTCTGTTGTTTGCTACTTATAAATTTAAAATGATTCTAATTTCATTTTATTATTTGTCTATGAATAGAAGTTGATTATGATTATGATTTATGTTATTCATCTTTTGATAATAGAAAATGTCGAATTTGAAAAGGCTTAAATTTGCTCATTTAGAACAAGTGGGAACAACTACTTAACATGGGTTATGAATGTAGAAAAACATCTCGAATCAAACGGTATTTTAGAAACCCTGAATGAAAATAACAATTATTTCGAACAAGAGAAAGCAATAGTAAGTATTTTTCTTAGCAAACATATTGACGAGTCCTTAGAATCTACATATTATATGATCGAAAATCCAAGTGTATTATGGAAAATACTCAAAGATAGATACGATATTAATTATCAAAAAAAAAAAAAAAAAAAAAAAAAACGGTGATCCATGAAAGAATAAAATTAAAGATATTAGTAGACGCTCTTATAAGAATTTCGGAGATTCTTATTAATGATCTGGTAACGTGGATCATCAGTCTAGTATTTCTTGAATACATGAACATCTTGTTTAGCTCTACAAATAAGTCCCAAAAGAAAAGAAAACGAGAGTGAATCTGTTGACAAATCTTGATTAAATTAACCCTGAGCTACCTTGAGACTTGAATGGTTTGAATTTTCTAAGATGCCTAGTTTTTTTATGTATCACTCATAAATAAATGGTTTTAGACCATAACGCATATGTTTTATTAAGTGTTATCTTTTATGTACTTCAGATTATAACTTGTTTGCAAGTAATATAATTTGATTATCTTGCTGAAATATAACTCATTATTTGCTTATCTTATTTGAAGTTTTAGTATGAATCCTGCAGAAATACAACATCAATTAAATGGTAAAAACCTATGTATTGCAGATAGTAGTAACATACACACTATGATCAAATCTAAGAAATATTTCATTGATTTAAATCAAATGAAGGAATTATAAATACTATATCAGCTCTTGCAAACTTGATATAAGAAACGAAAAGGGCAAAATTTCATATTACCAAATGGTACGAATTTTTTGGTAAACAATGTCTTGTTTTCTCCCAAATCAAAGAGAAATTTGTTAAGTTTCTCTGATATATATCATAATGGATATGATTATCAGTCAATGATAATCGAAAATGAGAAATATCTATGTAGCACCGAAAAGCGCATAGGATTAAAAACGCATATGATAAAAAGCGCATATGATGAAAAGCGCAGCGCATATGATTAAAAGCGCATATGATGAAAAGCGCATCGCATATAATTAAAAGCGCATATAATGAAAAGTGCATATGACGAAAAGCGCAGCACATATGATTAAAAGCGCATATGGTGAAAATGATATATAATGAAAATCACATATGGTGATTAATGAAAAGCATATATAGTGATTAATGAAAAGCACATATAGTGATTAACGAAAAACACATATGGTGATTAATGAAAATCACATATGGCGATTAATGAAAAGCACGTTGAGAAATAATCACCAATATTTCTTGAAAGAATTCAAGGGTATATATATGGACCAATTCATCCATCATGTGGACCATTTTTCTAATAGACGCATCTAACGCATGGTCTCATGTTTGTGTGTTATCAAGCCATAATATGGCATTTGCAAAGTTTCTTGCAAAAATTATTAAATTAAGAACACATTATTCTGATTACACCATTAAAAGGATGAGACTTGATAATGCTGGTGAGTTAACATCTCAAGCTTTTAATGATTATTATATGTCTACAAGGATTGTTGTTGAACATCCAGTTGCTCATGTGCATACACAAAATTGGTTTAGCTGAATCAATAGATAAACGCTTACAGCTAATAACTAGACAATTAGAAATGAGTACAAAACTCTCAATATTTATATGGGGACATGTAAATTTACATGATGTGACATTAATTCGCATTAAATCAAGTGCAAGTTATAAATATTCTCCATTACCAACTTAATTTTGGTGGAGACCAAATATTTTCCATCTTAGAACATTTGATTGTGCAGTGTATTTTTAATTGAACAACTACAACAAATGGTTCCTCAAAGAAGGATTGAAATATATGTTAGATATGAAACATCTTCAATCATAAGATATATTGAACCCATGATGGGTGATGTTTTTATAGCAAGTTTTGTCGATTGTCACTTTAATGAAATATTGTTCCCTATATTAGGGGGAGAAATGAAATATAAATAAAATGATGTTTCATGGTGTGAACATCAATTAAGGAATATTGATCATCGCACAAAAGAATGCGAAAAGAAAGTTCAAATATAATGCATATGCAAGAACTTGCAAATTAATTACTTTATGCATTTAAAGATACAAAAATAAGTGACTAAATCATATATACCAGCAGTAAATGCTTCAGCTAAAATTGAAATTACAAAAGCTGGCAATAATGTCACTCATGAGTCTTTGCTACGGCAAAAACGTGGGAGACCAATTGGTTCCAAAGATAAAAATCCTCGAAAAAGAAAATCAGCTGATAATGAGGTAAAAGAAAGTGTTCAACAAGAACCACAAATCAATACTCCTTCTGCAGAGGATATTGATAAATGTAAATACATAAATTGCAATAAATTATGCAATATTATGAAACTGAAATGAAATGAAAAATCTTGATGAGATATTTTCATATAATGTTACAATGACATCATGAATAAAGATGATGATCTGGAACCAAAATCTGTCATTGAATATCAAAATAGACGTGATTGAACTCAACGGAAAGGAGCAATACCAGCTGAATTAGAATCGCTCAATAAAAGAAAAGTTTTTGGATCAATCGTTATCACTTTTAAAGATGTGAAACAATGGGATATAAATGAATTTTTATCCGAAAAGAAATGTGCAAATGAAGTTACAAGGCAAAACTAGACTTGTAACTCAAGATTTCCCACAAAGACCATAAATGAATTAGGAGAAAAACTTATCCTCCTATAATGAATATAATTACTTATTAGATACTTAATCAACCTGGTAGTTATTTAAATGCATCTCATGGATGTTGTTACTACTTATCTGTATGGATTACTTAATAGTGATATATATATATATATGAATATACCTGAAGGGTTAAGGTATCATAAGCATCTAATGCAAAATCCAAGGGAATATATTCCATTAAATCACAAAGATTTCTAAATGGGTTTATACAATCGGGACGTATGTGGTATAATCGATTAAATTACTACTTGATAAGAAAAGGGTATACATATAAACTTATTTGCACGTGTGTTTTATAAAAACAATGTTCGGATATGTGATCATAGCTGTTTATATCAATTATCTTAAATAAAGAAATCTATGAAGCCATTCAACTTCTAAAGAAAGATTTTAAAATAAAAAAATCAAGTATTACGTTGATTTACATATTGAGCATATAACTAATGACTTACTTATACATCAAACAACTTATACCGAAAAGATTTTAAAATATTTTAATATGGACAAGACAAAAACCATTAAGTACTCATATGGTTGTTAGATCTTAATATTGATACTAATCCATTTCATCCTCTAGAAGATCATGAAGATCTTCTTGGTTCAGAAGTTCCATATTTTAGTGCAATTGGGGCTCTTATGTATCTTACAAATTATACAAGATCTGACATTTCTTTTGCAGTTAATTTGTTGACAAGTTTCAGCTCAGCCCCTACCAAAAGACATTGGAATGGGATCAAACAAATAGTTTGATACCTTCGGGGAACTACTGATTTATAATTATTTTATTCTAACAACTCGAAACAAGATTTGTTTGGTTATACAGATGCAGATTATTTATCTGATCTACATAAAGCTAAATCTCAAACTGGATATGTATTCCTAAATGGAGGCACCGCAATATCATGACGTTCTCAAAACAAACACTTGTTGCAACATCATCAAATCATGCCGAAGTGATTGCATTACATGAAGCTACTCGGGAATGATTTTAGTTAAGATCAATGATACAAATCATTATTGATTCTTGTGGACTAGAACGCTATAAAAGCCCAACAACTATCTATGAAGATAATACAGCTTACATAGTACAAATGAAAGAAGAGTATCAAAAATGACAGAACAAAACATAAATGCTGACGAGGCGCTAAAGCTATAAACGGTCTTAACGGTCATAAGTTTGATGGAAAAGAATGGTATATTGGTAAGGCTCAGAAAAAGACTGAAAGGGAATAGGAATTGAAACAACAGTTTGAGCAAACCATGAAGGAGACTGTAGACAAATCACAAGGGTCAAACTTGTACATAAAAGATTTAGATGATACAGTTTCAGATGAAAACCTCAGATTCTTCTCATATACTCAAGATCTCGTAAAAGACAACCAGATTAAAATGAGATACGTTCAATCAACAACTCTACTGATCTTTATACCAAAGCACTGTCAATCGCTGTTTTCAAAACATACGTTCACAATATTGGCATGAGGCAAGTTCAAAAGATGTGATGACTCAGCGTTTTCTACTTGAGGGGGAGTCAACTCTATGCTGCACTCTTTTTCCCTGAGCTAAAGTTTTATCCCACTGGGTTTTCTTTAGCAAGGTTTTTAACGAGGCAGTATTAATTGCTCTTTAAAAAAAATTACCATCCAAGGGGGAGTGTTGTAAATTTAATAGTTTAATATGGATGGTAATTAGTCAAATATGGATAGTAAAATTTGTACTATATATATGTGCATAATGTAAGTTATAAAAACACACATATACATTAAATACATCACACCTCTCTTCAACCTCTTTCTCTCATATATCTTCTACAACACATCTCTCTTTTATTGATTCTTTCAATTTGAATATATTGAACCAGGCCACTAAAGGTAGTTATAAGCCTACTGAAATATAACAATAATATAATTGTTATTATTACTAATAATGTTATCATTATCATTACTAGTATTATTATTAAGAAGCATTATTATAAATATTATTAATACTATTATTATTAAATTTATCATTATAAGTATTATTATCATTTCATAAATATTAGAACTTTTATGCTTATCATAGGTACATTATTAGTATTAATATCATTTTTGATTTATTATTATTATTACTATTAGTAATAAAATTGTTATAATTACTATTATTAAGTATTAAGTATTAATATCAAAAATTATTATTTTCATTACGAATATTATTAAATTATTCATTTAATTAAAAACTATAAATATTATCATTATTATGAGATTTATTATTGAAAACCATCATTTATATTATTATTAATAGAATTATAATTAATAGTATCATTTTTATTAATATTAGTATTATTGGTATTATGATTAGTAAAATTTCTATAAAAAGTTTCATGTTTATTAAATTTACCATTATTGTTAAAAATAGTATGTTTATAAAAACTATCATTTTATCATATCATTATTATTATTAATAAGATTATCTTTAGCAGTGCTATTATTATTAAAATCTATTATTATTAGTAACAATTTATTTAAAGTTATCATTAAAACAAAAAGTATTATGATCAATATCATTATTATTAAAAGTTTTAAAAATATTAGTATTAGGATTATATGTATATATTAACTATATTAATAAATCATTTTAGAAATATTCATATATATAACAATTTATGTATTTTTAATATAACACTAAACAGATATACATATACATTAATATAGCTATAAAAAAATATTAATTATTTGAATGTATATACAAATTTAAAATATATGTTATTAATATAAAAATAACGTAATTAATAAATTTATATATGTATTCATTTGAATATGATTATATGTATTAATGAATATACAAATGATTTAGGTTCGTGAATCCGAGGCCAACCCTGCATTGTTCAATGTCGTCATATGTATTTTTACTACAAAATACAGTATTGTGAGTTTCATTTTGCTCCCTTTTTAAATGCTTTTGCAATATATATTTTTGGGACTGAGAATACATGCGCTACTTTTATAACTGTTTTACGAAATAGACACAAGTAATCAAAACTACACTATATGGTTGAATGATCGAAGCCGAATATGCCCCATTTTGCTTGGTAACCTAAGAATTAGTAAACCGATCTACTAATTGACGCGAATCCTAAAGATAGATCTATTACCGGATGCTTTAGTACTTCGATGTTGTTTTTATCTTGTCCGAAGGATTTCCCGGAATGATAGGGGATATTCTTATATGCATCTTGTTAATTTCGGTTACCAGGTGTTCAATCCATATGAATGATTTTTGTCTCTATGCATGGGACGTATATTTATGAGAAATGGAAACGAAAATCTTGTGGTCTATTAAAATGATGAAAATGATCGATTATGTTAAACTAATGAACTCACCAACCTTTTGGTTGATACTTTAAAGCGTGTTTATTCTCAGGTGTTAAATAAATCTTCCGCTGTGCATTTACTCATTTTTGAGATATTACTTGGAGTCATTCATGGCATATTTTGAAAGACGTTGCATTCAATTCGTTGAGTTCATCAAGATTATTATTAAGTAAATTATAGTTGAATGTATTATGAAATGGTATGCATGCCGTCAACTTTCGTTGTAAAGAAAGTTTGTCTTTTAGAAATGAATGAAATGTTTGTAAAATGTGTCATATAGAGGTCAAATACCTCGCGATGTAATCAACTATTGTAAATCGTTTATAATGTATATGAACGGGTCCTTTCAGTTGGTATCAGAGCGGTGGTCTTAGCGAACCAGGTATGCATTAGTGTGTCTAACTGATAAGTCGTTAGGATACATTAGTGAGTCTGGACTTCGACCGTGTCTGCATGTCAAAAGTTTTGCTTATCATTTTTAGTCAGAAATCATCTGCTTATCATCCTTAGGAAATTACCTGCTTATTATTATTAGTCTAGACACGTCTTGCTGCATTAATTGCATGAGTAGTGTATAGACAAAATTTATATCTTAGCGTATCTGCTAAATCATATCTTATCATATCTGTTACTTTAAACTTTGTCTCACATATCCTGCAAATTCCTCCGTAATCTACGAAATCTTTTGATCTATATATATAGATATCCTATGTAAATGGAATATCACCCGATAACCGAAAAATCATTTTATATC
Organism: Rutidosis leptorrhynchoides; assembly: GCF_046630445.1. Taxonomy (NCBI): domain Eukaryota; kingdom Viridiplantae; phylum Streptophyta; class Magnoliopsida; order Asterales; family Asteraceae; genus Rutidosis; species Rutidosis leptorrhynchoides. The sequence goes on along the minus strand of NC_092335.1, from coordinate 571,230,626 downwards.
GAAAAATCCTGTATCCAATCGTACGAAATGGAATTTGTCATCAGTTCAAGTCACTCGGATTCTGAAATGGAATCTCACTCAAGCTCCGAAAGCAGTGTGACCGGAATGGATCAACCAAGCAGTCATTACCTATTCTGGATGAATTGGGTATGGGTTCTTAGCCTCATCAATCATTGGAAATAAAAAGAAGGCGATCCTTTCCATCCACCACATTGCCCTCTAGGCGAAGATCTTGAAGCACTTACCGGTGAACCTGTTCGAAATACCATTTTCTCTCTCATTTCCAGAGTATCTCGTCAAGATTATATACTACATCAAATTCTAGATTTTATTTATCCGCTCGTCCGAACTGACAATTACCCCTGTATAATAGAAGAAGTCAACGAGCTTCGCTCTCGGGTAGTGGCTTTGGAGAATATGGTGCAAAGATTACAAACACCAGCACCAGCAGCAGCAGCATAACTAGTACTACCATCAGCAACGTCAACAGTACCATTACCACCTCCAACCACAACCGCGTTGTAAACCTCAACTTCACAATTTGTCCTACGAGCATCAACGTCATACGCACCATAGATACCAAGGAGTACCAACAACAATAACTGACGAAATATTAATTCATAACTTCATTGAAGAAACATTCCGCGGTGATTATATAATCTCTAAAGTCTTAGAGATTATCTAATCTAGCCCTAACCATAAATCAGTTAAGCGAACCAAAATGATAGAAGGAAGAGTAGAAACCCTGACAAAAATAGTGTGTGATTAACAAGTTAAACTTATTTTACCAACAGCATCAACAGTACCGTCAACGTCACCAGCATCGTCAGTACAGTCAACATCAGAATCAACAACACCTATAACATCACAAACTCCGTCAGTTCAAGAATAACTGTGGACATCATTACGATTCAATAACGCGTATATTGTATCAACGAGTTATGAAGAATTAACTCATTCCTTCTGAAGAAATTATATGTATATTATATATATATATATATATATATATATATATATATATATATATATTTTGAAAAAAAAATAATAATAATAAATCTTTCCGTGCTAAGCTATTGTGTGTGAATCTTAACTAATCGGTTAATTCATATTACAAATATGCAATAATGTACGTCCTTCGGCCGCAACTTAACCAGCGTTAACTACAATCTCTATCTTAATTCAACAAATTCCAATTCCTAATAAATCAAGTATATATTTGATTTTACACTTCATCATTGATATAACCGAAACTTTTCAGATAACATCATTCGTACTTTACGAAAACCAATATCACGCCTCAACAAATAACGAAGTATTGATTCATAATTTCAATATTATTGAAGAAATACTTATGTAATCTCTAAAGCCTTCATGGTATTATTCAATTCTAGTTCCAACCGTAAATAGAATGAGTTAATTTAGTATTAACTCATTAAAATCTATGTTACATCTGAAGAGAATATATACATATATATTTTCATAAAGACTGTAATAAAATTCTTTTGTACAAAATATTAATTGTGAAATTTTTTTAACGGGTAGGTAATACCCGATATATATATATATATATATATATATATATATATATATATATATATTCACAATTAATATGTTACATTCTTCGAATCTGATTAAGCAAATTATCAACTATACTTCTTACATAATATACATTCTTTCATAGAAATCAAAACAACCATACTCATTCAAACCCAATTACATATTCTGATTTTGAAACCTCAGAATTCAATTTGAGATATAACCGGTACCATCACTTTTAGATTCCTACATCTTTCAAAGCTATACTTTGACTTCAAAACTATGTTAGAACATCAAATGTATATTAACGATTACAATCTGCGTTCAAACCCTTCGAAAATTTATGAAGACACTTCAAATAATGAGCAATCGAGATGATGATCTAACCATATATTACCCACAGTTATGTACTTAAAAAGCTCTCGAAACCAAAGTCATAATTCAACACATATCTGTGTCAAATCCTTTGACCTTTATTAGCAAAAATGACTTTTCAATTCCTTTCCAAAGTAGTCAGTTTTGTCACAGCTCCAGCAAGTCAACTTCGACTCTTCATTCGACACAACCTTATTATAACCCTGATATATATGCGTGCTCTTTTATTGTTACTGGGGAACCTTTCATATTCCACCACATTAGCAATAAACTTATTCACAATTTCACTGATATTTGACCTTCCGAAGAATCTTTATATTTATCAAAACCCCATCATTTACTCATTCGCATCTTGTAACAAGAATTGCCATACGAATCATCGGGAATTAGCAATCAGTATTTTGAAATCTCGTAGCATGTCTACACCAACAGTTATATGTGTACATACAAAGTCTATCTCCTGGACTTACATACTTTGAATGAGAAGTTTCTAAAAAACACCTTGAACTGCGAACTAGTTCTTGAAATGCTGATTAAGCAACAAAAACTATAAACGACTTTAACAGTAAAAGTTTGACGATAATGAATAAGTGTGCTGGCAAAACGCAGAAAAAGAGAAGTCTTGGAACTGGAAACCGGATTGAGCAAAGTATGAAGGAGGCTGTGGATAAATCATAAAGACTGAACCTGACTTCAAAGAATCCATATGATTCCGTACCTGCTGAAGTCATTAACGAATACCTTGCTTCTGACTCCAAACCCCAGCGGACAATATTCTTCATCATCATCTGATAATAGAAATTCTAAGATATCATCGTATCTTTTATTATAAATATCCTCCATATTTCTGAAGATATTTTCATAATTATTCTTATCTGAAATCATTTACCTCTTCGCGCTATCTGTATTACATCATAAAAGAAACTATTTTAGTTTCTAAATTCTGAAACATTCGAGTTTAAAATAGGAATATTTTTGAAGTAGTGTTGGGAGCTGAAGCATGAGTTAATATAATATAATGACACTTGATCAACGTGATTATATTACAGTAAGTCATGCTGAGTTTCTAAATGAAACGTGATGATTCATAGATCATAACATCATCATGTGCCATGTTATACGACTCTTGTATTCTATTTAACCTCTAAAATATCAAGAAAATATTTCTTGACGATTCGGCCTTTTCCAAGGTATTCTGGTTATTTGATAAGTCAAGATCGTGCCATTACAATTCCCTTCCTAGAACATTAACAATGTTCATTCCGAAATTCATATCTGCGAAATCATGTACCATTACAAGCGGTGCTTAATCGCAAGAAGAAGAAATGAAAGGACAAAACTCCGAAACATAAAATTGGGATACAAATTGCAGCAAATAAAAGAGAGCATTAATTGGAAATGACAATGATTATAGAAGACAGAAGTAGGGACATCGAAATATAAGAGAAGATATGAAACCCAACAACCATCCAGAAATTATAAACCGTATATGTCGATGCATATAGCAATATAAAGACACGGGAGAACTAGAAACACTACAAATCCAAGAGTATAGTAGAAGTAAATAGATTCTTTCGGCGGTAGATGAAAAAAAAGAATGACCGATATGAAAGTTAGAAGTATATCGAGAATCAGAACTGGATGGAGCATATTGATGAATACTTTAAAATATGAGTTGAGGGGGAAAGAATAGAAGATGATGAAACATGACTAAGAACTTAGAAATCAACAGATTTAACTCACACAATGGCGGAATAAGTGAATCAAACCCTCTAGTGAATAGGTTAAGTTTTTTTTTAGATTAATTTAGTCAAACCACAACTAAATCAAGTGGGATTAGATCAACACCTATAGCTATTATTCACCACCTGGGTGATTTGGACTGAGAGAGAATCAGAGGAGCTCACCAGATCTGAGTGTGTATAACAAATGAGAGGCTTAACCTAAAATGAAGAACATAAGACTTTATATACCCCTGCTATTGAATCACCCGTACGATTCATCCATCACACGTACGAGTTGGCTTCATCAGCCGTACGGGTGATCACCCACTCGTGTCTTCTCATTTAGGTTGTAATTGTGACTTAGCTCAGCATCAATCGTGCATATGAGCCTATCAGCCATACTAGTGAGGCTTCCCTCGTACGTCTGACTAAGTCTAACATAGTCAAACATCCAAATCTCGTTCCTGCAATTCCTGTAACCACATACAAACACGGATAGGATAATAACGAGCAATCATGGTGGCCTGTAAACTGTTGTACCTGCAATGGACGTGGGTAGATGTCTAGGGACTTGCATAAAATGCATCAACAAAAGGTGTGAGTTATAAGAAAATGAATGAGGTGAATTTATAAGAAAATCTCCGACAGAACAATTAAAATGGACGATCGCATTTAAAGCGGATCCTAATTCCCTTGGTTACCAGAGGATCAAATCTTATTACGAAGATTTTCTTCAAATCCCTTGAAATATGTAAATCAAACATATCTACGTCAAATGATAAGATGAATCTACACTTACTCATTTCACTCTTCTATGTTAGCTTCATTCGTACTCTTCATATAAATGGATTGTTTATCCAAATTATTCGCTGATGATAAAACTCTAATTTTTCAGCCCGTATGCATCATAAAAACATACTTATTATCATTCACAACCTTTCCACTCAAATTTCGGGACGAAATTTCTTTAACGGGTAGGTACTGTGACAACCCAGAAATTTCCGACCAAATTTAAACTTTAATCTTTATATATTCCCGACACGGAAAGCAAAGTTTGTAAATTGAATCTCAAGAATTTTAAACTGTGTTCATACATTCATTTAACAGTATAAAACGTTAACAAGTATTAGACGTATAATACTTTACATGAACGTTGTTGTTTTAAAATATATTTAAAATAATTATCGACGGATTAAATTATTAGATACATTGAATTATGGCTACGAGTCTCTGTTAGGAGATCCACTTTGATTTAGGAAACCTTTCCTTTTTAACGGTATTCGGAATAATTGGTAAAGTAATCTACCATTGAGAACATGTGGCAAATAATGAATGTTAGATAAAAGTTAGTGGAGGATTGAATTTCATAATATTCGATTGATCTATTTACAAACGTGCGGAACCGTTTCTCGATTCAATAGAATTTGATTATTAAAATGTTTTGTTCAATTAACATAGTTTGAATATCCACAATATGATATTAATTATTAGAAATAAATATTTAACTAACTCGCAACGTGTAATTAAAAACGTGTTTATATATATTTCGAATTATTTAATAAATAATATTAGTATTCGATTAGTGACTCGATTGATATTTAAATAAGTTAATTAGAATATTTGAGAAGTCAGAGTAAACGCTAGTACATAAATGGTTCATAACAAATTATGTTATATAGTATAATTAATAACTATTAAAAATTAACAATATATAATATTAATAGATTAAATGTAATTACAAGATTAGAATATAGTTGTTATAATTACTTCCATTATTATTAATACTAATATTAATATTAATAACAGTATTAGTAATATTATTATTTCAATATATAATATATAGATATAATAATTTGATATATATATGATTTGTATATTATTATTATTATTATTAATATTATTATTATTAATATTAATTATTAATATCATTATTATAATTACTACTCTTATTATTAATATTATTAGTAATATTATTATTACTAAAAATTATTATAAATATTGTATTGCTATTACAATACAACTAGTTATCATTATCCCTAAGGAAGTTATTATTATCATTATATCAGTATTTTTATTATTATTATTAATAACTAATAGTATTATTATTATTAAGATATTTATTTATTAATAAACTAATATTAAATATAATCTATATAAGAACAGATATTACGCGTAGTTTATTATATGTATCACTATCAAAATCATTCTTTTTCTGATTCTTATCTGTATTTCTATTTACTTGTGATCAGCTGTTGACAAATTTTCTTCAGTACAAAAATCGAATTACTCAGTTGTTGAAAAAAAAAATCACACGAGTTTCACTAGCGAATATCAATTATAAATTATCAATTACATCTGCAACCATCTGTTGAATTAAACAAAAAAGAACCATCTATTTTTTTCTCTGTTCGTCACACTCTAAATCAAAAGCTCAAAATCGAGTCTTTTGTCAAAATCTAAAAATGCCAAAGTGTTAGGAATCAAATAGTTAATCTACCTGCAAAATTTCAAACACCAATTCTTTTTAGCGAGTTCAAATTTCAGAGTCAAAGGTCTGAATTCAAAAAGTCAACCTTTGTGTTCATGGTGAAATTCTAGTTTGTTTTTATGTTTTTGTTTCAATTGAGCATGGATAAAGATTCTAAGTGTAATTTGAAACTTATTTTGTGTTGAAATCTTTGGCTAAAACTTTATAGAATTTGAAATCAAATTTTTTTTTTGTAAAGACCCTCGACGAACAGCAGGGCTGTTATACTTTTTTTTTTCTTCCTTTCTATCAAATGAAATCAAGTATAACTGATTGTGTCTGTTTGATTTGCAAGTCTTAAAATAAATTTTACGATTTATGGGTTAAGATATTTACTGTATTTTGGTCGTGGTATAAATGAAGAAGAAGGGATGAAAACAGATAAGGGTTAAAAGGAATTAGATGTGGGGTTATTTTAGAATATGGGCAACAGCCCAAGGGTCTAGAGTGTTTGCGAATGTACGAGAGGTCTCGGGTTTGAGTCCCTCTAGTGGCGTAATGTTTTTTAAGCTTTCTTCAAAGGTTGTACCTTTAAACTTATTATTTTATTATTATTATTATTATAATTAATAATATTATTATTATTGTTATTATTGTTATTATTATTATTATCATTATTATTATTGTTATTGCTATTGTTAGTAATTAAAATTGATTATAATTACATATACCAAAGTTGATAATATAATTGTTATTATTACTAATAATGTTATCATTATCATTACTAGTATTATTATTAAGAAGCATTATTATAAATATTATTAATACTATTATTATTAAATTTATCATTATAAGTATTATTATCATTTCATAAATATTAGAACTTTTATGATTATCATAGGTACATTATTAGTATTAATATCATTTTAGATTTATTATTATTATTACCATTAGTAATAAAATTGTTATAATTACTATTATTAAGTATTAAGTATTAATATCAAAAATTATTATTTTCATTATGAATATTATTAAATTATTCATTTAATTAAAAACTATAGATATTATCATTATTATGAGATTTATTATTGAAAACTATCATTTATATTATTATTAATAGAATTATAATTAATAGTATCATTTTTATTAATATTAGTATTATTAGTATTACGATTAGTAAAATTTCTATAAAAAGTTTCATGTTTATTAAATTTACCATTATTGTTAAAATAGTATGTTTATAAAAACTATCATTTTATCCTATCATTATTATTATTAATAAGATTATCTTTAGCAGTGCTATTATTATTAAAATCTATTATTATTAGTAACAATTTATTTAAAGTTATCATTAAAACAAAAAGTATTATGATCAATATCATTATTATTAAAAGCTTTAAAAATATTAGTATTAGGATTATATGTATATATTAACTATATTAATAAATCATTTTAGAAATATTCATATATATAACAATTTATGTATTTTTAATATAACACTAAACAGATATACATATACATTAATATAGTTATAAAAAAAATATTAATTATTTGAGTGTATATACAAATTTAAAATATATGTTATTAATATAAAAATAATGTAATTAATAAATTTATATATGTATTCATTTGAATACGATTATATGTATTAATGAATATACAAATGATCTAGGTTCGTGAATCCGAGGCTAACCCTGCATTATTCAATGTCGTCATATGCATTTTTACTACAAAATATAGTATTGTGAGTTTCATTTGCTCCCTTTTTAAATGCTTTTGCAATATATATTTTTGGGACTGAGAATACATGCGCTACTTTTATAACTGTTTTACGAAATAGATACAAGTAATCAAAACTACACTATATGGTTGAATGATCGAAGCCGAATATGCCCCTTTTTGCTTGGTAACCTAAGAATTAGTAAACCGATCTACTAATTGACGCGAATCCTAAAGATAGATCTATTGGGCCTAACGAACCTCATCCAAAGTACCGGATGCTTTAGTACTTCGATGTTATTTTTATCATGTCCGAAGGATTTCCCGGAATGATAGGGGATATTCTTATATGCATCTTGTTAATGTGGGTTACCAGGTATTCAATCCATATGAATGATTTTTGTCTTTATGCATGGGACGTATATTTATGAGAAATGGAAACGAAAATCTTGTGGTCTATTAAAATGATGAAAATGATCGATTATGTTAAACTAATGAACTCACCAACCTTTTGGTTGACACTTTAAAGCATGTTTATTCTCAGGTGTTAAATAAATCTTCCGCTGTGAATTTACTCATTTTTTAGATATCACTTGAAGTCATTCATGACATATTTTGAAAGACGTTGCATTCAATTCGTTCAGTTCATCAAGATTATTATTAAGTCAATTATAGTTGGATGTATTATGAAATGGTATGCATGCTGTCAACTTTCGTTGTAAAGAAAGTTTGTCTTTTAGAAATGAATGAAATGTTTGTAAAATGTATCATATAGAGGTCAAATACCTCGCGATGTAATCAACTATTGTGAATCGTTTATAATGTATATGAATGGGACCTTTCATTGACGATGTTTCTATTGATGATCTTGCAGGTTCTAGTAGGAGTTCGGGTAACAATGAATTGCTGAATAATGGTGAGGAGTCACAAAGTGCTAATGATGAAGATGGTTTGGAAAGTGGTGATAGTTCCGAACATAGTGGGAGTTCTAGTGATGAGGATGAAACTGGTCCAACCATACCGGTTGCTCCTATACTAAGACGTGCTACTGGAGTGCCCAAGCCTAATCCTAGGTATTCTTCATCAACAAACTACTTGCTCTATACCGAAAATGGTGAACCCGAGAGTTACTTTGAGGTGATAAAATCAAAAGAATCCATACAATGGAAGCTTGCCATGAAAGAATAGATGAGGTCACTTGAGAAGAATAAAACTTGGTCACTATTGAAACTGCCTCATGATAAAAGGGTGTTGCAAAATAAATGGGTGTATCGACTAAAGAATGAATTGGATGGCAAGAAGAGGTACAAGACTCGGTTGGTGGTCAAAGGCTTTCAACAAAAGGAAGGAGTTGATTGCAACGAGATTTTTTCACCGGTGGTTAAGATGACTACTATTCAGTTGGTACTTGCAATAGTTGCATCCGAGGACTTACATCTTAAGCAACTAGATGTGAAGACCACATTCTTATACAGAGATCTTCATGAAGAGATCTACATGAAGCAACCCGGGGGGCTTTGAGGTAAAGGGTAAAGAGAAGTGGGTTTGTAAGCTAAAGAAATGTTTGTATGGATTGAAGCAAGTACCTCGGCAATGGTACTTGAAGTTTGATGAGTTTATGAAGAAGATTGATTTATTAAGATGTGAAGCCGATTCTAGTTTTTTTTCGTGGATTAAAGTTATCAACCCTTGATTACATATAACCACGTTAAATTATCGTGTTCTTAATTTTCTAGTTATTATCTTCGTTTATCTATTGTGGGGTGAACAATTTTCTGGGATTGTTCTTATTGTTGGGTACTATAACCCTAACATTAATTAGTATTGAAAAATGTGACGACCCGGAAATTTTCGACCAAATTTAAACTTAATCTTATATGATTCCGGCACGATAAGCAAAGTCTGTTAAGTTGAATCTCAAAATTTTGAACTATGTTCATGTATTTATTTAACCTCGACCAAATTTCGACGATTCACGAACGATTATATAAATGGATATGTATATGTATATATATATGTATATATATTAAACTTGAAAACGTTAACAAAGTATTAAATGTATAATACTTTACATTAAGCATATTTGTCTCAATATATGCTTAATATATTCATCTACTGGATTAAAAGATATTTATCAAATCTCTTATAGATTGTGTTATTGTTATGGGTCTCTGTTGTGAGGTCCAATGTGATTTAAGAAAAACTTTTCTTTTTAACGATATTCGGAATAAATAGTAGTGTAATCTACAAGTGAGAACAAAGTGTCAAATAACATGAATTAGACAAAAGTAGTAGAGATTCCTGCTTAATTTTCAATGCATATTTTACAATATTTTTCCTCGTGATTCTTGATAAGTTAATTATTTAACTATCATAATATTTAATGTAAGAAAACGTTTTCAATATAATAGAATTTTTATTATTAAAATGTTTTGAAAAAGAACGTAATTTTGATATAAAACGTTCCGATATTATTAAATAAATTTTAATAGGTAACGAAAAGATGATTTATAGAAGCAAATGACCAAGACACTCAAATGATTAAGTTATACTTCGGGTAATATAGTTTATCATTGATTAAGTCTAATTATTGATAAATGTACATGTCGCAAAACGTAAAGTACGTGTTTTCTAAGAGTACGAAAGGACGTTCGAGAAACCGGAACCGGGACATAAGTCGAGCGTCAACGTACAAAACAACGGAGCTAAAGTTACAAGTCAACCATGCACGAGAATATAATATAATATATAATTAATTAATATAAATTATATATATTAAATATAAAATTATATGTCGACAAACAAGAAAACAAATCAGGTGTCAGCTGGCTCAGGGAGCTCCACGATCGCGAAGCTTTAAGGCACAAAAGCTCCACGATTGCGGAGCAGTCAAAATCAAAAATGCACTATAAAAAGGTCAGTTTGTTCGACGAGTTACACATCTATCTGCTCTCTCTATATATATTTATATTATTATTATTATTATTATTATTATTATTATTATTATTATTATTATTATTATTATTATTATATTCATATTATTATTAATCTTATAGTTAGGAGTATTATTATTAGTATTATTATACATAAAATACTACGACAAGGTCATGAGCGAGTTATTTTCAAAAATGAGTTTTCGAGCGGGATAGAGCTAAGGAAACTATGAGTTATAGCTATGGAGGTTATGGGTAATGTTCGTGGGTCAAACCTAGTGTTTATCATCTCTGTTGCGTCTACGTACTTTCCTGCAATATTGAATCACAATATTGATACGTGAGCATTCATATCTTATTTTTATATATTAATAGTGTATCCATGTCTAGTGCTCGAGTATATATGTTTATTCATGCTTGTATGCTTTAATTTTGTCGTTAGCTAGTTCATGATGAATCACGAATTTAATACATATGCTACTGATATATAGTATATGATATGCATGTCGTTGGAAAGCGATCGAAAAATTAATAACTTTTCATTTAGAAATCGCGTGATTTCGATGAACGGATTAAAAGCTATGGTCAACTGAATTATGATTGACGTTAATTGAAATTGTGTTTGAAACTGTAAATTAATATTTAAACAACTTGTCTATGAGATTGATAAATGAGATTTTTATATAGTACTAATCTAGTAAATGAATTTCTATATAAGGCACGTTTTGTTTTGTTGATCAATTGTCAAAGTTGATTGTCTTATCATGTTTTAAAGCTTTATAAACACTATAATCTGATTTTACAAGTATCGGAAAACTATGTGAAATAATAAAACATGTTCGATTGCCATGATAATTCAAATATAATATAGCTCCTGAAATAAATAATATTTGAGTTTGATAAACTATAAATTCGTTCAATTATCAAGACTTATACTATGTTAATAAACATGTATAGATTTAAAGATCATATTGGGTCAGGTTGACTTTTGAGATGACTTTTGTTAACTTTGTATGATGGTCTCGAGCATTAGGATTGTGATACACTATGACCCGACCTAGCTTATTAGACATGTATTGACCAACATATTGTGACGATCGGGAAATTTCCGACCAAATTTAAACTTAATCTTTATATGTTTCCGACACGATAAGCAAAGTCTGTGATGTTAAGTCTCAAAAAGTTTGAACTGTTGTTATACATTCAATTAACCTGTGACCATTCCCGACGATTCACGAACAATTGTTTGTAAGAAAATGTGTGTGCATATATATATATATATATATATATATATATATATATATATATATATATATATATATATATATATATGTGTGTGTGTGTGTGTGTGTGTGTGTGTGTGTGTGTGTGTGTGTGTGTGTGTGTGTATAAAAATGTGAAATAATAAAATATAAATTAATCAGTAGAATTAAGTATGTAAAATAATATATAATATAATAAGATTATTATTAAAAAGAAACTATACATGAATATATATGATTACTATACATAATTATTATTATATGTAATATATATATAAATGATATAAATATTAATTGTTGAAATTTAAAATATCTATTACGAAATAATATAATATAGTAAATGGAGTTATATATATATATATATATATATATATATATATATATATATATATATAAATATATATATATATATATATAAAACGTTATTAATGTATTCATATTTACATGTATAATATATGATGTAACAATAATATATTAAATGTAACTACAAGTTGAAAATATATTTGTATAATATTATTATTACTTTTATTATTATTAATATTAATATCTATATCAGTATTATCAATATCATTATTCTAATATGAAAATAGAATACATGTAACTTGTTATATCTTTTATATCACTTGTATTATTAGATATTATTATTATTAAGAATTATTAATTAGTATTATTAATAGGAACCAATACCTTTTATTATTATTAACATTGTTAGTATAATCAGTATTACTAAAATCAGTAAACTATTATAATTATTGTTATTATTATAATACAATTTATTATTATTATCATTAATATTATTAATATCATTACATACAATATTGTTAATAATTAACATTATACTTGCTGTTAATATTATTATTGTTATTTTTGAAAGTATTATTATTATTATTATTAATATATTTATATTTATTAATTATATATAAATCATATTAAATAATACAGATTTGTAGCATCAATATTTGATCTTTTTATTTAAATTATTTGCTGGATTAAATGATATATATATATAGAAACAGAATTTACAGAATTCGTACGCCATCACTATCTGATTCATATTTATTTTTGTTTCTTCCTCTTGTTTCGAATAACCTGTCGACATTCTGCAATATTAACCACTTAATCCCTTCACATTATTGATAAAAACTCGTGATTATTCCTCCACCCATATCAATTATTAGATGTTTCAGTTTAAAAAAAAAGAAAAAGAAAAACAAGTACAACCCTGTTCGTTGTAACTTTTAAACAAAACCTCGAATTTGAATTGATTTTAAAAATCTAAATATGTAGAAGGCATCTAATTCAGGTCGTTAATCTTCCTGTAAGTTTTCAGATTTTAATTTCAAGAATTAAAGACGAATTTTGAAGTCAAAGTGTAAATTTTAAAAAGTCAAAGTTTATGTTCTTGAGAAATTCGTTTTTATTTTGATGATTCTGCTAAAATTGATGATTCATAAAGTTCATATGAACAATTTTCAACCTAGTTCATGTTGAATCATGATCTAAAATAGTCTAAAAATTGAAATCATAATTAGTGTTCATCGTGTCCATCAGGAAGCTGTTACAGCTTTTAAACTTTATTTTTTTTTCTTTCTTTCTTGTTTTTCTGTTTTGTTAAATGAATTCACTCATTACTAGTTGCTTTCAGTTTAATTTAACATCTTAATTCAAAACAAAAGCTGGTTGATATGATTATTTGGTTTCCTGTCGATTTTGATTAAGAGAAGAAAATGATGAAACAAAACAGGAAACTAGTTAAATTAATTTAGATCATGAGTTAAGTCAGAAAAGCTGAAATGGTGGAATGGTTAGTGGTGCTGTGTATAACCGAGAGGTCTCGTGTTCGAGCCGGGGTCAGGGCATTTGTTTTTAAGAAAGCTTCTAAGGTAGTTTGTTATCATTTTTATTATTATTATTATTATTTCTATTATTATTATTATTATTATTATTATTATTATTATTATTATTATTATTATTATTATTATTATTATTATTATTATTATTATTATTATTAATTAATGTTATTATTATGTAAAAAATTATGATAAGACTATTATTAATATTAGTACTTAGTAACAACTTATAATGATTAGTATTATTATTATTATTATTATAATTAATAACATTGGTATTATTATTAACATTATTGTTATTGATATAATTATCATTATCATTAAACTAATTAGTAATATTATCATTATTGTTATTATTAGTGTTATAATAATAATTATTATTATTATAGGTACAAGTATTATAATCATTATCAATAATATTATTAAAAGTATTAATAACATTATTATTATTATTATTATTAGTAACCTTATCATTTTAGTATTAATATCATTAAGATTATGGTTAAGATTATTATCATTATGAAAATAATACAAATTATTATTATTTTCATAAATATTAGTATTAGTATTTTTTTTATATAAATAATAGAATTGTTAATAATAACATAAGTATTATTATTTGTATTATCACGAGTATTATTATGTAAATTACTAAAATCGGTAACATAACTATTATTAACAGAAAAATTAATATTTTACAAATATAATTATTAATATCATTATTATTATCATTAATAGAATTATTAATATTATTATCTCACTAGTAATATTAAGTATTATAATTATTATCTTTCTTACCACTATTAATATTATTTTGGTTTTATTATAAATACTATTAATGATATATATATATATATATATATATATATATATATATATATATATATATATATATATATATATATATATATATATATATATATATGTTAAAAATATATTTAATACATATAAAATAATGAAAATTAATATTTTATATAACAAAATGAATATATGAAATATATATATTATTAATATAAAAAGTATACAACTAATAAATTTATATATATATTGTTCGATTACAACTATGTATATTATTAAATATACAAATGATATAGGTTCGTGAATCCAAGGCCAACCCTACATTTGTTCAATGCCGTCATATGTATTTTTACTACAAAATACAGTATTGTGAGTTTCATTTACTCCCTTTTTAAATGCTTTTGCAATATATATTTTTGGGACTGAGAATACATGCGCTGCTTTTATAACCGTTTTACGAAATAGACACAAGTAATTGAAACTACATTTTATGGTTAAATGATCGAAGCCGAATATGCCCTTTTTGCTTGGTAGCCTAAGAATTAGTAACCGATCTACTAATTGACGCGAATCCTAAAGATAGATCTATTGGGCCTAACAAACCCCATCCATGGTTGCGGATGCTTTAGTACTTCGATATTGTTTTATCATGTCCGATGGATGTCCCGGAATGATAGGGGATATTCTTATATGCATCTTGTTAATGTCGGTTACCAGGTGTTCTCCATATGAATGATTATTTTTGTCTCTGTGCATGGGACGTATTTTTATGGGAAATGGAATGAAAATCTTGTGGTCTATTAAAATGATGAAAATGATCGATTATGATAAACTAATGAACTCACCAACCTTTTGGTTAACACTTTAAAGCATGTTTATTCTCAGGTATGAAAGAAATCTTTCGCCGTGCATTTGCTCATTTTAGAGATATTATTTGGGGTCATTCATGACATATTTCAAAAGACGTTGCATTCGAGTCATTGAGTTCATCAAGAATATTATTAAGTCGATTATAGTTGGATATATTATGAAATGGTATGCATGCCTGTCAACTTTCGATGAAATGAAAGTTTGTCTTTTAAAAACGAATGCAATGTTTGTAAAATGTATCATATAGAGGTTGATATTGCTTTAAACATACATATATTTTGACGCAATATCATTTATATTTCATCAGCTTTTACCATTTACGAAGACATTCAAATACATAATTCACGAGAAAAATGACAAAAGTAAACACGAGCTTGAAGTTTGAAGAAACGACGATAAAACGACGGATTTAAACCAAATATATATCGAGATAACGTTACTCGAATGTAAGTTAAAGATGATCGAAGAAAAAGAGTTCAAATGAAAGTTCCAAGTCAATATACGTCAACACGGGATCAACAAAGAACAAACGCAAAAATAAAAATAAGAAAATTTCTGTTTCAACTTACTCGGATCGTGTAAGTATTCACTCGAAACGCGTAAGTTATGTTATAAATGCAGATTCAAACTTGCTCTTACGCGTATCGTGTGGCATACTACACGGAACGCGTAATGTTATTGCTCTTACGCGGAACGTGTGCTCCTCTACGCGGATCGCGTAATGTTGAGACCAGATTCAGATCTAAATTGCAAATGGGACGATGGCTTTTATGTTTAATATTATTTCTTTTTCAGTGTTTACAGCAAAAAAGTATGCTAGTCTCTACCTACTACTTCAAGGGATAGAATTTAAATACGAGTATTATTATCAGTTGTACAGAGAGAGAGAAGAGAGCAGAGAGAATCATCATTTTAGTTTTAATTACTAGTATCTTTGTACTCCGTATAAATTTTATTTCAGTTCCAATTAATTTTAAGATTAAATATTTAGGATAGTTTCACTATTAAGGGTGTACTGTTCGTGATTAAGGGTATTATTGTGCGAGTGAAAGGGTATTGTTATTGTAATTTTTCTACCATTTGAAGTTAATGAAAGTGAAGATTTTCGTAAGTTTATTCTATTAAAATTATCGTTATCAATTTTTATCGTTATTATTATGTTTGTATATTTATATTTTTATGTTTACCCTAGTATAATGAGTAGCTAAGTTCCAGAGTGTTTACCTAAATGTAGAGCCCTAGTGAAATGGATTGTTATCATTTGTAATTATTAAAATGTAACTTAAGTATTTTTAACATTGTGCCTAGCTAAAAGAACCATTATTATGTAATTAGATATTTAATCCTTATCACTTAATTTGTTAGATATAAATAGCGAAGGTTATTTCTATTAATATAAATTAAGCTTCAACACTAAAAGTGATTTAGACGAACTTATGGATAAGTTATTAACACTAATTTAGAAATAAAGTTCGGTGGTTTGGGTGATATCATTAGTTATATAATAGTGAAATTGTAAAAAGGGAAACCATTATGATTTGGGTTTTGGCGAAAGTCAAAACTAGGATAGGTCTCAATTTAAATACTTGAGGATAGTTAACTATCTAAATAAGATTCGATGAAAATTAGATTTAATTTGGTTAGTTGAAACTTTATATATTCGAGAGAAAATATAAAGTTTTATATATAAACATTTTAGTAGAGCTTAATCTCAAAACAATCCATGGATCTAGAGGTGAAACATTTAAGTGAACACTCCCATTTATATATTGCACAATATTATTATTATTATTATTATTATTATTATTATTATTATCATTTTTTCGTATTATTATTCAGAAAATTAAAAATATAAATTAATAAACTTCAGTTTAATACGTACTGTTTTGTCACATCAATTAAAACATACGCGGATCATGTAGACCTTCACACGAAACGCGTATCTTCAAAAATATACGCGGAACGCGTATATAGATACGCGAAACGCGTATGTACTAATACAGTACTGGTACGAATACTGTTTAAAATCCAAGTTTTAATTAAATCTTTTATTATTACTTTTAAAGTATTTAATTTATAATTAGTATAACTATTATAATTATCTTTAATTCATCTTTAATTTAATTAAAACTTATTTTTTAGTTAATTTAAATAGATTTGTATTTTATTATTTAAAACAAACTCCTAATCAATTAGTTTTAATGCAAGATTATTATTTTACTTATTACCATTTAATAATAAAATTGTTCTATCACAAATAATATAGTTTAAATTAGTTCACTTTTAAGTTAATGATTATAAATCATGTAATATTGCAACTTTAATTAATAAGTAGTTCAATTAAATTAAGATTAAGTTAAATTTTATTATTATTATGCTAAATATAAATTCCTAATCCAAAACCCCCTTTAAATAAGTCTAACTTCAAAGACTATTAAAGACCATTAAACACTACATCTCCCTGTGGAACGAATCAGATTTTCCTATAAAACTAAACTACGCGAATATGACTAGTTGCCTATATATGTGTGAAATCAACCCGAATTCATTAAAACACCATATATAATAAAACAATTCGTGTATCGCTCAAATCCGTTCATAAATAAAGGTATAGTTTCACCACATCAGAGGTCAAATACCTCGCGATGTAATCAAATGTAATGTATTCGTCCAGATGGATTAGGACGGGTCATTAAAGGTGGTATCAGAGTGGTGGTCTTAGCGAACCAGGTCTTGCATTAGTGTGTCTAACTGATAGTTGTTTAAATGCATTAGTGGGTCTGGACTTCGACCGTGTCTGCATGTCAAAAGTTTTGCTTATCATTCCGTGTCGAAAATTACCTGCTTATCATTCTTAGGGAATCACTTGCTTATCATTCTTAGTCTAGACATATCTTACTGAATTGATTGCATGAATAGTGTATAGTCAAAAATTCATATCTTAGCGTATCTGCGACTGTAGACTTTGCCTGACAGCTTCCGTAGATTCCTCCATAACTTATGGAATTTTAGTATTATATATGCATATGTAAATTATGTATTGCAGGGTACTAATCTACATCCTATAATCTATTTCTTATCGAAAATCCTTCATCTGATCGTACGAGATGAATCCCTCAACCAGCTCGAATTCCTCGGATTCCGACAGCTATTCCGATATGGAGTTTCACCTAAGCTCCGAAAGCAGTGTTACCAGAATGAATCAACCAATCATCCATCCCCAATTCATTTTATGGGTTCGTAGTCGACTTAATCAATGGAGACGCGCAGAAGGCGATCCCTTCCACTAACCGAATTCACCTCTTGATGAAGAACCTGAAGCACTTACCGGCGAACCTGTTCGTAACACTATTTTCACCCTCATTTCCCGAATATCTCGCCACGACTATATCATAACTCAGATTCTAAACCTTATTCATTCGCCCATTCTTACAGAAAATCATCTCGGGGTAATAAGTCAACGAACTACGCGCCCGAGTTGTAGCCTTGAAAAATATGGGGCAAAATGTACCAGCTTCAACAACATCAACGGCACCAACAGTACCATCAACATCAATACCAGTATCACCAACAACCCAAGTTCAACATCTCACACCTCAACATCTCATTATGTACCTCGAGCATAATCATCAATCTGCGAATCATTCTACATCATTTATCTTCGTTCGACATGGCGATTATGTAATCTCTAATGTTTTAGAGATTATATATTCTTGTTCTAACGGTAAATCAAATAGGTTTAATATCATATTGACTCATTAAATCCATGATTACATCTGAAGAAAATATATATGTATATATATTTTTTCATAAAGACTGTAATTAAAAATTCTTTCGTACAAACTGTTAATGGTGAAAATATTTTAACGGGTAGGTAATACCCGAGGAATATTTAGATTTCACATTAATAAGTACACTGTACATTCTTTCAAATCTAATTCAACAGTCATTTACTATCCTATTTACAACCACTGATATACGTATCCGTTCACCGCAGAATAACCCTTTTCATTCAATTTCATATTTGGATTTTGATCTATCAGAATCCAACAAGTGGCATAATGAAGAAAATATTGGAAAAAAATAAAATTTGTTAGAAACAAACAAATTAACCATGAGAAAAATATGTTAAGAAACCACGCTAACGAAATCCTAGCTAACTGTTCCTAGCTAACTTTTAATTCCGTATTACATTTTATTTATCGCAATTTAATTATCACAATTTTAATTCTCGTAATTTTATTTATCGTCATTTAATTTCTGTTATTTATATTTATTTTACGCACTTTATTTATTGTCATTTAAATACTGTTATTTACGCATTTTAAATATCGGGACACGTATACAAGGTTTTGACATATCATATCGACGCATCTATATATATTATTTGGAATAACCATAGACACTCTATATGCAGTAATGATAGAGTTAGCTATACAGGGTTGAGGTGATTCTCAAATAATATATATACTTTGAGTTGTGATCGAGTCTGAGACATGTACACGGGTCACGATACGTATTAATTAATTCGAATATTATATATTAAACTATATATGAATTGTTGGACTACAAATTATGGACTGCTAACTGTGGACTGTCAACATTGGACAACTATAATGAATTAAAATATTGATTATAACATATGAAACTAAATACCTCTTCAAGCTTGCCACTTGATTTCATCTTAAACCTCACTTGTATCTTAATGATGACAATCTGTGTCTAAACCTTTCATGATCCTTGAAAACACCTCAATCAAGAGGATGAACTAACCGCACTTCATCTACGGGAGAAAAGATTGATGCATATAGTTATGCACCTGAAAAACTCTTGGAATCAGAGTAAACGTTTAACACGTATCTGTGCTAGCTTCTTTGGCGTTGTTATTACCGAAAATAACTTTGCAGTTCCTTTTCAAATTAGCCAATTCTGTCATAGCTCCAGCAGATCAACTTCAATGTTTCATTCGAATAAGCCTTATTATAACATTGATATATAAGTTTCCTTTTGTCAACGTACCGGGGAACCGTTTACATCCCATCACATTAGCAGTAAACTTACCAGTAACTTCATTGATATTTGATTTTTCGAAAAATCATTATATTTATCGAAACCCTATCATCCGCATTTTGTAACGAGAATTACCATACCAATTATCGGGAATCAGCAGTCAATACTTTGAAAACTCGCAGCATGTCTACATCAATAGTTATATGTATATCAGTATATGTATAACATTTATCTCTTATATGATCTTCCATTCTGAAATTCTGAAAAGCACCAGTCTACGAATCAATACTTCGAACTTTGAAAAAGTTGAAGGAAGCAACAAAAAAACTGTAAACGACTTTAACCGTCGAAAGTATGATAATAAAGAAGGGATTGTTGGAAACGCTCAATAGAAAATTTAACACCGAAAAGCGGATTATGCGAAACTATGAAGGAAGCCATGGACAAATCACAAAGACTAAACTTGCCTTCAAAGAATCCAAAGGATTCAGAATCTACTGAAGCCATTAATGAATACCTTGCTCCTGATTCTAAACCTTTAAAGACAAATCTTATTCATCATTCATCGATATTAGAAATTCTAAGATATCATCGTATCTTCCATTATAAATATCCTCGATATTTCTGAAGATATTTTCATAACTATTCTTATCTGAAATTATTTATCTCTTCGCGATATCAGTGTTATATCAGAAAGAAAACTATTTTTGTTTCTAAATTCTAAAATATTCGAATTTAAAATATGAATGTTTTTGAAGTAGTGTGGGAATTGATGCATGAATTAGTATAATATAATGACACTTGATCAACGTGATTATATTACAGTAAGTCATGCTGAGTTTCTAATGGAACATGATGATTCACAGACCATAACGTCATCATGTGCCATTTTACACGACTCTTATATTCTATCTAATCTATAAACATATCAAGAACATATTTTATTGATAGTCCTATCTTTTTCCTTGAATGCTGGTAATTTGACAAGTCAGGTTGTGCTATTACCATTTCTTTCTTAGAACATTAACTATGTTCATTCCGAAATTCATATCTACGAATTCTGGACCATTATTCGCTTGACTTAAAGTCGGGAAGAGAAAACAAAAGGATGGAACTCCATAATATAAAGGAAACAAAGGGAGTGGATTTATAGTGAAATATCCGACAGAGCAATCAAGACAGATTATCGCATTTAACCGAAGAGGATCCTAATTTCTTTAAGTACCGAAGAATCAAATCTTATTACAAAGATTTTCTCTAAATCCCTTGAACTCCGGAAATCAATCAAGTCTACGCCAAAAGATATGACAAGACTTTATTTTCTCATTTCGTTCTTTTGTGATAGCTTCACTCGTACTTTTCACAAAAATCGAATTGTTTTATCCATATTACTCGCCGATGACAAAACTATAAATTTCAACTTGTATGCATCATGAAAACATACTTATTGTTAGTCATGACCATCCTAATCAAATTTCGAGACAAAATTTCTTTAACGGGTAGGTACTGTGACGACCCGGAAATTTCTGACCAAATTTAAACTTAATCTTTATATGTTTCCGACACGATAAGCAAAGTCTGTGATGTTAAGTCTCAAAAAGTTTGAACTGTTGTCATACATTCAATTAACCTTTGACCATTCCCGACGATTCACGAACAATTGTTTGTAAGAAAATGTGTGTGCATATATATATATATATATATATATATATATATATATATATATATATATATATATATATATATATATATATATATATATATATATATATATATGTGTGTGTGTGTGTGTATATAAAAATGTGAAATAATAAAATATAAATTAATCTGTAGAATTAAGTATGTAAAATAATATATAATATAATAAGATTATTATTATAAAGAAACTATACATGAATATATATGATTACTATACATAATTATTATTATATGTAATATATATATATATATATATATATATATATAAAAGATATAAATATTATTTGTTGAAATTTAAAATATCTATTACGAAATAATATAATATAATATAATATATATATATATATATATATATATATATATATATATATATATATATATATATATATAAAACGTTATTAATGTATTCATATTTACATGTATAATATATGATGTAACAATAATATATTAAATGTAATTACAATTTGAAAATATATTTGTATAATATTATTATTACTTTTATTATTATTAATATTAATATCTATATCAGTATTATCAATATCATTATTCTAATATAAAAAGAGAATACATTTAACTTGTTATATCTTTTATATAACTTGTATTATTAGATATTATTATTATTATTAAGAATTATTAATTAATAATATTAATAGGAACCAATACCTTTTATTATTATTAACATTGTTAGTATAATCAGTATTACTAAAATCAGTAAACTATTATAATTATTGTTATTATTATAATAGAATTTATTATTATTATCATTAATATTATTAATATCATTACATACAATATTGTTAATAATTAACATTATACTTGCTGTTAATATTATTATTGTTATTTTTGAAAGTATTATTATTATTATTAGTATATTTATATTTATTAATTATTAGTATTAATTATATATAAATCATATTAAATAATACATATTTGTAGCATCAATATCTGATCTTTTTATTTAAATGATTTGCTGGATTAAATAATATATATATAGAAACGGAATTTATAGAATTCGTACGCCATCACTATCTGATTCATATTTATTTTTGTTTCTTCCTCTTGTTTCGAATAACCTGTCGACATTCTGCAATATTAACCACTTAATCCCTTCACATTATTGATAAAAACTCGTGATTATTCCTCCACCCATATCAATTATTAGATGTTTCAGTTTAAAAAAAAAAGAAATAGAAAAACAAGTACAACCCTGTTCGTTGTAACTTTTAAACAAAACCTCGAATTTGAATTGATTTTAAAAATCTAAATATGTAGAAGGCATCTAATTCAGGTCGTTAATCTTCCTGTAAGTTTTCAGATTTTAATTTGAAGAATTAAAGACGAATTTTGAAGTCAAAGTGTAAATTTTAAAAAGTCAAAGTTTATGTTCTTGAGAAATTCGTTTTTATTTTGATGATTCTGCTAAAATTGATGATTCATAAAGTTCATATGAACAATTTGCAACCTAGTTCATGTTGAACTCATGATCTAAAATAGTCTAAAAATCGAAATCATAATTAGTGTTCATCGTGTCCATCAGGAAGCTGTTACAGCTTTTAAACTTTATTTTTTTTCTTTCTTTCTTGTTTTTCTGTTTTGTTAAATGAATTCACTCATTACTAGTTGCTTCCAGTTTAATTTAACATCTTAATTCAAAACGAAAGCTGGTTGATATGATTATTTGGTTTCCTGTCGATTTTGATTAAGAGAAGAAAATGATGAAACAAAACAGGAAACTAGTTAAATTAATTTAGATCATGAGTTAAGTCAGAAAAGCTGAAATGGTGGAATGGTTAGTGGTGATGTGTATAACCGAGAGGTCTCGTGTTCGAGCCGGGGTCGGGGCATTTTTTTTAAAGAAAGCTTCTAAGGTAGTTTGTTATCATTTTTATTATTATTATTATTATTTCTATTATTATTATTATTATTATTATTATTATTATTATTATTATTATTATTATTATTATTATTATTATTATTATTATTATTATTATTATTATTAATTAATGTTATTATTATGTAAAAATTTATGATAAGACTATTATTAATATTAGTACTTGGTAACAACTTATAATTATTAGTATTATTATTATAATTAATAACATTGGTATTATTATTAACATTATTATTATTGATATAATTATCATTATCAATAAACTAATTAGTAATATTATCATTATTGTTATTATTAGTGTTATAATAATAATTATTATTATTATAGGTACAAGTATTATAATCATTATCAATAATATTATTAAAAGTAATAATAACATTATTATTATTATTATTAGTAACCTTATCATTTTAGTATTAATATCATTAAGATTATTATCATTATGAAAATAATACAAATTATTATTATTTTCATAAATATTAGTATTAGTATTTTTTTATATAAATAATAGAATTGTTAATAATAACATAAGTATTATTATTTGTATTATCACGAGTATTATTATGTAAATTACTAAAATCGGTAACATAACTATTATTAACAGAAAAATTAATATTTTACAAATATAATTATTAATATCATTATTATTATCATTAATAGAATTATTAATATTATTATCTCACTAGTAATATTAAGTATTATAATTACTATCATTCTTACCACTACTAATATTATTTTGGTTTTATTATAAATACTATTATTAATATACAAATGATATATATATATATATATATATATATATATATATATATATATATATATATATATATATATATATATATATATATATGTTAAAAATATATTTAATACATATAAAATAACGGAAATTAATATTTTATATAACAAAATGAATATATGAAATATATATATTATTAATATAAAAAGTATACAACTAATAAATTTATATATATATTGTTCGATTACAACTATATATATTAATAAATAAACAAATGATATAGGTTCGTGAATCCAAGGCCAACCCTACATTTGTTCAATGCCGTCATATGTATTTTTACTACAAAATACAGTATTACGAGTTTCATTTGCTCCATTTTTACATGTTTTTGCAATATATATTTTTGGGACTGAGAATACATGCGCTGCTTTTATAACCGTTTTACGAAATAGACACAAGTAATTGAAACTACATTCTATGGTTGAATGATCGAAGCCGAATATGCCCCTTTTTGCTTGGTAGCCTAAGAATTAGTAAACCGATCTACTAATTGACGCGAATCCTTAAGATATATCTATTGGGCCTAACAAACCCCATCCATGGTTGCGGATGCTTTAGTACTTCGATGTTGTTTTATCATGTCCGATGGATGTCCCGGAATGATAGGGGATATTCTTATATGCATCTTGTTAATGTCGGTTACCAGGTGTTCAATCCATATGAATGATTATTTTTGTTTCTATGCATGGGACGTATTTTTATAAGAAATGGAAATGAAAATCTTGTGGTCTATTAAAATGATGAAAATAATTGATTATAATAAACTAATGAACTCACCAACCTTTTGGTTGACACTTTAAAGCATGTTTATTCTCAGGTATGAAAGAAATCATCCGCTGTGCATTTGCTCATTTTAGAGATATTATTTGGAGTCATTCATGACATATTTCAAAAGACGTTACATTCGAGTCGTTGAGTTCATCAAGAATATTATTAAGTCGATTATAGTTGGATATATTATGAAATGGTATGCATGCCTGTCAATTTTCGATGAAATGAAAGTTTGTCTTTTAAAAACGAATGCAATGTTTGTAAAATGTATCATATAGAGGTCAAATACCTCGCGATGTAACCAAATGTAATGTATTCGTCCAGATGGATTAGGACGGGTCGTTAAACATATGTTCTCTAGGTTGAGATCTACGGTTATTTTGCATTCCAAGTTTCGGTCACATTTCGGTGAATGACCTTATGTGCTGCTAAGGTGAGTTTCATTTGCTCCCTTTTTAATTGCTTTTGCAATCTATATTTTTGGGCTGAGAATACATGCACTTTATTTTAAATGCAATGGATACAAGTACATACTAAATTCTACACTGAGTTTGAACCGAAAATCCCTTAGCTTTGGTAACTAGTAACTGCCGGTTATAAGAACTGGTGGTCGCGAGTAGTTATATATGGATCCATAGGGCTTGACATCCACGTCTGTTCCAGGTATAGAAACCCTAGCCTGAACTATAAAACAGACGTATGCTATTTGAGTTTAGTACACGTTGGATTGCGTGTATTGTACATGTTGGTTGCATATAAGTTAAAACAGGGGTACTTATTATATAGACGTTAAAGTTTAGTTACCAGGGTGCTCAATCTTGTGAAATATTTTGATAAACGTTTCTGGATGAAACAACTGAAATCTTGTGATCCACATTTACATACAGATTATGCGCAACACTAAAACTATGAACTCACCAACCTTT
Source organism: Rutidosis leptorrhynchoides (assembly GCF_046630445.1). Classification (NCBI taxonomy): domain Eukaryota; kingdom Viridiplantae; phylum Streptophyta; class Magnoliopsida; order Asterales; family Asteraceae; genus Rutidosis; species Rutidosis leptorrhynchoides. The sequence continues at coordinate 571,204,000 of NC_092335.1, read as the reverse complement.
GTGTTGACACTTTTAAGCATGTTTATTCTCAGGTTCTTAGAAGTCTTCCGCTGTTTGCTTATATGTTATACAAGCTATGTTCATGAAGTCATACATGCTTTATTCGAGAAAACGTTGCATTCACAAAATCATCACCATGTATCTTATTTTGACTGCATTATCAACGGATGTAGTATTGAAAACTATTATTTACGGTGATTGTCTATATGTAGAAATCATCAGATGTCGAAAACCTTGGAATTTGATATTTATTAATGGTGTGCCTTTTCAAAAGAATGCAATGTTTACAAAACGTATCATGTAGAGGTCAGTACCTCACTATGAAATCGATGAATGATGTATTCGTCCAAGTGGATTTGGACGGGTCATCACAAAAAAAAAAAAAAAAATTCGAGACCCCATTGAGTTATAATCCTGAAATTGCCACTAGTTGATGGTTAGGTTCTATTTGTTTAGCTCGATTGTTTGTTCACATGTTTATTGTGTTTATTTACTATGCTAGTTTCTTTTCTTCGTTGTCTTGTTTTGTACAATGTTGATATTCAAATCTGTTTATTTATATTATCAGAGATTGTTATTTTTTGTCATAAAAATATATAGTACTATATTACTTTCTCCGTCTTATTTTGATAATTCGGTATTTTTTTTAGCTATCTTAAATTAATAGTTCACTTTCATAAATAGAAAGAATAATAAGGTAGATTTTCTTTATGCCTTTATTTTTTATATATAAAACAAAAAGATAGGTGAAAAAACATCGAATAAAACTGTAAAGTGAAAAAAAAAATGAGATTTCATAAAAGGTAAAGGTGTGTTTTTTGTGGGTCGACACGAAGCCTTATATAACATAACTGTAAATATCAGGGGTTAAACTTACGGGCATTAATATTTTCACCACCATATTTACTAGATCCACCAGACTGTACTAAAATACCCTTAATGATGACTTACAAATATTTCATGTTATAATCAAATAAGAGATAGGGATTTTATCATATTTATCCTTATTAATCTTTAATATCTCGTATTTACCCATTCAAATAAGCAAATATCAAATATACCCTATTTAAACTATTAAACTAATCACATATATCCATTAACTCAAGCCAGCTATAAAATTAAACCTAAAAAACTTGATAATGACCCTCGTGCCCTCGTTCATCGACAATCAATCCCGCCCTTTTTCTTCTCAACGACCCACGATTACCTCCTAAAGGAAACTACATATGGCGAATAACTTCCAAAATCAATCCTATTCATCTGATTCTATCTTCAGTATCAAAGGCTATTCAAGGTGAGAATCGCTATTTTTTTTTATGAAAGTTGTTGATTTGTGTTGGAGGAATCATTATTTGATAAGAGTACTATTTTGATTAGGCTTGTTGATAGTCTGTACACAAAAAAAATTGATATGCGTAATGTATTTTGTGAATGGGTCGTGGTAATACAGCTTCCGCAAGTGGGCTGGAGTAACCAATTGTCACTTGCTATTTAGGACTTTTAATTTAGGGGTTATCACTAAAATACTCATTTTTTCTCACTTTTTTGACTTAGAACCCATAAAAAATAAAAGTTGACAATTTGCCCGCGCAAGGCGCAAGGGCGCAAGGTGCTTGTTTTGCGACCTTGCTTCCCGGTGGACGCAAGGACGCAAGGTGCCTCTTGCGACCTTGCTTCCCGGGGACGCAAGGTCGCAAGGTGCCTCTTGCTCCTGCTTATGTCATGATCAATGTTTTCTTTCAGACATTTCATCAAACACCTTACATGCATTTTACGTGATACGGTTTTTTCGACCCATTTACATATGAATCGTTCTATTTAGGCGAGGGGCAAAATACCTCTAATGCTCTGCTACATCTCGAATCATGATATATGTTACATTAATAAATAAACATATATTATTTAATTCTTATGTTATGCCACAGTTTCATATGTCTTTACACGACATATACATACACTTCAACACTTGGAGGTATTTAATTTTTATGTTTTAGTGATATACCTGGTTATTCTTTTATGTCAATGATTCAATTGTGTTTTGTTTGTTTGATAAGTCAAAAAAAAAAGTCGTACCAGGTAAGATGCACGTAAGGTGTTTGATGAAATGTCTGAAAGAAAACATTAATTATGACATCAGGCAGGAGCAAGAGGCACCTTGCGTCCTTGCGTCCCCAGGAAGCAAGGTCGCAAGAGATACCTTGTGTCTTTGCGTCCACCGGGAAGCAAGGTCGCAAACATGCACCTTGCGCGGGCAATTTGTCAACTTTTATTTTTTATGAGTTCTGAGTCAAAAAAGGAAGAAAAAATGGGTATTTTAGTGATAATTCCTTTAATTTATTGTTTTGCTGTATATATCATAATTTTGTCGAATGAAAATGCCTTGCATTTATAAGAAGTCATCAATAGAAAGAATGTATAATTAATTTATTTTGTAGTATATGGTTACCTTTTTGTAAAAACACAGCGACTCAATCAACATATGATTTTTGTCCTAGACCATTAATGAATTAAATAGATTATGCAAAACCTCATTTAATTTCTCTTATTCAAATTTTACGTTGAGTATGTTTGTGCTTATGCTTAGATGCATCAAGGTGTTGATGATTATTTAGAACCAAGATGGGAGAACATGGCAGAATCACCTGTAATTGAGTATGTTTACACAACTTTGAAGCAAATAAATGAAATGCATCTAGTTTTGGGTATATAAAGGTTTAAATGTGCAAAACATGGCTCTCGGCCTACATTATATGTTGAAAAAATTATATGCAGGTCATATACATACCATTATTTATATATCCGTTTATTGATTATTTAATTAGCCTTATTAGTTTGTGTCATATAATTTTTTAATTAATCAACTTTAACAACTTTTATATGTCTATAAGTTAACCTTCTTATTTAGTTGCAAGTGATATCATCATGTGTCATTTGCTTAGCAGACACTATAATGTTTATTAACAATATCTCTAAGGTAAGTATATTGAGTTATATTTATTATATTACCAAAACAAGTTACCTATTACTTCACAATTTGTAAATGGTCATATGGGTTACAAATGTCTTATAACAGTTAGTGTTGGGCATCGTGATAAGACATGCAAAAATCCACCGCAGGAAGGGTATGATCCATATCAACCATCGACGAGTAAAAGGTGTAACAATTTCTTGTTTCCTTTTATTTACATTTCCAAAAATCGATCATTGAAATTATATGTAATGCTAATACGGGTTTTATTGTTATAGGAGATGTGGAAAGAATACAAGTCGTGAAAGCGGGCATAAATGAAGTAATAGCACTCCAAACATGTCATCCATTCAACAGTTGGTAATTGTTTTTTAATATATACTTGTCTAACAACTATAGGAACTTATACTTGTTGTAGGCCTATTCACTAATACCTTACATCTACATATAGAAATTTTAAGGAACTAAGTATTAAGTATTAAGTATTTACGTTTTTTTATTTCTTTTTGAAAAGCAAAATGAACAATTTTTATGATGACAAATATATCTACATCGTACAAGTCGCATAGCATATGCCTGCACTCGAAAACTAAACCTAACAGCAGCATGGCAGCCTGCATGTAGAGCAGACAAGCTGCGAGAGTGCTAAGGGACTATACAGCCAAACATTTACATGTAAACTATAACATTAAACTAGTTAGCACATGATAAAGATGTTTAATTAGCCGATAACCGTTCTTGTGTTTGAAGGTAAAATATAAATGCTCGAACTGATTACCATTGATGCCACACGAATTGTTTGATGTTCATATCCAAGTAATAACATAAAGTAGTTTCACTAATTGTTATTTTTTATCACACACATGAAGGATGAATTATTTAGAAGGCATGAAGGATAAATTATTTAGAAGACATGAGTTGGAGTGGTTGATCAGCGAAGAAGATACGTTTTGGTTGTTTGGAAATGAAATGAAAGACTAATAGTTGTTATCCGCTAGGAAATATCAAGGGCAAAAATGGAATTTTAATTATGTTTAAGTGGTTTTAGTATTTTTTTAAATGAAATGGGTATATTTGATATTATAGTATTTATTTGAATATATATGTAATTTTAGTACTTAATAGGGGGATATATGTTATTGACCCGAAGAGATTGTTGGAATAACCACACCATCAGAATAAAAGTTGATTTTGGAAATATTAACTCCCTAAACTTTAAACTTTCTTACCTTTTTCCATGTTTGTCAATACATAGATACCGAACAGAGAACGGATAGTAGATTCACAGAATTCAAGAAATTGAGAATGGAGAGAGCATCAGATGAAGACGTAACCCCCTCAGAATCAGCCGGACTAATCACCCCCATTCCCCATCATCAAAACCCTAACCCTAACCCTAATTCCAACATCATTTCATCATCATCATCATCATCAAGACCAGAATGGCCAACAATCGACGGACCATTAGGTCTATCTGAACAAGATTCAGTAGCTCAAGCTCGTAAATTCTTCGCATTCGGATTCGTTTTACTACCATTATTATGGGCCGTTAATTGTTACTACTTTTGGCCTGTTCTTCGTAACTCTCGATCCTTTCCCCGTATTCGCCCCTGTAAGTCTCAATTATTTATGACGTCATCTACTTTGATAATGTGTGGAATTTTCTTATTGTTAATGATAATGATGAATTCTGTCGATTCTATGATTATTTTGATGATTGTGTATGTATGTATGACATCTGCTAGGGCACAAACGCGTTGTCTCTTATGTAAATTAGGGTTTCAAAGTTTTTTTATATCCAGTGGAAAATGAATCAGTTTTGCTAATGTAAATTAACCTCGTTTCACATATAAAATGCAGGTTCCGATAAGAACTCAAATATCAGTAAGAATTGTAGGAATTAACTTGGAGTAATCAATCTAAATAAGTAGTTATAATTATTATTTGGATGTGTACTTCATCTAAATTTTGTATGTGGATCCTGAATGATTGGTCCAGTTTTGTTCATAGGGTCCTTACTTACATTTATGTAGTATTTGTTTGATCCTGATTCTATAAGTTGTGGCAAAATAATTGTTGCTTCTCTACAATTAAGTATATGCTACATGATTTGTGGCATTTAGGCTTGTGTGCTTGTTACATATGGGATATTATAGGACAAAAAGGTGTAGTTAATTAGGAAACGTGATAAACGTTTTTTGGACGCTCCTCAAACTTGAAGATGTTTAGCATGTTTGTGGAATTGCTATGTAGTTTTCATTAATGATTTAACTTCACTTTTTGTTTTTGTTGTTGAGCTATAGTATTAGTATGATGTTAAAGGTGAAATGAAAAAGAAGAGAACTAAGAGTTTAGGGAACTAGTTTATAAACTGTAGAATCTCTTGTGCTTCACGCGCAAGTTGTTCGCCATCTACAAAGAAATTATATGCATGTTGAATTTATGATATGCGTGTTATTGGGCACAAATGGCTATGTTTTAGATGCTGAATAACGTTACTAAGTACATGACTGAACCATACCATTACAATCCTTAATACAAAAGAAAATAGATTTGTGGTTCTACTCAAACCTAATACCAGTGTAGACTAGAATTTGAATCATCCATAGTATAAAGCTAGTGAAGAGAAAAGATATCTTTTCTTTTATACCTAGTGAGGTTGGAGATTTGAGTTTAATTGAGTTAAATTAACTGCATTTTACAAGTGAAAACCAAACTACTATGTGCGTTAATAATGAGACCAATGACATAAGTTAAAACTATGTAATTGGGAGTTAGAATTACTCCTATATTAAATTATTGACCTTTATGTTAAAACTCTGTTTTGTGCTGTATGTAGATGTTGTAGGTTCAGCAATTGGATTCTTGGTATTTTCAGCCATGCTAGGTTCGTGGGCCCTCACCTTCACCATTGGAGGGGAACGTCTTTTTGGCCATACCTGGGATGAACTGGTAATGTACAATGTTGCTGATCGATACGCGTTGACAAGTTTGATGTAGTTGATTATTGTTTAGAAGTTGTTTGAAATCTGGAATGGAAATGTGAATGTAGTAAAATGTGAATGTTTATGTATAATTTGGTCTCATTTCAAATACTAGATCTAATGGATACGAGCCTTGTTATACTTTTTCCGAACAGATACTGGAAAAATTGTGTAGCTTGTTGAAATCTTCTAAACAATGAATTACCAGTCTTAAAGTGGACTATTAAACAAATATTTTATATGACATAATATTTGTGATTGCATATATGAGGTTATGTTGATGCTCATATACTAAACCTAGAAAACTACTGTAGTATTTTGTGATACGGCTTGGGACCTAACCGTTAAAAATTGCTAACGCTGACGCTTATATTGTTAGTAATCTTGGCCCCATTTCATCATATTTCAATAATACTCGCAGGATCAAATGTGGTTTGAACTTGATAATAAAATGCTTAAATGATCCTGGTACGTCTATGGTTTATTTTACTTCAGATAACACTAGCAATGAGCTATATAAATTTCTTTTAACTTAGAAAGTTCTTAAAAACTCAATATAATTTTGTGGTGATGATTATTATTGTTCATATTGTCTTAGCATTACCTTGCAAGTTGAGAGGTAAGAATAAAACCTGCAGTTTCTTACAAAACTTGCATTATTTTTCATGTGATAAATTTAATGCAAATGCAATTCAGAAAGACCAATGCAATAAATGTGCATATGTAGTAAATGGGTCTAGAAAGATTGTAAGGGGTGACTGGTGAGCCTGAGCCTGAGCCTGAGCATGACCAGAGCAAGTGTGAACTGGCCACATTCATATGGTAGAAGGAGCATTCACTTGCACGGTGTTAATATTTTTTCTAACATCATTTTTAATATCTTCAATAATAATATATAATATGCATTAATAAGTTGTATTGTGGTGAATATATTAAAAATTAAGTAAATATATCATGAAAGGCCTTCGTATGCCCAAACTTGACGTCTACAAGATTGTTTTTTTTTTCTTTTCTAACAACAGTATCACTCAAGAAGGACTAAACCGACCACGCGTTCATTTTCTGCAGTTGCAACGTCTAAATCAAATTTTATCACTTATATATTTCGGCTAAATAGACCTCGATATAAATATAGATTTGAATCTAATTCGTTAATTATGTTATCACTTATACATTTTGGCTCTCGCTATTTGCATCTATTATTTTATTATTGAAAAGATAAATAACTTGAAATTGATATTTTCACCATAACTTTTACTATATCCACCTAAATGTTTTAAAATACCGTTAATGATGGCTTACACAAAAATTCGAAAGGGTATTTTTGAAATAAAAGTATCTAATAATGGTGGAATAATAAGTTTTGAAAGTGAAAACATCACCTAAAGGGGACTTAACCACCTTCGTGATTATTTTTCATGTACGCACGCACTTTCGGAAAAAAAATTCGAATCGCATTGCAAGAACCAGATCCTTAAACCATCCAGAGAAGTAGACGGACTGAGTTTGAATCCTGAATAGATTCGTGAGAAAACCCCTTCAGAGTTAATCTGGAGCTCCATATTTTAGGTAGATTAATTAAGAAGGTGAGCTGAGCGAAGCTCGAACTCATGACCTCAACCTTAGCCTCAAACACAAGGAATGAGTATACCGTTATTCATCTACCACTCACGAGTAATTAACAAATTTCATAAATTTGAATGATAAATTTTGAAGGACCATCTGTGTAACTTTCTTAATACAGGGCTTATATTTTCAAGATTTGATGGATGGAGACAGTAAATAAAAATGGCGACTCTTTCTTAAATTTACCGCTTGATAAGATTTAACATTTGGACACTCTGCTTCAGAATCTCAACTGGGTATATCTCTTTTCCTTCATTTTGTGTTTTTGATTGGAACAAAGGGTTCCAGGTTTTGAAATCCTATCAGATCAATTTCGGTCTTGTATTGGGTTTTTGATTAGTTAAATGGTCTTTGTTATTTTAATATAAGATAATAATTCTAAGCTAAAATGTAAATGGGTCTTATTTTTGATTTTAAAGATCTTTTCTTTTTCAAATGAGTATTTAAGGGCTTAAAAGAAAAAGCACAAATTCTTGAATTTTGTTTGAAAATTGATTATAAAGTTTCAATCTTTATCTCTATTTACAACTTATTTGAGTTTAATCCTGGGATAAGTTGGGTACTTAACTGAATAAATGTTTGTTCCATTGAAATTTAGTTTTTAGGGTTTTTGAAATTTCAGTTGATGTAATGGAAGCTACTGTTTTTTTTTTTTTTTTTTTTTTTTTTTTATGCGAGTATGTGGATGACTTGATTGTATATGAGCTGTTTTAGGAAAGAAATGTGTTTAAATTAATGGGTTTTGCCTGCTTTCTTGGTGCCTTGCCAAATGCAGAATATTTGGTAGTTTGGTTTCATATTTCGGTATCTTTCTTGTTGAACTATCATTTTTCTGCTTGTTGTTTCTGTTTTTTTATGTAACACATAATTCATATCTCAATTATTAAGTTTATCAGTTGATATATGTCTATTTACATTAGCTTCATATCATAAATTATAAACCTCATTGTAAGAAGTTCTTAAAGTTTGCTTGTGTATCGTGTTTTAACAGTAACTGCCGATGCTTTTTCATGATGTTTTAAGTATTACGAAGATTTATAAATATTAAATGGCTCGAGGTGGTGATAGTAAAGAAGTTATCGAATCTCATTCTAGATATTTAAGGTACGATGTAGTAACTACAAAGTCAGATAGAACCAACCTTATTACAAAAACAACAATTAGGGCAACTGAAAAACATGCTACACCTTCAACAAATTGTATGTACGAGCTTCTTGAATGCCCGATTTGCACCAAGTTAATGTACCCTCCAATTCATCAGGTTTATTCTGCAACTCACTTGATATATCCTCATTTAATAATTTAAATTAAGTTTGATTACATTTCATATTATCTCTTTGTGGTAATATGTGGTTAAGTAGGCTAGTATACGTGTTTGTTAAATGTATTCAACACGTTTCTATACTTCCATTTCATTAACCATCCCTACTTTTTGCTCAACTTATCTATCAAGTTCTTAAATAATTCTTGAACCAAAAATCAAATATCTCATTATTAAATTAATCAATACCAAATACTTACGTAAAAAATTACGTTTAAACACCACCAATTAATATTGTCAATTGTTCTTTTGACGTCACCAAGGTTGCAAATCTCACTACTACTCGGGGAGTACTCAGACGGGACATTTTAGGGAGTATTCATCAACTGGGGGAGTACTCGGATGTTGATAAAGTTTGACTTTGACCCATTTTGACTGGGTTACGACAGATTTGGAATGTTTTTCTGAGTAATCCCGAGTTCTGGCCGATTTCCAAGTAACCCCGAGTTTTGGCTGAGTTTGACCAAGTTTGACCGAGTACTCTTAGAGTTGCAAAAACCGAGTACTCGCTGAGTAATCCTGACTTTGACCCATTTTTAAGTAGTACTAACATGTCCATTATACAGTGCCCAAATGGCCATACTTTGTGCTTAAATTGCAAATCAAGAATTAACAATTATTGCCCAACGTGCAATTTTGAGCTCGGTAACATACGGTGTTTAGCGTTGGAGAAAGCGGCAGAATCTTTAAATCTTCCTTGCAGACACCAAACTTTCGGTTGCCGTCATATTTCTCCTTATTATAACAAACTAAAGCACGAACAAAATTGTCGATTTCGCCCTTACAATTGTCCTTATGCGGGATCCGAATGTATAGTCACAGGAGATATTCCAAGTCTCGTTGCACATTTGAAAAATGATCATAGTGTTGATATGCATGATGGATGCACGTTCAATCATCGATATGTCAAATCTAACCCGCATGAAGTTGAAAAAGCAATTTGGATGTTAACTGTAAGTTTCTACATCCCACCATGAATATTTAGTTTGTGTTAATTTACTATAGATTTTAATTTAATTTTCAATTTCTATTTCGATGATCATGAATGCACATATGAAATTTGTATGAATCTTTGTTGATATTTAACTACAGAGTAATTAAAATCTCATCTTATCAATAGTTTTCATAGAATATAGATGATACTACGTTAGGGAGTACAGTATTTGTTTAACGTCCGTCAGTGCGAGGGACTATATAAGCAAGATTTGCATACCACAGGGACTATCCTAGTAAAAAAAACTATAGGGACTAAATCAACAATTTTGAACAAACCACAAGGACTATTTTAGTAATTTTGTCCGTAGTTAATTCTCATCAATTTTGAAACTAAGAAACTAGTTCTGTTGACCAAAAAAAGTCAAACTTACGGTTTTGATCACCGCGTAGGTATTTAACTGCTACGGAAGACAGTTCTGTTTGCATTTCGAAGCGTTTCAACTGGGGACGACTCCGGTTTACATATCATTTTTACGATTCTTGGGCGAGGACAGTGAAGCCAAGGATTACAGCTACTCACTTGAAGTTGGAGGGTATGGGCGTAAATTAACGTGGCAGGGGGTCCCACGAAGTATCCGTGACAGTCACCAAAAGATTCGTGACTGTCAAGATGGTTTAGTTATTCCCAGGAAGCTAGCTCTCTTATTTTCAGGTGGAAACAGAAAAGAACTCAAATTACGAGTTATAGGGCGTATATGGAAACAACAGTAAGTCAAAAGGTTCGATATATCTAATACGATATATATGCGATTATGCTTGTTTTTTTTATGGCATATATGGGTTTGAATCTATGATGGGGCTTTATGGTCTCTAGATTTAGAGAATTGTTATTCTTATGTGAAACTAAAAGAATATTGTTATTATGTTAGGTGCGAGGTGAAAGTAAGATGTGTTGTTTTTGATATGTCTATGATGTTGTGAAATATTCATTTGAATCCAACAATTTGCTTAAAATTCAAGGGATCAATCAGAGCGCGATAATCACTTGTTCTTACACGTAGTCAAAACTATTCCAAAATGTGGTTTACATTTGATTGATTTCTTAAACCCTAAACTCTAATTTAGGTCAAATGAGAACGAGGCAAATGGCTAGGGAACACGTTAAACGCTCATGGAAATACTGTTTTCGTACACCAGAGGCATAGTTAACATTACTTGAACAACACTTGAAAAAAGGTGTTTGAGGATACTTATTCTCAACCAACGTGATAAACATGTACTTAACAAGTGATTAATAACACAATTTTGTATTTAATATTTTTTTAGCAGAATAACGAACATCAATGATTAATCAATTGGGAGTGACTTGAGACTAGGTTTTGAATCAATGGACAAGACATTATTGACATCGTTACAATATTAATGTTACTACAAATAAATTAAAATGACTAGAGGGTACTATAGCCTATAGATGAAAAAAATTCTGATAATAATATTCTTCTATTTACGAAAATAAAATAACTATAACTACTCCGTAAAAAACTTCGAAAAGGTACGTAGACCCATGCCGATATACTGTAACCCGAAACATAAACATATTTCCCATTGATCCGGGTTGATTGTTTTGATTCATCATTGGGGAGAAAAAAAAATCCCAAAAATATTTCTACTCAAATCAAATCCTTAATTAAAATATTTATTATTATTATATGTACTTCTTCTCCCTTTGATCCCTCAATAACCTTTGCTTCCCTTGATGTTTGCATGTTGTCATTAACTTATGATTGTCAGGTAATTAATTTATTATCATCTCTATTTATCATTTACACATATTCATTTGATAGTTTTGTGGCATTTTATGGCATTTCTCTGTTTAATTCTTATATTTTAAGCTTTTTAATTGCAATCCCTCATTGTGTGCATGAAACAAACTAAACAAATTTGTTCTTTTCATGGATTTTGATGTTTGATCGCGGTTTCGAATTTGTTAACAATGCAGGAATTCTTCTGCGTAAAATCTTTGACAAAACAATATTGTCGGATATACATACGTACAGCTAAATATCGGCACATATATTGTTAAATTGTTATGCTCGTGTCATTATAATGTTCTCATGTTGTGGAGGTGCGAAAGAAGACTCCGTTCACGATTCAAACTCAAGTAAAGCTAAAACAGCTCCACCTCGAGGTGCCGCTTATGGAGGAAGTAAGAAGTATCATTCTTACATATTGTATACATATGTTAACCCTTAATTATTACTAAAATGTTTAGTTGATGTTTTATTACATTAACATAATTGTGATGCTTGTTTTAGGTAATATTCAAGGAGACCCGAGGAGTGGCGGAGCAGCTAGAAGTGGTGCCCCGCAAAAAGCATTACCAATTGAAGCGCCAAAATTGTCATTGGCTGAATTGAATAAGATGACTAGTAATTTTGGTTCTCGTGCTTTTATTGGAGATGGTTCGTATTGTCAAGTTTACTACGGAAAACTAAGCGATGGACAAGAAGCGATAATAAAAAAGTTGGATACCGGTTCTTCACCAGAGCCTGACATTGAATTTACGAACCAGGTGAGTAGTGGCAGATGGAGGATTTTCTTTTCGACGGGTGCAAAACCTTTTGAATTTTGAAAAAGAAAAGAAAAAAAAAACAGGGGTAAAATGTCAAATATTAACAATATAAATACACTAAGCGTTGACTTTAACATATAAATACACCAGAATGAATTCGATCGTCGGGGGCGGCAGACCCCGGCTGTCCCTTCTTAGCACCGCCCGTGCAGGTGAGACTTTTGGTATTACAAAAGGGTAGTAATCTGTGCACAACTAGATTAGATTAAATCCATACACTGCTTTAGAAGGTTGTACAGTACAACATTATAATGCACGTTTAGACCAGAAGATTCATATATATTTGTTGATGGTATGCAGTTATCAGTAGTTTCGAGACTTAAAAATGAGTTCTTTGTTGAGTTGCTTGGCTATTGCTTGGAAGAAAACAACCGAATCTTGGTATATCAGTATGCGCCCATGGGTTCTTTGCATGATGTACTACACGGTACACACAACTAATCTTTAAATTAGCAGTTTGACCCTTTACTTGGTTTTCAAACTTTACGATTCTTAGGGTTCGTTTTTTGGCGATTGTAGGTAAAAAGGGTGTAGAAGGAGCTGCACCTGGTCCACTTCTAACTTGGCCTCAAAGAGCTAAAATTGCTTATGGTGCAGCAAGAGGTCTTGAATATTTACATGATAAGATTCAACCTCCTATCATTCATCGTGATATTCGTTCCAGCAATGTCCTACTTTTCGATGATTTTCAATCCAAAATAGCAGATTTTAACTTGAGTAATCCTTCTGATACGGCGGCTCACTTGCATTCAACAAGAGTTCTAGGGACTTTTGGCTACCATGCTCCAGAGTACGTCTTGATCTTATTTTTCCTACAGGGTTCGGGGTGTGTGTGTGTGTGTGTGTGTGTGTGTGTGTGTGTGTGAAAGCCCGTTTAGCCTCACGAGCTTAAACGAGCTCGACATCTGAAGCTCGAGCTCGTTTGCTAAACGAGCCCTATCTTAAGCTCAAACTCGGGCTTGAGCTTATTTAGGCTTGGCTCGAATCGAGTTTTTAATGAGCCGACTCGAGTAGCTTGGCTCATTTACGGGACTACATGGTCAAAACACGTTTCGTTTTAAATGGGTTATTTCATTTTAGTTGAGTTGCTAGAGAAAGAACAACTCAGATTGACATATTTTTATATAAATTGGTTTATTTTTACATCCCATATATTTCCTATCAAATGTTCAACAAACAACGAATATTATTTATTTTTTAGCAGATTCTTTTTATAGTTTGCGAAAGAATACGATGAAATTGAGCTATTATTTCGGTTTTGATATAGGTACGCGATGACAGGGCAAATAAGTCAGAAGAGTGATGTTTACAGTTTAGGGGTTGTTCTTTTAGAACTTTTAACAGGAAGGAAACCTGTGGATCATACGTTGCCCAAAGGAGAACAGAGTCTTGTTACGTGGGTATGTTTTTGTTACTAATAATAATCCTTTCGAAACTTTTATTTATATTGCAGCAATATATTTTTTATTAATCTATGAGTCAAATTAACCGTTGAAATTTTCGTGTTACAGGCAACCCCAAGATTGAGTGAGGATAAAGTAAAGCAATGTGTGGATCCAAAGTTAAATGATGATTATCCCCCAAAGGCAGTTGCTAAGGTGTACTTCATATTACTCTCCTATTTAAAGTTGTATTCTTAATTGTTACTGATGTAATTAAGTTTTCACATAGAGATTGTATACATTACTAGACGTGGCAAGATGGGCGGGTTGAGTAAAAAGATCAAAATGGGTCAGGTTTTAACACATTATACTTAATCTGGGTAATCAACTTTTACTTTTTCAAACTGAGACAAATAGTTCATGGAGATAATTTGTTGATTTGACCATACGACCCGTTTGAGATTATACACAACCCAAATATACACTTGCTTACTAAATTATTGTTGGTTATCTATGTACTTAGTTGGCTGCAGTAGCTGCACTTTGTATCCAATATGAGGCAGATTATCGGCCAAATATGACGATTGTTGTGAAAGCTCTTCGGGCCCTTGTCAATGCCAGACCAGCACGTACCGAGCCTTAGCATAGCAACGGGCCAGAACTGTATTTGTATAGAATGGTGTCGGTGTTGCATTGCTAAGCACATGGTCTGAAAAGTAACACTTATAAGGACCAGTTAATTTTGAGCCTGTAAAGCACACTTATTCAAAATATATTTTTGTTTTGTTTGGCATCTATTGTCTTTTTGAGTATTTGTTACAGATTTTTTATTTCATATTTGGTCATGATTTTTTGTTACAGAATGTGTTAATTTGGGCGGTGTGTTAGTTATCCCAACTGGGTCAAACGTGGCTCATAGTTTATTTGGTTATTGTAAAACAACCAGTTAAAATACTTGTACAGTGTTTCAGATTTCAGATCACTTTTGTAATCATATTGTTAATTCACACATGCATAATATTGCTAAAAAGTATGTAATCATTTAGTGAGCCAACAATCAACCAAATTAACTAAAACCGAAAATATACATGTTGCCTATTTTTGTTGGGACATGCCTTCATAATACTCAAATGTAGACAAATACAAAGAGTAAAAAACACCAAAAACTCCATGGACTACATTTTAATAATATGCTTTTTCTTCTTTGGGAACCAGGATCAACCTTACTCTAGATACCAATTGGTTTTAGAGTACTAGAGAACTCTTGAGCTTATATGCAGGACATGTTGGTGGACCTAAATCGATCATACAAATGGTATCAGAGCGGGGTGGCACGGATGTATAATTGTGGCAGCGGGTGTTCAAACCGAGATGACTGTGGACGTGACCAGGGAGGTCGGGGGTCCGGGAAAAGTCGAGATGGTGTTGAACGGGTTTCGGGGATAAAAAGTCACGTTATATGATACAAGTGCATGAATAAACTGATTAAGGGGTGATTGTTGGAGATCATCAGTTTGTGTGAGTCCCACATCGAAAGTAGAAAGAAACAAATGCTTGTATATAAGCTTAGGGAACCTCCATCTATCACCAATTTGTTTTAGAGTATTAGGGGAACTCGTGAGCTTATATGCAGGATACGTCGGTGGACCTAAATCGATCCTACAATTTTGTCAAACTAATCGTCATATTTACATTTCGCGTGTTTAAGGATTCATCTAATTAATTCTTTTGGTCAAGTTTCTGTATGATCGAGTGACATATATTAATAACCATTTAGTGAGTTTTGTAGCCTCTGATAAGGGCTTTACAATGAACTAAGATTTTGATTGGTGCAAAGTTAAAGTCGATTGCTTGCAACTTGTCCCACATAAGAGTGGAAATAAAGTTAGAAGAGGGTCATAAGTATTAGACTATTATATGAAAATGTGATAAACAAAACTATCTATAATTATAACTAACCCAAAAAACCGCAAACCAATCAAACTAAACAAACTGAGCTAAATCGAGCTAAACACGAAGGAATAAAGAATCTAACTATATAAACTATCAAACCAAACAGACAAAGTATTACAACAAAGAGCCGAGACAAACCGATCATCTTTTAAGCTCCGCCTTCTTCAACTTACCATATATCATTTACTAGCGTATTCTATAAATACTGTTATAGAATGAAATCCCGTGATGATTATATTATCACAATGAGGTATTTATAGAGTACATAATTCCCAAACCTAGATAAACCATTGTTGGTCCCTTGATTAACAAAAGGAGTATTGTAAGAGGAGGAGGGGGGGTTTGAATATAATCCTTTTTAATTACACAAGTTAAGTAGCAGTTATATGTATTCAAGCAAGTAATTAAATAAGAGTCTTGGGTAATTTTCAAAGTTATTCTTTTATTGATATAAATTCCAAAGAATCACAACTGTTCGATAGCGGAATAAACATTTGGTTGATACAGATTACACCTAGATATAACTAAGAGGTTATCTTAAAAGCTATTACACAATTGGACTCTATTTAATCAAACCCACACAACTAAATATTACAATAGTGAATGCTTCTATTTAGAGTGGTCCTAATATCCATGTAATTGATCTATTGTTCACTGGTACATAGGATGTTTGTACTTGTGGGGACAACTGCATCAGAGACAGTGCTCTCTTCTTTCCTCTTTGGTAGCTATTTGCAGGAACACCTCAATTCGGTTTGGCACTACTATTTGAATAAATAAATAGAATGTTGGGTTCCCTAGGTGTTGACAAAGTGTTACACATGTCTGCACATGCGTTAAACTTCTGCATTCTCACGTGGTCTTGTAAGGTCACTTGTCAGTCGGCGACACGTGTCCTTTTATGCTCAACTTTGTTTTCGACTTCTGTTGAATAGTACAATTGATGTAGACCACACAGGAAACCATTATGCTTGTAGTGGAGCATAATTGTCTAAGTGTTATATGCTGCTACCAGCCATGCTGGTTCTTCTTTACTAGTTCACTCGATCTTCATAATTTGCTGGGTATACATCTTGTGTTGATTGAAGAACTGTCTACCTTGTGCTGGTAGACCAGGCATCATACTAAGACACTTGACACAGCAACAAATGCTGTCTATACATAAATAAACCTATGCTGCCTGCACATAACCTTTTAGTCTACATAATTGTTGTTTTGTCATAATTAAATCCCTAATTATTTTGGGGACTCAACAACCCTAATGGACCCTAAGCCCACATACGGACTCGGGCCTTATTATCGTCTAACATTACCGTCTCTTGCAAAATCATATTTCCTGACCGATTCTCGATCGATCTTGTATGATAAAACGTTGGAGGACCTGTCTTCAATTATTGTTCCTTCACTTGTTCCTCTTGCTGGTTCTGCATATATCATATGTTGGTCATGAAGTAACCTTGAATCTTGAACTATCTTGTGTCGATAGTGAAGGCAACACAACAAAACACTTAAACACAACATATAATGCTATGCTGGCCTACACATTACAACTAGTGTTTACAATCATGTTTTGTCATAGTTAAATCCTTAATTATGTAGGGGACTCAACAATAACATAACGGAAATTTATTTGTCGATATAAATGCAAGATACAGACTAACTTTGTTCACGTCGTTCATTGTGTGCAGATCTTGATTGATACTCATGAACTTGAGAACACTACATAACAAACTGTTTGAGAAATGTGTTTTCACCGAGTTCTGACATCAAGTAATATATAATCAAGTAACATATATTGATAATTATTTAGTGGGTTTTATAATCAAGAGCCTTACAACGAAGTAAGACTTGTTCAAAACGGAATAACGGTGAATGAGATATTGAATTTCCAATTTGGTTGATTGGTACAAAATTGAAGTGAATTGCTTCAACATTCCCATGTATGAGTAAGTATAAAGTTAGAAGACGGTTATAAGGGTGCTCCCAATGGTGAAGTTCCTCCTTCCCAGGACTAGCCGCCACATCAGCACTTCTCAACGGAATAACGGTGAATGAGATATTGAATTTCCAATTTGGTTGATTGGTACAAAATTGAAGTGAATTGCTTCAACTTTCCCATGTAGGAGTAAGTATAAAGTTAGAAGACGGTTATAAGGGTGCTCCCAATGGTGAAGTTCCTCTTTCCCAGGACTAGCCGCCATATCAGCACTTTCTTTTCAGGATTAACCCAGGACCAAACACTATCAACAATGACATATTTCCTCAAATAAATTGGGACCTACTATATTAATTAATTAATTAATTAAATGTACAATTAAAGAAGTAAAAGGTACCACACAATATAACATAATCCTCCGTCCACGAATATGATTGAAATAGACATGGATAAAGACTAAAAACTGGACTAAAGGCTGGACTATTTGATGCCAATGGTGTCCTCGAGGATTAAGAGGAGGACGGTTTGGAAGACATAACCGTTGAGAGCACCCTAAGTAATTGACTTCACATTATTATAAGTTTTAGTGTTTTGAGTAATTCTAACGTCTACGTGCGAAACAAAATAAAAAAAGCGTGATATTTAAATAAAACAATTATAAATTGCTTTTAATATTATTTTCATGTCTTTTAAATGCCTATTCCCTTTTATATCGAGACTGTTATGTTGGAACGAGAAGGTCTTCACTGAGATTGCCGGTAAATGGGGACGTGTAATTGAGTTGGAAAACTGTAAGCTAGCCAACGATAATCAAAACCTTCTTACAGGTTTTGCTCTCATCTTCATCACTGATGCTCTTCATGTTGATGGGTGTACCAGCATCATTATTGATGATTACATGTTAATTTATGCTACAGTTAAAGAAAGCTCCACTCGTGTCATTCAATTAGAAAAAGATCTTCCTGAGAATGAATGGGTTGATGATGGTGACAGAAATAGTCATAGGTCTGTTGTTAAAGATGATTTCAAAAGCAACGGGTCTGATGAGGGGTATGATGATGAGGAGTTCGTTGATGATACTTTTGACGTCTCCGATGACGAAATTCCTGTCATGGACGGTGGTTTCAATCATAATGATATTCCGGATGGGCAAAGTTCTCCGATCATCGTGTCCGGTAATGGGAATATTGGTTTTGAAAAGATCATTGAAGATGAACAGTCAGGTTGTGGTAACTGCAATTCGACTTTCCAAGTAATTAATGATGATGTTGGGGCTAACGAGGTGAAATCTGCTAATGTCCCAGTTAACAAAAAGGTTGATGGTGTTGATATCGAAAAGGACAATCCTGTTAATATTAATTTGGAGGCTGTGAAAGATGATTGTTATGTTCCCAATGAATACTGTCAGTCTCAAGGCAATGCTGCATTTGATACAAGTAACCCTAACAACCTGGGTCGTATGAATGTTGGTCCTCACTGTTCGAGCCCAATAATGAGCTCACTGTTCCAGCCCAGTAGTTCACAAGTCTCCCACCAATATAGAATACAGCCCACTAAGATTTGAGGCTTTGAACATGGACTCAATTTCCAGCCCTCCTCCTAGTCATGTTGGGCCTAAGTGCACCTCAAAATTAAATGCCCCAAATAATTGTGGCCCATCTCGTCAGTCTGGCCCAAGTGCCAATGGTAGATCTAATCGTTTACATGATGTGGGTAATTCCAGGTTGCAGAGGATTGCAAGTGTTTCACGTATAAGAATTTGGGAAAAAAGCTTTTGTTTCCCAAAAGAAAAAGGTGCACGATGGCAGAAGTTCGATCAAAAAGGATTACTGTCTTAGTAAGCTTCGTAATTGGCGTGCATCTTCTAGAATTTTGAATATGAAAAATGCTGCTAGAAGGGTTAATTCGGTAGTTGGGCCTATAAGATCAACATGTACATCGTGTGATAGAGGTTCAAAAAGCATTCCTAGTTCTAATTCACAACTACCAGAAGGCAGTAATTCGACATATCCTGACAATAATGGTGGTATCCACGAATTTAGTCGTCAATTTGGGCTCAGATGGGTGGAGAAATCCACTAGGTAATCCCCTGTCTATTCTATTTGCTACTCTTCGTTTATTTTTTATTATTTAATGAAGATCGTTTCTCTCAATATTCGTGGTTTCGGGGATGGGAAGGTTAACAAATTCGATTGGGTAAAGAACTTATGTAGATTTGAAAAGCCTTCTGTTTTTCTTCTGCAAGAAACTAGAGTTAATAAAATTGATCATAAATGGGTTCGGTATAACACCCCATCAAAAATTCCTTTAACGGAATGTTAACTTTGGTCCCAGTGCTTGGCTTGACTTCTACGTAACAGCAATATTTTACAGCGGAAGCAATTAATACCTGAGAATAAAACACGCAAAACGGGATCACCAATAATGTTGAGTGAATCTACAGGTTTTAGGTAAACTATACAATATGTTTAAGAAATAATATTCCAAAACGTTTATTAGTGGAAGACCACCAAGGTTTTATGTCAAAAGTTTGCATACAGCAATGTCAAGTGTTAACTATTCGTAATCAGTGATGTCAAGTTCCAAATGTGTGACATCAAAATAGTTTCGTTTCATATAATTGTAGACATTACCATGTCTAGTTTCAAATGTTTGTAACCACAGTTTTTAAGTAACGTATCATAGTATCTGATAAACAGTTATCAGAAAAATAGTTTAAGTTCCTTGACCACGAGATTTTACAAGCACAACTCCAAGTTGCGAAACGTTTGCGTAATCTATGAGCACCTGAATACTAGCAATGACCCGAGTATAGAACCTACTATACCCACCTTTACCTCATAAAATGTTATACACTTGTTCGAGTGTATCTAATGTTCAAAGTAAATGCACCACAGTTAATATTGTAGGGTGAGGTTGTCAACCTAACGGATCCGTCCATCTAAATTGTGCTTACACCGATGGTATTAAAAGTATTCAAGCTAGAGGCTTTGTGAACAAACTCAATATGCATATATAGTACTCGTGTCAATACAAAAGCATTTGATAATGTAAGTATAACAGTGTGTATTCTCATCCCTGAAAACATGTAAAAAGCGGGACTGTAGACTCACCTTCGAATAAAGCTCGGGTTGAAAAGTGGACAATTACTTGTACGGATTATAGCCGAGTAATGCAACGTAAGTATACGTATTTAGGTTGGTCAACATATATGTCTTAAACAAATGTGGTTTCATAGTATAAGTTGTCTTATTGTTCGACTCGGCGCGTTTCAAAGTAAAAGTCAACATACGGTCAACTAGTTCATGCAAGTCAAATGAAGTCAAACCAAAAGTCAAACTTGGTCAAATTAGTCAACTAAGGTCAACATCATTAGGTTTATGTCAAATGTTGGTCAACATACGGTCAACTAGTTCATGCAAGTCAAACGAAGTCAACCGAAGTCAAACCAAAAGTCAAACTTGGTCAAAGTAGTCACTAAAGTCAACATTAGTAGGTTCATGTCAAATATTGGTCAACATGTCAAACCTAAGTCAAACAACACGTTTTGGATCATAAATGGTCAATTTCACAATTTCAGTCTATCGTTGTGCACAAAGTTCATGTACATGTAGCAAACTTAGCATATTATATCATAGTACAAAATTCATGCAAACATGGTAAACTCCAGATCATAAGTATACTCAAAATTGATTCCAAAAAGTCTGGCCAGGGTCTCATACGATAATTAAAAGTCAGGAATCAGAAGGGGTACATTTATAGTTTGTCAAATCAATTTCTGACCGCGCACTGATTTGGTTTTGGCTATAACCGGAGCTAGGGACATGCAATTGATACAAGACCAGCGGCCATGGTTCAAGGACAAGTCAAAATAACACATATCAAAAGTTGAGAAATTTTTGTTTAGCTAATTTGTACAGTTTATTCATGCAAGTTGGAAGTTCGGTTTTCAGCTCAATTCAGAATTTACATAATATATGGCCCTATTGTGCCCAATGCATAAGGTTTTAGAGATTGAAATTAACTAACCATATGTCACACATCATGTCAAAATTCATATTCCAGAAGAATACTTTCTAATTCAATAAACACAAACCACAGAGTATAAAACAGAGAGCAAGTTGCTGTTTCGATTCTAGTTTAGCTAGTCACATTCGCACGCGATTATCCGAAGATCTAGATACAATTAGGCTATGATATCTACATGAAAAGTGAATTAATTTTTGTGTACATTTCAAATATGCAAAGATTTAATCACTAAAGTCAACACATTGGATCATACAAGGCTGTTTTCATGCAAGTGCTGTATAATTCCACTTTTACACTAATTCAAGCATATCTCAAGTTATACATAAGCAAACGACATGATATCCTAGTGAAAATTGAGTGTTTTTAAATTATATTTCCAGTGGTATAAATTTCACAAGCCAATTCGTGGTGTATCAAACCCAGATTTCTGACTACACAACAAAAACACAACGTTAATTTCAATTGGCCATAACTTGATCATCCGGAAACGAAATCAAGCGAATCCAAAGCCTAAAATCAATAGTTTTTCGCAAGGATTCTGAATATAACATAATATCATGCATTTGAAAAACTTAAAATCACTGTACATACAATAAACAATTCGGTTTTCAAGTTAATCAACACAACCGGACAAATTAACGCATCAAATAATAACCACACATCAAGACTTGAGCAATAGAGAACCTAGATCATGAAACCTTAATAAAAATCTGATTTTTAAAGATTAGGGTTTATGTGTTTATACCTTTGATCACAGAATTGTTTATACCAACGGATTGAGAACGATGTGATGAACGCGAATCGTGTAGAACACTTTTACTAATTTTGAAAGATGAAGATGTGATGGTCGACGTGAGGGAGAGAGAAGGAGGAGATGACTGCGTGATTTTTTTTTATTAGGGTAATATGCAGTGTTTATCCCTCACAAATTAATTTATATTAAACCCTAGTTTTACAATTTAGCACATAAGCCCCTCAAGTTGCAAAGTTTAAAATAAAAAGGGGTGGGAGATGGGGGTTTCGGACGAATGGGACCCACCATGGTATCCCGGGCTCGTGTTTTGCAATTCCGTGTATTCGTGGCTCGTTTCAAGTGCCGTTTAGTCGTACCGAAGGCCCGGAACGCTAAACCGATCATTAAAACGCAACCAAATGTTAATTTATTAAAAACCCAATAAATTAAATATTTTTTTAAAAAGTTAATAATTATTAAAATAAACCCGAGCGTTTCGTTGCTCAAAAAGCAGTTATCAAAACCGTATAGTTTTTATCGTATTTCATTATCCGAAATATTTATTTGAATTAAAATCAACCCATATTAATTATTGTAACCCTCCTAGGATCAAGTATGTATTTATTACACATAAACACACAAAAGATAAGTAATCGCCGTTAAATTAATTAACAGAAAGTTAACTGAAGTGACGGAAAAAGCAGGGTTGTTACATTACCCACCAGTTATTGAAAATTTCGTCCCGAAATTTTAGTGAACATCCGCTGAAGTAGTTTCCTCCGGAAACAGTTGCGGGTATTTCAGTCTCATCTGGTCTTCACGCTCCCACGTGAACACTGGTCCTCTTCTTGCTTTCCACCGAACTTTAGCGATGGGAATTCTGCTTTGCTTCAACTGTTTGACCTCACGGCCCAAGATTTTGACAGGTTCCTCAATGAAATGAAGTTTGTCATCGATACGTAGTTCCTCTAAAGGGATAATCAAATTCTCATCGGCTAGGCACTTCTTCAAGTTGGATACGTGAAAAACGTCATGTATACCACTGAGTGCTTGTGGCAGCTCCAATCTGTAAGCTACCGGTCCAACCCTTTCAGTTATCTCGAACGGTACAACATATCTAGGACTCAGTTTACCTCGTTTCCCAAATCGTATAACACCCTTCCAAGGTGATACTTTAAGCATGACTTTGTCACCAACTTGGAATTCTATGTTCTTCCATCTAACATTGACGTAACTCTTTTGAAGACTCCGATCCATTCTTAATCGTTCCTGAATCTATAGGACTTTCTCAGTTGTCTCCTGAATAATCTCAGGACCTGTCAACTGACTATCCCCCAATTCACTCCAACAAACGTGAGATCTACACTTCCTTTCATACAACGCTTCGAAAGGTGCAGCTTTAATGCTCGCATGGTAGTTGTTATTGTATGAGAACTCAGCTAGTGGTAAGTACTTATCCCATCCGTTACCAAAATCAATGACACATGCTCGTAACATGTCTTCAAAAGTTTGAATAGTTCGTTCGCTTTGGCCATCTGTCTGGGGGTGATATGTTGTACTCATATCTAAATGGGTCCCCATTGCTTTGTGTAATGACTGCCAAAATTTGGAAGTGAATCTACTGTCGCGATCGAATATAATAGATATAGGCACTCCATGCCTAGAGACGACTTCCTTAATGTAGATCTGAGCCAACTTCTTCATTTTATCAGTTTCTCTTATCGGTAAGAAGTATGCAGACTTAGTGAGAAGATCCACTATAACCCAGATAGTATCATAGCCTCCTACCGTTCTCGGCAGTTTTGTGATAAAGTCCATTGTAATACCTTCCCACTTCCACTGGGGAATCTCTGGTTGAGTTAGTAACCATGATGGCTTCTGATGTTCGGCCTTGACCTTAGCGCAAGTCAAGCACTTCGCGACATAGGTAGTAATGTCAGCTTTCAAATTTGGCCACCAATAAAACGCCTTCAAATCTTGGTACATTTTATCTGATCCCGGATGAATTGAGTACCTTGACTTGTGTGCTTCCTCCAACACTAGTTCTCTTAATCCACCAAACTTTGGTACCCAGATTCGATTAGCAAAGTACCGTGTTCCGTCCTCCTTGATGTCAAATTTCTTATGCATTCCTCTGAGAAATTCAACATCGACATTTTCTTGTTTCATGGCTTCCCGTTGTGCTTCGTGGATCTGTGATGTGAGATTCGTACGGACAACTATGTTAAGCGCTTTAACCCTAAGGGGTTTCTCTCGCTCCCTTCTGCTCAAAGCATCCGCTACAACATTCGCTTTGCCTGGATGGTATTAAAGTTCGCAGTTATAAACGTTAAGTAGTTCCATCCAACGTCGTTGTCTCATGTTGAGCTGTTTCTGATCGAATATGTGCTGTAAACTCTTATGGTTGGTGAAGATAGTAAACTTGATTCCATACAGGTAGTGTCTCCACATTTTAAGTGCAAAGACAACAGCTCCTAGTTCAAGGTCGTGCGTAGTGTAGTTCTGCTCATGAATCTTTAACTGACGCGATCCATAAGCAATAACCTTATTTCATTTCATAAGCACGCAACCCATTCCTTGACGTAAGGCATCATAATAAACAACAAAATCTTCACTTCCCTCGGGTAGAGACAATATCAGTGCAGTTGTTAACTTCTCTTTCAACAACTGAAATGCAGTCTCTTGCGGTTCTGACCACTCATACTTCTTGCCCTTATGAGTCAATGCGGTTAATGGTCGAGCAATCTTAGAGAATCCCTCAATGAATCTCCTGTAGTAACCAGCTAGACCCAAAAATTGCCGGATCTGAGTTGGCGTCTTTGGAGTTTCCCAATTCTTAACCGATCAATCTTTGCTGGATCGACCTGTATTCCATTGGCCCCTACAACATGGCCAAGAAATTGTACCTCTGGTAACCAAAAGTCACACTTAGAGAACTTTGCATACAACTGCTCTTTTCTAAGCATGGTCAATATCGATCGTAGATGATGTTCGTGCTCTTCCTTGTTCTTGGAGTACACCAATATATCATCAATAAACATAATGACGAATTTATCTAGGTGTGGCATACACACGCGGTTCATGAGGTCCATGAACACTGCTGGTGCATTCGTCAAACCAAACGGCATCACTGTAAACTCATAATGTCCATATCGTGTTCTAAACGCCGTCTTCGGGACATCAGCTTCCTTGACTCTCAATTGGTGATACCCGGATCTCAAATCAATTTTCGAATAATAACTAGATCCCTGTAGTTGATCAAATAAGTCATCAATCCTCGGTAGCGGATACCGATTCTTGATTGTCAACTTGTTCAATTCTCTGTAGTCGATACACAATCTCACCGACCCATCCTTCTTTTTAACAAACAAGATCGGAGCTCCAACTCGGAAATTCATGGCTATGTGACCCACCTTCTAGTACCTGTTACAAATTAGGGCATTACAACCATGATGTCTTCACCATGGGAAGCTCTTGTAGTTCTAAAGGTGAAAGTTTGTATATTGTGCGCGTAACGGGTACAGCTGCTGGCACCAAATTAATCCAAAATTCAACTTCACGGTGGGGTGGACGTGTAACCTCAGGGTAATCTCTAATAGTCGGGAAATATTCGGGTCTCTTAAATGTCGGCTCATCTTTACTCACATGTGCCAGAATTGCGAGACATTCTCATCTCATGTACTTCTGGACCTTCGAGTAATTAGTGTAACATGACGGTGTACTGATCTCTTCTCCATACACTATTATCATCGGTGAAAGAAATTCGAATAGTCTTCTGGTTGTAGCTGCCTCGGTTGTATCGTCAGATAACCAGTTTGTTTCAACCACTAGGTTAAAACTTCACAGTTTAATAGTTCTATAGAGTACACGTTGTTTAAGGAAGGTACAGGGTTATAAATGTTGTGACCAAATTCTCTAGCGTTAAAGCTTCTCTCATCACCGGTGTTGACAGTATATATAAACATTATGGTTGATGAGTGAGAACGTGACGAATTTCATGGAAAATGAAAATGAACAAGGTGTAATGGCAATTCAAACAAAATCTGATATTTAAGCAAAAATGGTTGGTACAAAAACTCCCAAGCGTGTGTGTCTCGCGGGAAACAGATGAAGTGTGGTAATGTGTGCAAAATTGGTTGATAATGTTTGTGGGTATAATGAAAATGATTGCCGCTTAAGAAACGTACGTTGGAACAGAATGATAAAGAATACGGTAACAAGTAGTATTACTAGTAGAAATGAGTGATGGCGTTAGCGATAAGTAGCGATGGATTGTGATAAACAGTGATGATAGTAGTGATGTATAAGTTGTTAGATAGCATGCTAGCATCATAAGTATATACACCTGTATATTAATGCACCCAATAAGGCATAATAGTTATCAGTCGGTAGGCTCGTGTTTAGGTAACGAAATCGTGAACTGCGGGTGGCTGAACGATAAGTATGTTGGAAGTCAAGTAGACAACATCTACTACGTATTATGCGGGCTGTTACCAGGAATTCCTCATCTAAAAACGTATCAGAAATGAGTTGTGATGCACAGTAGCGAGTAGTAAAGCTTGGAGGTGTTAGTAGTGACGAGTAGTACTTAGTAGTGGTAAGTAGTAATGAATAGTATTGAGTAGTAGCAAATAGCAAGGGGTAGCAGTGAGTAATATTTAGTAATGACAAGCAGTGAGAAGTACTGATCAGTCGTGACTAGCAGTGAGAGGCGACGTTGAGTAGTAGTTAGCAGTGATAAACAGTACTGAGTAGTGTATAAGATGACGAGCGTGTTCAAGTAGTGTTTTTGTAGTGACAAGTAGTGATCGGTGGTGACAGACAGTGTCGAACAGTGACGAGTTGTGTCATGATTACAAGTTACTTACAAGTTATGATAACAATTAATTTGTACAATGTAAGTTTCTACTCACATTTGAGGTTATACGGTTTGTGTTCTTACATTATTTATCCAGGTAACCTACTTGACTCGGCCCAATTCCTTATTTTGCGATGTCGGAACTTCTATATGAGTTACCGTAATGTAATCCCGGTCATCACATTACGCTATCTCACATTTCCATTCGACATCGCTCCATAAGTTCAAGATGCGTAGTCAACTTAATTTAGTTAAACCTCGATTCACGGGTACGTATGTGGTTCCTAGTATAGCGCTTAGTTCAAGTCCATATCATATGGGTATAGGGTGTATATGTACGTGATGTAATGTGTAGCCCTACACGTCGTATTGTGAAGCAAATAGTGCAGGTATGGTGTGTAAAAGTCATCCAAGACACATGGCTATAGACTAGACTTCACTAATGTGCCCTACGGTTAGACACACTAATGTATCCTAGTTCCCTATAGTCAAAGCTCTGATACCATCTATAACACCCCGTCAAAAATCTCTTTAACGAAATGTTAACTTTGGTCCCAGTGCTTGGCTTGACTTCTACGTAACAGCAATATTTTACAGCGGAAGCAATTAATACCTGAGAATAAAACACGCAAAACGAGATCACCAATAATATTGAGTGAATCTACAGGTTTTAGGTAAACTATACAATATGTTTAAGAAATAATATTCTAAAACGTTTATTAGTGGAAGACCACCAAAGTTTTATGTCAAAAGTTTGCATACAACAATGTCAAGTGTTAACTGTTCGTAATCAGTGATGTCAAGTTCCAAATGTGTGACATCAAAATAGTTTCATTTCATATAATTGTAGACATTACCATGTCTAGTTTTGAAATGTTTGTAACCACAGTTTTCAAGTAACGTATCATAGTATCTGAAAAACAGTTATCAGAAAAATAGTTTAAGTTCCTTGACCATGAGATTTTACAAGCACAATTCCAAGTTGCGAAACGTTTGCATAATCTATGAGCACCTGAATACTAGCAATGACCCGAGTATAGAACCTACTATACCCGCCTTTACCTCATAAAATGTTATACACTTGTTCGAGTGTATCTAATGTTCAAAGTAAATGCACCATAATTAATATTGTAGGGTGAGGTTGTCAACCTAACGGATCCGTCCATCTAAAATGTGCTTACACCGATGGTATTAAAAGTATTCAAGCTAGAGGCTTTGTGAACAAACTCAATATGCATATATAGTACTCGTGTCAATACAAAAGCATTTGATAATGTAAGTATAACAACGTGTATTCTCATCCCTGAAAACATGTAAAAAGCGGGACTGTAGACTCACCTTCGAATAAAGCTCGGGTTGAAAAGTGGACAATTACTTGTACGGATTATAGTCGAGTAATGCAACCTAAGTATACGTATTTAGGTTGGTCAACATATATGTCTTAAACAAATGTGGTTTCATAGTATAAGTTGTCTTATTGCTCGACTCGACGCGTTTCAAAGTAAAAGTCAACATACGGTCAACTAGTTCATGCAAGTCAAACGAAGTCAACCGAAGTCAAACCAAAAGTCAAACTTGGTCAAAGTAGTCACTAAAGTCAACATTAGTAGGTTCATGTCAAATGTTAGTCAACATGTCAAACCTAAGTCAAACAACACGTTTTGGATCATAAATGGTCAAATTCACAATTTCAGTTTATCGTTGTGCACAAAGTTCATGTACATGTAGCAAACTTAGCATATTATATCATAGTACAAAATTCATGAAAACATGGTAAACTCCAGATCATAAGTATACTCAAAATCGATTCTAAAAAGTCCGGCCAGTGTCTCATACGATAATTAAAAGTTAGGAATCAGAAGGGGTACATTTATAGTTTGTCAAATCAATTTCTGACCGCGCACTGATTTGGTTTTGGATATAACCGGAGCTAGGGACATGAAATTGATACAAGACCAGTGGCCATGGTTCAAGGACAAGTCAGACTAACACATATCAAAAGTTGAACAATTTTTGTTCAGCCAATTTGTACAGTTTATTCATGCAAGTTGGAAGTTCAGTTTTCAGCTCAATTCAGAATTTACATAATATATGGCCCTATTGTGCCCAATGCATAAGGTTTCAGAGATTGAAATTAACTAACCATATGTCACACATCATGTCAAAATTCATATTCCAGAAGCATACTTTCTAATTCAATAAACACAAACCACGGAGTATAAAACAGGGAGCAAGTTGCTGTTTCGATTCTAGTTTAGCTAGTCACATTCGCACGCGATTATCCGAAGATCTAGATACAATTAGGATATGATATCTGCATGAAAAGTGAAGTAATTTTTGTTTAAATTTCAAATGTGCAAATATTTAATCACATAAGTCAACACATTTTATCATACAAGGCTGTTTTCATGCAAGTGCTGTATAATTCCACTTTTACACTAATTCAAGCATATCTCAAGTTATACATAAGCAACAACATGATATCCTAGTGAAAATTGAGTGTTTTTAAATTATATTTCCAGTGGTATAAATTTCACAAGCCAATTCGTGGTGTATCAAACCCAGATTTCTGATTACACAATAAAAACACAAAGTTAATTTCAATTGGCCAAAACTTGATCATCCGGAAATGAAATCAAGCGAATCCAAATCCTAAAATCAATAGTTTTTCGCAAGGATTGTGAATATAACATAATATCATGCATTTGAAAAACTTAAAATCACTGTACATACAATAAACAATTCGGTTTTCAAGTTAATCCACACAACCGGACAAATTAACGCATCAAATAATAACCACACATCAAGACTTGAGCAATAGAGAACCTAGATCATGAAACCTTAATAAAAATATGATTTTTAAAGATTAGGGTTTATGTGTTTATAACTTTGATCACAAAATTGTTTATACCTACGGATTGAGAACGATGAGATGAACGCGATTCGTGTAGAACACTTTTGCTAATTTTAGATGAAGATGTGATGGTCGACGTGAGGGAGAGAGCAGGAGTAGATGACTGCGTGATTTTTTTTTATTAGGGTATTATGCAGTGTTTATCCCTCACAAATTAATTTATATTAAACCCTAGTTTTACAATTTAGCACATAAGCCCCTCAAGTTGCAAAGTTTAAAATAAAAAGGGGTGGGAGATGGGGGTTTCGGCTGAATGGGACCCACCATGGTATCACGGGCTCGTGTTTTACAATTCCGTGTATTCGTGGCTCGTTTCAAGTGCCGTTTAGTCGTACCGAAGGCCCGGAACGCTAAACCGATTGTTAAAACGCAACCAAACGTTAATTTATTAAAAACCCAATAAATTAAATATTTTTTTAAAAAGTTAATAATTATTAAGATAATTATTAAAATAAACCCGAGCGTTTCGTTGCTCAAAAAGCAATAATCAAAACCGTATAGTTTTTATCGTATTTAATTATCCGAAATATTTATTTGAATTACATCAACCCATATTAATTATTGTAACCCTCCTAGGATCAAGTATGTATTTATTACACATAAACACACAAAAGATAAGTAATCGCCGTTAAATTAATTAACAGAAAGTTAACTGAAGTGACGGAAAAAGCAGGGTTGTTATATTCGGGGTCTTTGGGGGTATGATAACTTTGATTTCATTCAAAAAGAAAAAAGAGGCAAATCAGGGGGGATGTTGATCATTTGGGAGACAAATGTGTTTGATGTTTCTAACTCTTTTATTTGTGATTTCTCTATTGGTGTCCGAGGTGTGTGGAAGAGTAATGACAAAGATTCGAATATAATTAACGTCTATGGGCCTCATAATGACATTAACAAACACAAATTCTGGGACTCTGTTTGAAACATGATAATGAGTAACAATAATGATGCATGGCTCATTGGTGGTGACTTTAACGAGGTTCCGTGTTCCCGATGAAAGGTTCAATTGCAACTTCATCGAAAGGGGCCAAACTTTTTAATGAATTCATTGAAGATGCTAGTCTATTTGACATTCCTCTCGGTGGCAGAAAGTTTACCCGAATAAGTGACGATGGTCTCAAGTTCAGTAAGTTAGATCGATTTCTCATTAATTCAAGCTTTCAAGACTTGTGGAGTTGTCTTTCGGTTGTGGCTCTTGACCGTAAACATTCTGACCATTGTCCCGTAGTTATTAAAGACGATGAAAAAAATTCGGGTCCGAGACCGATAAAATGTTTTGACGATTGGTTAGACATCGAAGGGGTTGAGCAGGTAATTAAGGATTCGTGGAATAGATGTTGGTGGGGCCGTAGGGGTAGACGTATAGATTGCAGATTAAGAAATAAGTTGAAGCTTACTTAAGAATAGTCCAAAAGAAATTAGCAGAAAAAAGTATGGTGACTTAGATGGTGAAATTGATATGTTCAAACTCATTGCAAATAGTTTAGAAGAAAAGGCAGAAGCTGGGTTAATCTCGGATATTGAAAGAATCAATGGTTGGATGCAAAACGTGAGAAAATTAAAGCTAATATGTTGAAGCAAAAAGCGAGGGTTAGATGGATCCTTGAAGGAGATGAAAACACAAAATATTTCACTGGGTGATAAAAAGAAGAAATAATAAAAACAACATTCGTGGTTTATCTATTAACGGTGTTTGGAGTGAAGATCCGAATGAAATTAAGGGAAAAGCGTTTAGGCATTTCAAAGAAACTTTCGAAGAAAGAGTCGACCCGAGACCAAGCTTACTGGACCTTACTTATCCTTGCCTTACTGTTACCGAATCATTGCAATTGGAAGATTGTGTTAGTGAGCAAGAAATTGTCAAAGCTATCAATGATTACGGTAGTTGTAAGAATCTTCGTTATTCAAAAAGTATTGAGAGGTCATCAAGCATGATGTTATCAGTGCGATTACTTGGTTTTAGGACAATGGTGAATTCTCTCGTGGTTGCAACGTATCATTTGTTACTTTAATTCCAAAAAAGATTGATCCAATCACTTTAAGTGATTATCGCCCCATAAGCTTAATCGAAAGTTTCTACAAGATTGTGGCGAATATTTTGTCTAATAAATTAAGAAAAGTTATTCCTCGTCTCATTGGGCCGGAACAAAGTGCCTTTCTAAAAGAAAGATTTATCTTAGATGGTGTTTTAACAGCTAACGAATCCCTTGAATTCATGAAAGCAAATAAATTGAAAGGTATTGTTTTTAAAGCCGATTTTGAAAAGGCTTTCGATAGCTTGAATTGGGACTTTCTTATGGAGGTCATGACATGTATGGGCTTCGGTTCTAAGTGGCAAAATTGGATTCTATCTTGTCTTAAATCGGTTACCATTTCCACCCTTATTAATGGGTCACATACTAAAGAATTTTCCATTGGTAGAGGCGTTCGTCAAGGTGACCCTCTCTCCCCATTCTTATTCATTTTGGCCGCGTAGGGTCTTAACATACTCACCAAAGCCGCCATCGATAAAGGTCTTTATAAAGGGGTAGAAATTGGTAATGATAAAGTTCTTTTGTCACATTTGTAATATGCAGACGATACAATATTTTTCAGAGAATGGTCTAAAGTTAATGCCCGCAAACTTATTAACATTCTCAAATGCTTCGAGTTGTCTTCCAGTCTTAAAGTTAACTTTCGTAAAAGCTATCTTTATGGGGTTGGGGTTCGTTCAAGTGAAGTGGAAGATTTATCCCGTCGAATGGGATGTCAAGCCGGGAATCTTCCTTTCATTTATCTCGGTTTACTAATCGGGTTTAAAATGAAGAAATTAATTGATTGGGAGCCGGTTATTAAAAAGTTTAAATGTAGACTTTCGGATTGAAAAATGAAGACGATGTCGTTTGGTGGAAGATTGGTTCTCCTAAAATCGGTTCTTAATAGCCTTCAGTTGTACTATTTCTCAATTTTTCGTGCTCCGCCTTGTGTGCACAAACTTCTAGAGAGTGTGAGAAGAAATTTCTTTTGGGGCGGGGATTCTTCGGGTTCAATAATTTCATGGGTTAATTGGGATTATACTATTTTACCATATCGGGAGGGCGG
Organism: Rutidosis leptorrhynchoides; assembly: GCF_046630445.1. Taxonomy (NCBI): domain Eukaryota; kingdom Viridiplantae; phylum Streptophyta; class Magnoliopsida; order Asterales; family Asteraceae; genus Rutidosis; species Rutidosis leptorrhynchoides. The sequence goes on along the minus strand of NC_092335.1, from coordinate 571,170,647 downwards.
GTTAAATCTTGGTTCCCTAAAGTGTAAAAACCTTGCACTTCTAGGTAAATGGTGGTGGAGGTTCAAAATCGAAACCAATTGTTTATGGACCAAAACTATTCGTAGTATCTATGGAATTGACGGCGGCCTTCGGGTGGATAGTGAGCTAGCTCATCGTTCCCCTTCGGGCATTTGGAGTAACATAATTACTGCAGGTAAACAGATTGAAGATCTCAATGTATCCTTCATCAACTCGTTTAATAAATCCCTTGGCGATGGCAGTAAAACTAGTTTTTGGAAGGAGATATGGTTAGGGTCGGTTTGCTTCAAAGATATGTTCCCAAAGACTGTATCGGCTTGATGCTAATCTAGATGCCCGTGTTAATGATCGGATCTCTTCAACAGCAAATCAGGTTTCATTCGTTTGGGATTGGACGCGGGTTCCTTCGGGTATAACAATGACAGAATTGACAGAACTATCGTCCTTGTTACTTTCGATCAGCGCGGACTTCTCTCAGCAATCTAAGTAATCGTGGAATTTGAGCAGCAGTGGGCTTTTCAGTGTTAAAAAACTTGCAGGTCTGATTACGTCAGCCTCCTTTCCTCATCGTGCAGCTTCGGTTCCAAAAACTCTGAAAAATAATCTTGTGCCAAAAAAATTAGAAGTGTTCGTTTGGAGAGCTTTAAGGAAAAGAATCCCGGTTCGTGTTGAGCTTGACAAACGTGATATCGACCTCCATAGTGTTCAATGTCCCGTGTGTGATGAAAACATCGAGTCCGTGGATCATGCTCTTTTTGAATGTAAGCTTAGTTTTGATGTTTGGTCTCGGGTTTTTCAATTGGTGGGGTTTGGGTAATTTTCAAGGTCGTTGCTTAAGTAATATGCTTCGTGAGTCATCCACCCTTCCATGTTCTTCTCTCGGGTCTCATATTTGGCAAGCCGTGGAATGGGTGTGCGCTTATTCGCTTTGGAGATATCGGAACTTTAAGGTTTTCAAAAATAAAGATTCGTGTGCTTCAGTGATTTTCAACGAGATTCAAGTCAAGTCTTTTGATTGGATTTCGAGTAAAATCAAAAACAAAAATATCGATTGGCTTCGATGGCTTTCTAGCCCGTCTATTTATTGTAATTCTTAATATGTAACTTGTATCTTATCATTTCGTTTCGTGGGGTAGCTATATTTGCTTCCGCTTTGCATTGTATTGCCTTGGGGTAAACATTCCCCTTCGTTGTTTTAGTTCAATACAATTCTTGGTTTTCAAAAAAAAAAAAAAAAAAAAAAAAAAAAATATCGAGACTGTTATGCGTGCAAAATCATAGAGACCACTAATTCTATAGTATAGTTATAAGTTATAAGATACAATTTCTCAAACTTAGGTTTAAAAATTCCAAATCAAAAACTGAACATAATTTAAAAGATTGCTAGAAGAGAGATGAGAGAGAAAGAAAACCTAGAGAGAGAAAGAGTGAATGGTGAGGGAGTGTGGCAAGAAGTGAGGAGAAAAAAATCTAGCGGCACGAATAGAGTTAGGGATTTCTATAGCGGTAACTACAATGGGATCGACTACAACAAGAGATTATTCGGAAATCATATCAAATCTTTCATGTTTTTCAATTTTCCGGATGAGTGGAAAGTTGAAGAACTATGGAGAATGTTTAAAAACTTTGGTCAAGTAAGGGATGTGTATATGGTTGGGAAGAGATTGAAGAATGGGAAGAAATTTGCTTTTGTAAGATTCGGAGGGGTGGATGATGAGGAGAGGATGTTGAACAAGTTACGGGAAATAAGAATTGATGGCATCATGCTTAGGGTTTTTAAGGCAATAGAACGAAAAGGTAAAGAACCTGCTCACGAAGATAATAGTTCAAAAAACACCAGAAACGGAAACGACAGATTCAATGGTCACGAAGGTGGGTTTCAACCTCCTCACGAAGACACCAGCAACAGAAACGGCAGATTAAAGGGCAATGAAGGTGGGTTTTAACCTGCAAAGTTTGTATGGAAAGAAAAAGAAGATAGGATGTTCAATGAGGTTTTAAATAATAATGAATGGCCTGGAGTAAAGGAAGCAAACAATAAGCAATCCACTCATGATCTTCGTGATCATCTAAACAAAAATAAAAGGATTCAACAAAGCAACCCATCGAAAGAAGTAAAGGAAACTGTCCAACAGAATAAAGAGAGAGAAGATGAAAAAGAGAGGGAAGTCCTTATTGAAGCTGAAGATGATGATAATAGTTATGTATTAGCAAACTCAATTATTGGTGAAGTGAAAAAATTAGAGTTCCTCGCTAATTTCAGATCCATCTGCGAAGGAGAAGGTTTACAAAATTTCGAGCTTAAATATTTGGGGGGTCTTAACATGATGATCATATTGAAAGACAAGGCCAAGATTGACAGCTTCCTGGGAAACGATAACCATTGTTTATCCAAGTGGATCGAAAACATAAAATCTGGAGGTAATAGTCCGTATCTTGTCTCATGTAGGCTCACTTGGTTAAACATCATTGGCGTCCCGATTAAACATTGGAAGGAAAGAATCTTTCGCAAAATAGCAGGATGGTGGGGTAACATATTGGAGACTAGTAATTGTTCTTTTGAGGGACATCAAAACCTAATCACTGGACGTGTCATGATCAAGTCATGGGGTACCAATCCTATAAATGAAACAGTCAAGTTAAGAATCGGTAAGAGTATATTCTATGTGAAAGTTATTGAAGATATGAATAATCTTATTGAAATTGATATGGAGAGTGATCGTGAAAGTGAATGGGGTGAAGAAGGTGACTCGGACGAAGAAGATGAAGATGACGATGGAGATGAGGAAGATAGGTTAAGTTCTGAGTTTGGTGATTCTGATGATGAAGTTGCGGTGTTTCAGAAGTCTCAGTCACGTTCCCGGGTCAGCAATTCCGGTCATAAATCACCGGAAAATCAAGAGTCAGATGATGCATCGGTTCCTGGTGAAAGTGTGGGAAAAAAGAGATGCAATGTTTATGCAAACGAAGGTCCCAAGGAAAAAGAGAAGACAATTAATGCAAGCGTGCCTATAAACCTTGGAACTCCAACATGTGTAAATCATAATTGCTCTCTGGGAAAACCAACAGGTGAGAAAGGTAACGGCTCAAGTGATGCAAATGGGTACGCTCAAAAACCTAAAGTCAATAATATGGAACGAAATTGTAGTGGGCCGGCTGCAAGGCCCAATGAGTCTGTATTTCCAGATAAAAATATAACTGAGCCCACTGGGAGTTATGGAGGTGGGTCACTTAGTGATAATAGGAATGAGCCCAATTTGAATAACAACGAGTTACAGTCCAATAATAATGAAACAGATAAGAAGGGATTTAACCAGATTCCAGAATGTTTTTCTACCAACGATAAGAAGGGATTTACGAGTAATCATGAAAAAGTTCCTGAGTCCATCGAGCCTTGTAATTCAGGTAATTCATGTCAAAGTGTCACTTCCTCCAAGAGTAAAAAGAAGAAAAAGAAGGCAAAAAGGATAGTGATCAGTGAAGATGAGAAAGAATATTTTGAGAATGAATTTTCGGGGGTTAGGGAGGATGGAATTAATATCGAAGTTCCCTGCAGAAGCAAACCAAAAACCAACGATAAAGCATCAATAATTGGTAATTGGCGTGCTTCCTCAATGATTATGAGAGCGAAATGTCTAGCTCGTTCACAGCAGAAGGAGGAAAAAAGGAAGAAAGTTGATACTCAACCTGCACCAAGGAAAAGGAAACAAGACAACGCAGGATCGAAATCAATGAATTCAAAATAGTCGAGATCACTGAACTTAGAAGGCTGTGGCGTAAACTCGCAAAACTCAGAGAGAAGTGTGGAATTAGGAGAATTTGCTAATCGCATTGGTTTGGCTTGGGATGATAACCGACAGGTTTAAGTCTCGTCTCTCGCTTTTTTCGTTTTGTTTTTTAATTATGAAGATTCTATGTCTTAATATTCGTGGATTCGGGAGGGGTAAATTTAGTAAAGTAGGCGATTGTAGAAAACTTTTCTTTCGCGAAACTCCGGGTATTGTGGCCCTTCAAGAAACTAGGCTTAATAAGGTAAATAACAGTTGGGTAAGTTTCTTATGGGGATCAAATGATTTTGATTTTATTCAAAAGGAGAAAATAGGCAATTCGGGTGGGTTTATGATTATTTGGGATACGAAGGAGTTTGTTGTGGAACAATCCTACTTTAGTGAATTTTTTATTGCGATTGCGGGAAGGTGGAGGGGTCGGGATAAGCTTACTTTTTTAGTTAATGTCTATGGACCTCATGATGATGCTAACAAATTGATTTTGTGGTCGAGCCTTGAATCATTTATAGGTACACGGGATGCGGAATGGGTGCTTTGTGGTGACTTTAATGAGGTGAGATCCCAAGATGAAAGGAAGAATTGTGAATTCATTGAGCGTAGGGCAAAGTGGTTTAATGAGTTCATTGACAAAATGCAACTTATCGATGTTCCAATGGGAGGAAAGAAATTCACGAGAATTTGCGATAATGGGGTGAAGTTTAGTAAACTTGATAGATTTCTTGTCTCCGAAAATTTCTACAACACTTGGGGAAATGTCTCATCTCTAGCACTTGAAAGAAAGTTATCGGACCATTCCCCTATAGTGTTGAGAGATAGAGAAATTGACTATGGTCCAAAGCCTACTAAAATCTTTGATGAATGGTTACTTGGAGAAGAGTCAAAGAAGGTTGTTGAAGAAGCATGGAACCGTAAGGTGGATGGGCATAGATACGATTGTATTTTTCGCAATAAGCTAAAAAATGTCAAACTTGCATTAAAAGAGTGGAGTAAAAGCACTTTTGGGAGTCTTGATAAAGAAATTGATGAACTCAAAAAAAAGGCTTGTGATTGGGAATTGGTTGCGGAAAGTCGGACTCTAAATGATGAAGAAAGGGCTAGTTGGATTGAGGTTAGGAAACAATGGATTGAGAAAGACACGATCAAGATGAATATGGCAAGAGAAAAATCAAGGGTCAAATGGATACGTGACGGGGATGAAAACACCAAGTTCTTCCATTCGGTTTTCAAAAGAAGACATTCGAAAAAGAACATCCGGGGTTTAAATATTAATGGTAATTGGAGTGAGGATCCCATGGAGGTTAAGCAAGCGGTGTTCGATCACTTCAAAACGCAATATGAAAAAAAGAACATCAATAAAATGCGTTTTGCAACTCTTGAAAATGAAAATCTTCCTGGTAATTCAGCTACTGTTTTGACACCTGATGCGACTGGTATGGTCAATTCAGCTACGGATGGTGCTGAATCTTTATTGAGAACTGGTGCCGCGGTCACAGAAGAGTATCCAGGCTATTTGGGAGCTGCTTCAGACTTGTATTCTGTCCCAGATACAGTTGTGAGGGCCACCACAGAAGCGAATGTTCGAATTGCACCAGCTGGACAGTCCCCTAACCCCTCTGCTCAGCCCGCTGTCCTTGATCAGTTAAATCAGCCGGCTATCTCAAGAATCTCCTCTGAATCTGTTTCTGACCTTGAAGCGAAATTCACGGAAAAGGAGGTCTTGGATGCGATTAAAGAATGTGATTGTGCAAAAGCACCGGGACCTGATGGTTTCAAATTTAAATTCTTCAACTTGCATTGGGACCTCATCAAGAATGATCTTATGAATGCACTTCATCAGTTTTGGGAGAATTGTGAGATTTCGAAGGGGTGTAATGCATCATTCATTACCTTGGTTCCCAAGAAAAATGATCCGATAGGGCTTAATGAATTTCGTCCCATAAGCCTTATTGGATGTTACTATAAGATCCTTGCGAAGGTGCTCTCTATTCGAATTAGGAAAGCATTACCCCCGGTAGTTGGTTTTGAACAAAGCGCATATCTAAAAGGAAGATTTATCCTCGATGGTTCTTTAGTCGCAAACGAGGCTATTGATTATTTAAAGCCGAAAAGGAAGAAAAGCCTTATTTTTAAAGTTGATTTTGAAAAAGCATTTGCTAGCCTAAGTTGGGACTTTCTTTTAGATATGATGCATATTATGGGTTTTGGTACACGGTGGAGGAAATGGATTCAAGCGTGTCTTAAATCGGCTTCGATCTCGATTCTTGTTAACGGGTCTCCTACAAACGAATTTCATATCGAGAGAGGAGTTCGACAAGGAGATCCTCTATCTCCCTTTCTCTTTCTTATTGCGGCGGAAGGCTTGAATTATCTTGTCAAAAAAACATGTAGTGAAGGTCTTTTTGAGGGTGTTGAGATCGGTAAAGATAAGATCAAATTATCGCACTTACAATTTGCGGATGACACAATCTTTATCGGGGAATGGCATAATCAAAACTTTTGCAACTTAATGAAGGTATTGAAATGTTTCGAAAACTTATCGGGTCTCAAAATTAATTTTCACAAAAGTGTGCTCTATGGGTTGGGTATTGCTCGTGAAGATGTGGAAAACCTTGCCTCTCGGGTGGATTGCAAAGTGGGTGATATTCCGTTTATTTATCTTGGTCTCCCGGTGGGTGTTAACATGAGTAAAGAGCACAATTGGAATCCCGTGATTGAAAAATTCAACGCTAAGCTCGCTAATTGGAAAGCAAGATCGATTTCATATGGTGGAAGATTAACGCTTGTTAAATCAGTCCTTAGTAGTTTACCGCTATATTATTTCTCCTTATTTCGTGCCCCTTTGAGTGTTATTAAAAAACTAGAAAGTATTAGGAGAAAATTTTTTTGGGGCGGGACCGGTGAGTGTTCAAAACTATCTTGGGTTAAATGGGATGAGTGCCTCTTACCTTATGAGGACGGGGGTTTAAACATTGGGTCTTTACGTGGGAAAAATCTTGCTCTTTTGGGAAAGTGGTTTTGGCGAGCTAAAACCGAGCCAAAGACACTTTGGGTTTCTATTATTAAGAGTATTTATGGTTCTAATGGACTACTTCCCCCTACGTGCGTCTCCGGACCGTTAGGGGTAAGTAGCGTGTGGTCCAATATTTTGCGTGCAGGTATCATGATTGAGAAGATGAATATCAACTTTGCTTCGTCCTTTTCAAAAATTATTGGCGACGGTTCGGACACGAGCTTTTGGGAAGATCCATGGGTGTGCGGTATTCCATTGAAACAAAAATTTTCGAGACTTTATCACTTGGAAGAAGAGCCGGATGCACGAGTAATAGATCGGGTTTCTTGGATTGAGAGGAACATAACTTGTAATTTTAGATGGACACGCAATGTCTTGGGTCGTACTTGCAATGATCTCGACTCTCTTCTTGCGCTACTAAATGCTTATGTGAAACAAGATAAGATTGTGGATTCGTGGTCTTGGGATTTGGCGAGTAATGGGATTTTTACCACAAAGAAGTTGGCAAATTTACTAGATGATACTAATCTTAATAATAGGATGTTGGTCCGTGAAGAATTTTTGAAGAATCGGTTAATTCCTAATAAAGTTGCAATCTTCATATGGAGGGCACTAAGAAGGCGGATTCCGGTACGTATCGAACTTGATAAAAGAGGTATTGACTTGGATTCTGTTAGATGCCCTTTATGTGATGATGACGTGGAAACCATTGAGCATACTTTAATTTTTTGTCGTCATGTGATATTGCTCAATAACATCATATATATCTATCGCAATATCACTTAAAAACGCTCTATATTCGAAGATAATGAAGGTGATCTATAAGTGATAAGCCAAGATGCGCGAATTTGTATCGGAAGAATGGTTTACAAAGAATTTCGATGATTTATGACATTGTTTGATCCCGATACGAGTTAGGATCAAGATAGCACTTTAAAATGATATAACAAAGCCTCCGATATGTGAGAGTTCGTCCAAATGAGCTAGTATTAAAAATAAAACGAAACAGTGCCTAAATGCCTACCAGGACGCCGTCTAGGATCCAGGGACGCCGTCCTGGACTTCGTAACGAGACGCCGTCTTGGCAACTAGGGACGCCGTCTTGATCTGTAATATGGGACGCCGTCCTCCCTTTTAGGACGCCGTCCCGGAGTAGGTGTACCCGATTTTCTCTGCTTTTTACCTAATTTCTCCACCTTAAAATGTCATTTTGGGGACTGTTTTCAAGAGAGTTACGTACAGAGAAGTTTAGAGACGATTTTCAGGAGCATCTTGGAGAATTCCATCCTCTTTGAAGAGGCCAAAGATCAAAGCATCATCCATCAACATCTTCTTCATCCAAGAACTCTTGTTCTTGTAGGTTATATACTTGTTCTCAGAAATGATTTCAGTTTATAATTTGAGTGAATTGTTGTCTGTTACAATGATTATTGGCTAGTTTCATTAATGTTTGTCTAGATTAATAACCAAGGTATTGGATGTAATCTTGTTGATTGAATGTATTATGTGTGTTAGATTGAAGCTTGAATAGAGAACCATGCTTATTGTTGTTAAAACCATTTGTATCTAGTTAATTGATATGTTGTTGATAAAGAGAACTCTTGTTGATGTATCATATTGATTTACAATCAACTTGTCTTAGATTGATTGTTTGCTAAACCGGACCAAGGGGGTAAACTAGATTAAAACGGTTAGACAAAATAGGAATGAATTGTGTAGAGCGAACGCAAAGGCAATTGTTATTCAAGTCTTTAATCTTGTTGATCAACTAGTCACAAACGAAAAGGTCTAAGTTATAGGGAACCCTCGCTTAGTAATTCTAGTTTGAGTACTTGCTAAAGAGAACTCTTGGCGAGTCGATTTAGGTGATTAGCATGCTTATAGTTATTTGATTACAAATACAAGAACTATAGTGAAAAGGGAACCCTTGAGCTTGTTATTGTATTTACGTGTTTATCCGAGAGAACTCTTAGTAAAACCTATTAGATAACTACACACATAATCATTCAATCAGGGCTTAATATCTAATTTACATCCAATACCGAGGGTAAAATATCTAGATGAACATTTCCTCTCTTTGATTTAATTCAAAACCTATCTTACTTGCTTTATTTGCATTTATTTGCATTTTATAAACCAAAAGACTAAAAATATTGTTTTTACATTTAACCTTCTTTGATTTGGCTAAATCGTTAAAACAGCCACAAAACATAAAACTTGTACTTTTACTTTAATTAACTTAGTTAATCATAATATAGTTTCTAATTCTAGTTTGACTGATATACTGTCCTTGGAACGATACACGGATTTTACCATTATCTATACTACTACACGATCGGGTACACTGCCCGTTAGTGTGTAGCAATCTTTAAAACCGGTATTTTCCTTAAGATAAATTATAGACACGATTTCGCACATCAAGTTTTTGGCGCCGCTGCCGGGGACAGTTGTGTGTCAAAATAGGATTATTAACTAATTTTGTAATTAAGTAGTTTCTTAATTATTTTTAAATTATTAATAGTTTTTGATTTTTAATTTTGTAGAATCGGTATGTGTGATAGTTTTTGTTAGTTGTGTGATTGGCAGATTATAGGTTGCATATGCCACATACCCGAAGTTCAGAATCTCCATTATTTACACCATTGACAGAACCGGATAGAAAGCTTGGTAGAATTCCAAAAGAAGTGCTTGATATTTTTGAATCTTCATCAAAGCAGGAAACTTTTGATTCAGAATCAAGTACCACCAAGCCTAGATATTCAGACTTTGGTAAACCAGTTCAACCACCAAATTTTGAAATGGAAGGAGAAAGACCGTTGGTACAAAGACAATCAATGGCAGAAAGGATGAAAGCGACGCGAACCGGACAAGGTAGTGCTATTACTCCGCTCACGGGTGAGGTAAATTTTGAAATTAAAGGACCTATTCTTCAAATGATTAATAATAGGTGTCAATTTAGTGGCGGTCCTAATGAAGACGCAAACGAACATATTCGTCTCTTTGAAGAGATATGTCTTCTTTTCAAATTAAAACCAGAAACTGACCAGGCTATATTTCTAAGACTTTTCCCGTGGACACTCCACGGGGAAGCAAGAAGTTGGTTAGATTCATTAGCCGAGGCTACGATAAGAACATGGGATAGTATGATGGAAAAATTTCTTAAGAAATATTTTCCAGCATCTAAATCAGCGAGACTCCAACAGGAGATTACCCAGTTCTGTCAAAAGCCTATGGAAACCTTGTACGAAGCATGGAATAGATTTTCCAAAATGCTTAGAGGTTGTCCAAACCATGGTTTGGATACCTTTCAACAGGTTCAAATCTTCTATAAGGGTTGCGAAGTTGCAACCCGAATTTCCATTGATCAAGCATCCGGAGGTTCAATTATGGACAAAACCGAGCAAGAGGCTTATGAGATAATCGAGAAATTAGCCGATTATTCTCATGAGTGGCATCAAGAACGCCCAATTACTCGAAATGCTCAAGTCCAAAGCGCCGGTGCTTATGATGACTTCAGCTCCCTAGGTGTAAAAATAGACGGTGTTGTCCGAAACATGGACAAAATCACAAAAGAAATCCATAGTATGAAAGTAGGTTGTGAATACTGTGGTGGTCTACACTTAGGTAAAGATTGTGATGCCGGGTTAACCATGGCTCAAAAAGAAGAAGTGGCTTTTATAAGCCAAAGAAATAATAACCAGTTTCAGGGTAGAGCCCAATTTAACCGTAACTTTAACAACCCCTACAACCCTCAAGGTCAAAATTCTAATTTTCAACAAGGGTCAGGTAGTGGGTTCCAACAACAAACTCCGGGTTATTATCAAAAACCCCAACAGGAGGAGAAAAAGTCAAATTTAGAGAATATGTTGGAAAAGTTAATTGCATCACAAACTCAGCTTGTCACAAACATAAATCAAACCAACGAGAAAAACGAACATCAGTTTCGTAACCAACAAGCATCAATCCAAAATTTGGAAAAACAAATGAGTGGTTTAGCCAATTTACTGAGTGAGAGAAAACCCGGTAGTTTACCGGGAGATACCAACAAGAACCCCAGAAATGAGCACGCAAATGTTATTACCACACGGAGTGGTTTAGCATACGATGCTCCACAAATGCCCGAAAATTCTGATTTCAGAGTTCCATTGAACCAAAACGATGAACCGGTTAAGGAGCCGGAAAAAGTGGTTGAAAAGGAAGAACGGGAAAAACCCGTAGTGAAACCATATCAACCACCGCTCCCATTCCCAAGAAAACAACAACAAGAAAGGCTAGAAGCCGAAAGGCTAAAATTTCTAGATATGTTTAAACAGATAAACATAAACATGCCTTTTATTGATGTTATCTCCGGAATGCCAAAGTATGCTAAGTTTTTAAAAGACTTACTTACTAACCGAAAGAAGATGGAAAGCGTTTCATCAGTAACTTTAAATGCTAGATGTTCCGCGCTGGTGTCTAACACACTTCCTGAAAAGCTTCAAGATCCGGGTAGTTTTACTATTCCATGTCTAATGGGTGACCTTGATTGCATGAGGGCATTAGCCGATTTGGGGGCTAGTATCAATTTAATGCCCTATTCAATTTACCTTAAGTTAGCCCCTGGGGAACTCAAAACCACACGAATGGCTATTCAACTAGCTGATCGCTCTATAAAATTCCCTCGAGGAATAATAGAGAATTTGTTAGTTAAGACCGGAAATCTGATCTTTCCGGCTGACTTTGTGGTTTTAGACATGGAAGTTGATGAGAGAATACCAATTATTCTGGGTAGGCCATTTTTAAATACTGCTCGATGTGTCATTGATGTTTATGACCAGCAGTTGACCCTTAGAATTGGTGAAGCTAGTGCGACTTTTGCAATTGACAAGTCATTGAAATATCCTGAATCTACAGATGATACTTGTTATTTTATGCAAAGTATAGATTCGCATTATGAGTTCTTGCAAGAATCTCCCGAATCGGATGAAACAGGTGTATACGATTTGGCAAATGGAGATGATGAATTCACTGAAGAAGAAATGGATGTGATGGCCACATTTTTGATGGCAAATGAGTGTGAACCTACTGAAGAGGAAATAGAAAAACTGAGCAAGGATAGCGAGTACCGGAGTCGATCCTCAATTGAGGAACCTCCCATTTTGGAGCTTAAACCGCTCCCTGATCATCTTGAGTACGCTTTCCTTCAGGAAGATTCAAAGCTTCCGGTAATTATTTCCTCACTTCTCTCTGAGCATGAGAAAGAACGTCTTGTTTCCTTGTTACAGGCCCACAAACCGGCCATTGCATGGAAAATCCATGATATAAAAGGAATTAGTCCTTCTTATTGCACGCACAAGATCTTAATGGAAGAAAATTCCAAACCAGTGGTGCAACGTCAAAGAAGACTAAATCCTCATATGCAAGACGTTGTCAAAAAGGAAATCATTAAATTGCTAGATGCAGGTCTAATCTACCCGATTTCAGACAGTCCGTGGATAAGCCCGATTCATTGTGTTCCTAAAAAGGGTGGTATAACTGTTACCACCAATGATAAGGACGAGCTTATCACGACACGAACTGTTACGGGGTGGCGGGTTTGTATAGATTATCGAAAGTTAAACGAAGCCACAAGAAAAGACCATTTTCCTCTACCATTTATTGATCAAATGTTAGAGAGACTTGCAGGAAATAGCTTTTATTGTTTCCTAGATGGTTTTTCGGGGTACTTTCAAATTCCCATCTCCCCAGAAGATCAAGAAAAGACTACCTTCACGTGTCCCTATGGCACCTTCTCATATCGCCGAATGCCCTTTGGTCTATGTAATGCTCCTGCAACATTCCAAAGGTGTATGATGGCCATTTTCCACGATATGATTGAGGATTGCATGGAAGTGTTCATGGACGACTTTTCAGTCTTCGGTGACACTTTTGATTCATGCCTTCTAAATTTGGAGAAAATGCTAATCAGGTGTGAGAAGTCGAACTTAGTGCTAAATTGGGAGAAATGCCACTTTATGGTTAAAGAAGGCATTGTCTTAGGGCACAAAATCTCAAGTGTTGGTATTCAGGTGGATCCAGCAAAGGTTGACGTCATCGCCAACCTTCCACCTCCTTCAAACGTAAAGGGTGTGAGAAGTTTTCTTGGGCATGCCGGGTTTTACCGGCGGTTTGTTAAGGATTTTTCAAAAATCGCAACGCCATTGAATAAACTTCTTGAAAAAGATGCACCCTTTGTTTTCACAAGTGAATGCACTAAGGCATTCAAAATTTTAAAGGAAAAACTTGTTAACGCACCAATAATTATAGCTCCAAATTGGTCTTTACCATTCGAGCTAATGTGCGATGCATCGGATTTTGCGGTTGGTTCAGTCTTGGGCCAACGGGTTGAGAAACGTTTTCAACCCATTTATTATGCGAGCAAGACTTTACAAGGAGCCCAATTAAATTATACAACAACAGAAAAAGAGCTCCTTGCGATAGTCTTTTCCTTTGACAAATTCCGATCTTATCTTGTCCTATCAAAGACTGTTGTCTTTACTGATCATTCGGCATTAAAATATCTTTTCTCTAAGCCGGAAGCAAAACCTCGATTGTTAAGGTGGGTCTTGCTTTTGCAAGAATTTGATATCGAGATTAAGGACAAGAAAGGTGCAGAAAATCTTGCAGCGGACCATCTTTCTAGACTCGAAAATCCCAATCTTGAAGTACTCCATGAATCGAGTATTAAAGATGATTTTCCCGGAGAATTCCTAATGAGAGTAGAGAAGGTGGAGGATCCGTGGTTTGTTGACTTCGCCAATTATATTGTTGGAGGGTACCTAGAAACTGGTTGGTCACATCAGAAAAGGAAGAAATTCTTTAGTGACCTAAAATACTATTTTTGGGAAGACCCTTATCTATTCAGGCGATGCGCGGATGGAATTATTCGCAGGTGTGTTTCAGGGAAGGAATGCACCGAAATTCTGCTTGACTGTCACCGTGGTCCCACAGGTGGGCACTTTGGTCCCCAAATTACGGGGAGGAAAGTTTATGAGGCCGGTTTCTATTGGCCTACAATATTCAAAGATGCCTACGCTGTTTGCAAGGCTTGTGACGCGTGCCAACGGGCGGGTCAAATAACCAAACGGGATGAAATGCCTCAACAAAGCATCCAAGTATGCGAGGTGTTCGATGTTTGGGGAATTGACTTTATGGGCCCCTTTCCAAAATCTCACTCTTATCTCTACATACTTGTCGCCATCGATTATGTGTCAAAATGGGCAGAGGCAAAGCCTCTACCAACAAATGATGGCCGAGTAGTAGTAAATTTTTTGATGGAGCTTTTCTCTAGATTTGGCACGCCTAAAGCTCTAATAAGTGACCGAGGCACCCACTTTTGCAATAAGCAAATGGAAAAGGTGTTGAAAAGATATGGAGTAATCCATAAAATTTCGACATCCTATCATCCTCAGACGAGTGGGCAAGTAGAGAACACCAACAGGTCGTTAAAACGCATACTAGAAAATACCGTTGGTGCTAATCCAAAAGAGTGGTCCAACAAGTTATATGATGCATTGTGGGCATTTCGCACGGCCTACAAAACACCGATTGGAACTACTCCTTTCCGTATGGTATACGGAAAAGCATGCCATCTCCCGTTGGAGATTGAACATAAAGCTCATTGGGCATTAAGGGCATGCAACTTGGATTACAAAGAAGCGGGTCGGTTACGTTTGACCCAACTGAATGAATTAGACGAGTTGAGGCTTGAAGCCTATGACAACTCTCTAATTTACAAGGAAAAGAGTAAACAATGGCACGACAAAAGGTTGAAACATCCAAAAGAATTCATGGAAGGAGACCGTGTCCTTGTTTATAACTCTCGTTTTAAGTTATCGCCAGGAAAGCTAAAGTCCCGATGGACGGGACCATATGTGGTTAAAAGAGTGTACCCTTATGGTACAATTGAAATAGTGAACTGGAAAGGCGATACTTTTAAAGTGAATGGCCACCGGGTCAAACACTACGTTGATGGTCCCCTGGAAATTGAGGATGAGGTTAGCCTCAACTTCAACAAAAACGCTTAAATCAAAACGGGGACGAGTTGGGTGAACGACTCGTAAAAAATGGTTCACCATTGTAATTAGGTTTGTTTTGTGTGTATTATAAATTTTTGTTTGGTACAAAACGATTACCGGATGACCTCGAAACGCAAACGACTCAAAATTGCAGATCAGTGGGTTTTAGTTATACGGGACGCCGTCCCAAATGCCCAAGACGCCGTCCCGGATTTCAGATCAAGACGCCGTCTAGTTTGCTAGACGCCGTCCCGGATATCGTATCAAGACGCCGTCCCCCATTTAAAGACGCCGTCCCGGACCCCTGTTTCAGAAAAAAAAATACGCGTTTTTATACCCTTACCACTTATTTCCTATCCCCAAAACACATTCTATCTATTTCTCTCTGCCCAAAAACCGAACCACTCTCAAGAACCCTAAATTTCTACATCAAATTCGTGATTTCCTCTTCAATTTCAAGCCTCTAATCATGAACTTCTGGGTATGGATTCTACATTTCTTCACTTTTCTTTATCAATTACTTACATTGTATGTTTATATATATCAATTGGTTAAAGAATAGTGTGGGGTGTTTGATTTGCTTGATTATTGTAAAGATTAACATGCCTTAGATTGTTTAAATTGCCCTAATGTGTTTATTTTGCAAAGATTACATGTTCTTTAGGGTTTGTTCATGATGCTAGGGTTTGTAAAATTTAAATCCGAATTTGAGATGTTCAATTCATGATGTTGGGTTTATGTTTGATGTTTATGATTATTGTGAAGTATATGATTGTGTTGGTGATATTGATGACAATTTGGCCGGGTCAATTTTGAATGATAGTAAAATTCTAAGCATATTATTGATTTGTAATGAACTTTTGAAGTATGTATGCTTGTTTTTCACATGTATGGGCCTGTTGAATCAATTTAATAGAATGGAATGCCATAATGTATGTTGTTATAAGGTCATTTGAGCTAAAAATTGTGAAAAATTGTATTATGATTAGTGTTGAATATGTTTAGAATGCAAAGTTAAATGCTATGACCTATGACACAACATACTTGAATCTTTTAAGTCCTATGTTTGTGTTACATTGTGATGTTATGATTTTCATTTTTGAAAGTGTGTTAATGAATTCAAGTTGACTTTGGTTGACTCTGGTATAAACTTGTGAACGTGCACTTTTGTGAAAATGAATCATACTACTTTTGAACTAGGAATTGAGTGATTGATCTCTCCTGCTATTCGGTTATATTTTTGGCTAACATTAACACAACGGTTTCTATGTTCTTTTGGTTTTGTGTTTAATGTTTTGCAGGGACAAACAAGCAGGGGAGGACCGGCACCTAAAAGGGGAAGACCATCAGGTTTAGCTCCACCAAGACAACCACCACCACCACAAGAACAACCTCATTCATCATCTTCTTCGGGAGAAGAAGAAGGGGAGGATCTCAATGATCCTAGGGTTTGGTTAAATCAGGTACAGAATGACGATGACTACACCGAAACCTTTGAAAGAATAAACCGCAGGCCCATTAATGCTACTTGGTATTTCATTTGGGGGCCATTAGAGGAGGCGGGCATGCGCCGACATGTTACTAATCTACTCGCCATTCCATACAATAGAGTAGTAGCCCACGCCTGGGAACATCTTTTTAGCATCAATGAACCAATCTACCCGGTGCTTCTTAAAGAATTCTACTCTACAATGCGGTTTAGCAATGTAGCCGATTATTTATCCGCTGAGTTTCTACGGTTTCGTCTTGGAGGCCAAGACAGGGGTTTGAGCAGTTTTCAAGTGTGTAGAATTTTGGGTATTTTTGAGGAACTCACCGACACACAGTTAGGTGAGTACTTGAGGGCTTCGGATTACGTTGGCCGACATCAGTTTGACGATACCTCTTATTGGCGCCGAATCTGTAAGCCAAATATTGCGCCGGCCCATTTTCGATCGAGCAAACACCGGTACAATGAAATCGCAGCCCGAGATGATAAGCTGCTTCACCGACTCATTGCATGTACTTTTAATGCAAGGATAGAGGGTAATGAGAAGGTGAAAACCTTAGATTTGTGGATTATGGATCAGATCAAGCGGGGGGCCTATACCGATATTCCTGGGTTAATCGGTAACTATTTTCTTTCCATTGCTACCGAGACGCGGATTACAGGAATTACCGAGTATAATGAAACCTTTAAAAAAGGTTTTTTATATTAATGCCGAAATCCTTATGAAAGACGCAAATGGGCATTTGGTCCCCTTTGTGGCAGCCGGTGCAGGTGGCGCGAGTGGCAGTGGTGTTCAACAGGAACAGGAGCAGGAAGAGGAGGCTGAAATGGAGGCCCAAACTAATGTTAATTTGCAGGTTCCGTGGCAACCGTCCCAAGAGAATTGGGACAGTTTGGTTGGTAGTGTTAACAACATGCGATTGAGCCCGAATGAACAAAGGAGGCACAACCAACAAATGTGGGATAGTCAGGAAAGAATGGAGCAACGACAGATTGCTCAAGTGCACGATCAGGGATGGATGAGTTATGGTATTGATTGGAATAACCATAACTCAGAGTTGTTTTATTCCAACCCCGAGCAGTACTATGGGACGACACGTCTGACACCCCAATATTACACGGATCCTCAAAACCCACCTCCGCCTCACCCGATTTATGATAATACCGCTGCGTTGCAGGATGCTCGGAACAGATTTGAGCAGCAATATCCACAGGGACGCCCGTACCGCGATGGTTCGGGTAATTATTTTTGGCCGTTTGATAACTAGGCCTGCGTGCCTATTTGATCTTTTTGTACCTTGTTTGAGACTTTTTATTTGTGTGATGTATTTGGATACATTTATGGTTTGTAATAATTATACTAATGTGTGGTTTGATTAAACGGATGTGGTTGAATAAACACCGTTATTTTTATATGCTTTGTGTGGTTTGTTTATTTTTTGCAGCATGATTGAACTTCCAAGACTGGCATTAAGTTCAGCGACATTTGATATTATGATGTGTGTATGATGATAATCGCGGACTAGACGATGTTCTTATGCTGGCAGTAAGTTCAGCGGCATCCGTCTACTTGTTCCTCGATTTACAGGTTAAAAATTGGAAATTTCTACAATCACCCTATCACTTTGCCCTCTAAATTTAAACCTTTTTCTGATTTCATGCAATGAGGGCCTTGCATGATCTCAAGTGTGGGGTGGGGAGTAGAAATTTATCGGGAACTCGTTTTACTAAAAATAAGGCGTTAAAGGCAAAATAACTTATAAAAGGTTAAATTTTATAAAATTTATTTTAAAATTTATAGACGGATTAAGATCAGGTTTAACAACCGAATTTCCATCATAAATATAAATTTTTAAAAGATATTTTATAAATTTAATTGATTATAAGCTTATATAAAAAATTTTAAAATTTTCAAGCAGCCTTAAAAACGATTAAAAGCCCGAAAAACATTTTATACACATTATGGTCTTAAAATTTAGAAAACAAATGTTGTTTTGCATTTTAAATTATTAATAGTCTTTGAAGTTGCTCCATCATTCAATTATTTGAATGAAAATCCTACTAGTTTAGTAAGCTAACGAGTAGGTCACTTGTACCAAAACGAGTGTAAACCGTGAGAGAGCGGTGATTGTATAGCGTGGTCGGAAACCGGATCTCGCGCCAGATCGAAAACCTTAAGGACGATCCTCATTGTTTCTCCTAACAAGGACAATGTTGCGTCCGACCACCTCTTATGACCAATAGGATGTATCTATTCCATCCTAAAGGGAGTCAAGTCTCCCGAACGACACACTTGCTGATTTATTTCAGAAGTTGTAGTCCAGACCAGTTGTAGGGTGACGAAAAGTCTTGAAAAGTCATTGCTAAAATCGACTGGAAATCTACCAGGCCTCAACATCAAACAGGGAAACTGGTAGTCAAAGCTTATCTCAATGAGGAAGATTTGCTAGCCAAATGGGAAGCGCACCATGATACACAAATTGTCAGTGATTGATCAGATTCCCAGTGGATAACCTCCAGAAAGGTAATATATCAGCTTTTAAGCCTGATAAACTTCAATCTTTATGATTGACTTAACGGATTAGATGATTACCTCATAATTGTCAATGATATCCGGATGTGATGTGTATCCTCCTAAGCACATTATTTTCTACCGACATCTTGTAATGTTAGGTACCGTGGGAGGGATTGGCTTGACCAATAGCGGGAAACCCGCACTCATTTTTCAAAAATTTAAAAATCCGACAAAATCGGAAAACGTGTCTAGTATTTAAAAACTAGCATGATATTTTCAAAACCATAAAACGTTTTCATCAAGGTCCTGATTTCCCTAGGATCAAATTTTTCGGATACTTGGCTCTAATCTCCCAAAAATGTGTGTGTGTGTTTCCATTGTGTATAAAGCGTGCGTGTGATTTCAATAAATGTGTGATATACTTAAAGCGTGTGTTTCATATAGTGTGAGTTGTGTTTCATATCTACGTGTGTGTTTCGTGTGTTTCGAGTAATTCATGTAATGTTTGTAATCTATATTGTGTAATTATGTCTGATATTGTTCTACTATGTAACAAAAGAATTGCTTGAGGACAAGCAAGGTTTAAGTGTGGGGTGTTTTGATATTGCTCAATAACATCATATATATCTATCGCAATATCACTTAAAAACGCTCTATATTCGAAGATAATGAAGGTGATCTATAAGTGATAAGCCAAGATGCGCGAATTTGTATCGGAAGAATGGTTTACAAAGAATTTCGATGATTTATGACATTGTTTGATCCCGATACGAGTTAGGATCAAGATAGCACTTTAAAATGATATAACAAAGCCTCCGATATGTGAGAGTTCGTCCAAATGAGCTAGTATTAAAAATAAAACGAAACAGTGCCTAAATGCCTACCAGGACGCCGTCTAGGATCCAGGGACGCCGTCCTGGACTTCGTAACAAGACGCCGTCTTGGCAACTAGGGACGCCGTCTTGATCTGTAATATGGGACGCCGTCCTCCCTTTTAGGACGCCGTCCCGGAGTAGGTGTACCCGATTTTCTCTGCTTTTTACCTAATTTCTCCACCTTAAAATGTCATTTTGGGGACTGTTTTCAAGAGAGTTACGTACAGAGAAGTTTAGAGACGATTTTCAGGAGCATCTTGGAGAATTCCATCCTCTTTGAAGAGGCCAAAGATCAAAGCATCATCCATCAACATCTTCTTCATCCAAGAACTCTTGTTCTTGTAGGTTATATACTTGTTCTCAGAAATGATTTCAGTTTATAATTTGAGTGAATTGTTGTCTGTTACAATGATTATTGGCTAGTTTCATTAATGTTTGTCTAGATTAATAACCAAGGTATTGGATGTAATCTTGTTGATTGAATGTATTATGTGTGTTAGATTGAAGCTTGAATAGAGAACCATGCTTATTGTTGTTAAAACCATTTGTATCTAGTTAATTGATATGTTGTTGATAAAGAGAACTCTTGTTGATGTATCATATTGATTTACAATCAACTTGTCTTAGATTGATTGTTTGCTAAACCGGACCAAGGGGGTAAACTAGATTAAAACGGTTAGACAAAATAGGAATGAATTGTGTAGAGCGAACGCAAAGGCAATTGTTATTCAAGTCTTTAATCTTGTTGATCAACTAGTCACAAACGAAAAGGTCTAAGTTATAGGGAACCCTCGCTTAGTAATTCTAGTTTGAGTACTTGCTAAAGAGAACTCTTGGCGAGTCGATTTAGGTGATTAGCATGCTTATAGTTATTTGATTACAAATACAAGAACTATAGTGAAAAGGGAACCCTTGAGCTTGTTATTGTATTTACGTGTTTATCCGAGAGAACTCTTAGTAAAACCTATTAGATAACTACACACATAATCATTCAATCAGGGCTTAATATCTAATTTACATCCAATACCGAGGGTAAAATATCTAGATGAACATTTCCTCTCTTTGATTTAATTCAAAACCTATCTTACTTGCTTTATTTGCATTTATTTGCATTTTATAAACCAAAAGACTAAAAATATTGTTTTTACATTTAACCTTCTTTGATTTGGCTAAATCGTTAAAACAGCCACAAAACATAAAACTTGTACTTTTACTTTAATTAACTTAGTTAATCATAATATAGTTTCTAATTCTAGTTTGACTGATATACTGTCCTTGGAACGATACACGGATTTTACCATTATCTATACTACTACACGATCGGGTACACTGCCCGTTAGTGTGTAGCAATCTTTAAAACCGGTATTTTCCTTAAGATAAATTATAGACACGATTTCGCACATCATCATGCAATGGATATTTGGGTGCGGGTTTATAAATGGTGGGGCTTAGGTTCGGTTTCGAACTTAAGTATTAATGAAATCTTTCGGGGAAAATGTAATCGATCCTTATCCCCTCTTTGGTCGAGTATTTGGCAAGCAATTGAATGGACGTGCGGTTACTTGATTTGGAAAAATAGAAACCAAAAAGTGTTTTCTAACTCTTCATGGAGCGGTTCTACGGGGCTTTTGGAGATTCAACTCAAGTCTTTCGAATGGATCTCTAATAGATTGAAGAATAGAAAGTTAGAGTGGTTAGGTTGGATCTCGAATCCATGGTCTTGTCTTGTGTAGCATAGTTTTTTGGTAGTTGCTTTCTCCGCAACTTGGTTGTAGTCGAGTTTTTCTCTTGTGTGTTCCTTTGTTGATCCTTATTGTACGGGTTTCCCCCCTTAGTGGGCTCGTTTTAATCTAATCTTGCTTTTCGACAAAAAAAAATCAAAAACTGAACAAAAATAAATTAAATCAAATATTACAGTATACATACATAGTACATATTTAGATTAAAGCGTTCGTACAGTAACAATTACCTCCCTGGCAGTCGTACGGGCATATCAATCTCTCTCCGATGAAAACATAAATCAGAAATCAAAAAGTCACAAAAATGGGGGAAAATGATGAACATCATCAGCTGCAGCAGCAAGTATGGAGTAGTGAAACAGTACCAAAAGTGATGAAAATAATAACAACAACAACAACAAGAGGAGGAGGACTAAAACTTGCTCAATCAGACCTCATCTCTCTATTACTCGTTTCTTCTTCTATCAATCGCACTCTCCTTTCATCCCTCTCTTTATGGCTCGTAATTTCATTTTCTCTTGATTGTTCATCATTAAACCCTAATTCCTTATGTTTTTTATTTTATTTATTTATGTCATCTTAAACTTATATATAATTATTATTATTATTAGTGTTTTAACTGAACTTTGCAGGTCCTTGATTTCCATGAAATGAACAATGCCGGTGATCGACTCTTAGCTGCCCTTTCTCTGGTTTGTTTCTATTTACTACTATAATCGAAACCAGATTCTGTTGCTAGGTTAATAAAATTCAAGTTCATTTGTTTAGTTATCGAATGCATATGCTCATGTTTTTTTTGTTCGTTAAATGTTCATGAACATTCGATAATTGTTTGTTTGTTAAGGTTCAGATATTTGAATAATTAATGGTGTACACTATGGTTTGGACACATAATAACCGGAAAAGACGTTCAGAATGCATGAAAATAGCATAAAAAGGGGGAAGTTAGCAGTTACACGTCTAGCGTTATCCGTTCAAAAACTATAACAAATAATAATCGGGCCGTCCAGCGTCTTGCGTAATCCGCGTAGGCTGCATCAAATGCATAAGCCCTAAATATCAAAGTAATAAGCACGTGAGCAACCCGTATGCCATGTATGCATAAAGATCAAAGTCCGTTACTTACTTTTAGCATAAAACAACCACTAATAAAGTGACATGTGTACCTCCGAACATTTAGGAGCTCTTACACCTATAAATAGGCCATCTGGGTTATCATTTGGAGGACACTTGGACTGGTGACAGAGAACACACTTTCTCTCTCACACACAATACTTTCTCATTCTATAACTTGTACACTTAACTGCAGAGCGGACCACTTCATAGTTTGGTTCCGGAAGATTGATTAAGCCACCATACCGTACTCGGGCTGTGATCCGGGTCTGCAGGGATATTTGTTCCGAGGGTAAACATCACGCTAAGTTCTACAATCTGTACTGATAATTGTTGACGCTAGTCGCTAGCCGGAAATAGGTATCAACAATAATGATAGTAACATTAACGGTGTTCGGATTTATATATTTGCTCGTTTGTGTTTGTTATGTTCATTCCGTGTTCATATTTATTTTTTTTATCATCTTAACGAACAAACATAAACAAACACAAGCAATCATAATCTTCGCAGTGAATGAACGTGATCTTTGAACTTTAGTGGTTGTTCGTTATTATTGAATTTTATTATTTTAGTTTATTTATTTTAATTGTTAGTTTCCTGGTTGCGACTTGTTAGATGCTTTGATTATGACTTAGGTTTAAGCTTTCCTGACATGTCTATTACCTGGCCCATTGTTCTTAAGTATTAAATTTAAGAAACATAACAGTTTTTATCTAATATTTCAGACTTTTAGTTGTCCCGATTGAACAGATTATAAATCGGTATTACTGTGGGGATTTGGTTTATGTTTCTTTTTATTCTTGACAAGAAAAGCTTTTATCTTTTCAAAGAATTGGAATTATACTTTATCTGCAGATATTTAGAACGTGGTTCTGTTTTTAATTTTGCAGACAAGATATCATCATGTGAAACAAATAATTCTTGAGTTTGCTCAACATATTGAAGATCAGCATCTCGAAATTCTTAGGAACAAGGTGGATTTATATCGAAACTGTTATGTTCTTTAGCTACTTAATATACTTAAATAAAGTGAATTTTTCAGTTTTCAGGTTCCCTTAATAATCTGGAGCATTTGAATCTTAATGGCTGCCAAAAAATATCTGATAAGGGAATCGAGGCTATAACTGGTGTATCTCCATCTTTAAAAATATTCTCCATCTATTGGAACGTAAGGTACAAACACTTTCACATGATTTCGTTTTTTATATCCCGATTTATTGTTATGCCTTCTTATTGTATACTCTGTTTCAGGGTTACAGATGTTAGCATATCACATTTGGTGAAGAACTGCAAGCATATTGTTGATTTGAACTTAAGTGGCTGTAAGGTATACAATTATAATTGGCAATTATTTATACCTTTGTTGAATTATGCTAACATTCGTTGATATGCTATGTGCTTTTTATCTTGAATATGTATAGTGAATGATTGAACAGACTTATGAGTATATTATTTTATCAACATATTTATCTTGTCATATTCCTTAAATTTCTATGGATTGATATATTTTTATGATAAAATAAAATGCTGTGATGTGGGAACACAGGGTATTTCAGATAAAAGTTTACAAATGGTTTCTGAGAATTATCAGCATCTGGAGTCACTGGATATCACTCGGTATGTTATTTGATGATGGTGCTCATTTGACCCATTTACATATTGGTGGGCTGATTTGGGTCGTGTTTTATTATTTACGGGTCAAATGGGTTCAAAGTTATTTACAGTGTATTCAAATGCTTTACAACCAACTTTTGTATCTTAAACACTTGATTATTTTGTAATTCCATGGTTAGCGCATCAAGTAGTTAGAAATAACCATTATGACCTTTCTGATATCTGGATTTTTTTTTTCGATTTTAATACTTTATATTTTGTGGACATTCATTATGTAGGTGCATCAAGATAACAGATGGGGGTTTGCAACATATACTGGTCAATTGCTCTGGTCTGAAAAGTCTAAATCTTTATGCACTTTCAAGGTAACCTGAACTAAATTGAAAATGTAGGTCAATTGTGTCTTATTAAGATAATTTGATAATTGATAATATAAAGAAATTGTTTATGTTTATTAGCTTTACAGATAGAGTTTATAAGAAATTATCGCTGTTGACGCATCTCATATTCTTAGATCTTTGTGGTGGTCAGGTATATGATCAATTTATCTAATTACCTTGGTTTACGAAATTTATTTATAGTACCTATTTTTATGACAGAATATATCTGATGAAGGGCTTTTCTCTATAGCCAAATGCAAAAATATGCGTACCCTCAATTTGACATGGTAATATATAGGTTTTATAACCTCAAATTTACGCTCTTTTTATTACTGCTATTGGTCTAATGTTTATTAAACATTTCTTAAAGGTGTGTACGTGTAACTGATGTGGGTGTCATAGCTATAGCCCAAGGTTGCACCTCTCTTGAGTATCTTAGGTAAATTGTAACAGGTTATTTTGGCATGGGTTGAAATTGGCAAGATTGGTTTAACCCTTCAGGTTTCAACTGTCCGGATTTGATTTGTTCCCTTTTTAGTTTAATTTTCTGATTTCATTTGTTTGACATATTTGACTCAATTGAAATAAATTTAACTAGCCAAAATCGACCCGTATATATATTTTTATTGTCAGCAATCTTGAGGATATTAGCAGTGTTGCAGAAATCGAAATTAACTCGGCGAATACTCGGTCAAACTCGGTCAAAATTCGGTCAAACTCAGCCAAAACTAGGGATTACTCTGAAAATCGGGCCAAAACACAGAAATTAGTCAAAATTTGGTTAAAATTGGTCAAAGTTAAACTTGGTCAACATCCGAGTACTCCCTGAGTTGCGATTTTTGCAACCTTGGATATTAGTAATTTAGTATGCTCTTTGTAATGTCCTCTGTATTTTATTTGATGGTTGTACAATATGCAATGCAGCTTGTTTGGAATTGTTGGTGTTACTGATAGATGCTTAGAGGCCCTCTCGGAGTTCTGCTTAAACACAATCACAACACTTGATGTGAACGGATGTATCGGCATCAAGGCAAGTCATAGTTTTAAGTATCTAAACCTCATTAGGATAAACTTTGACCCAAGTAGTAGTTTAAACTTTTACCTTTTTGGTGAGATGTTGGAGTACTTAGTTTTATTTGTTGAAATGTGTATCAAAAGGTTAATCATGTAAATCATTCATTGAAATTGTAGAAACGAAGCCGTGAACAACTTCTTCAACTATTCCCATATGTATCTTGCTTCAAGGTTCACAGTTAATATGCGGTCCCCTCAAATCTTGAATCATCAAATATCAAGGTAAAATTATGCGATTAATATGACTTTAAATTTACAGGATGGTAAACATTTTGCTCATTATCTTCCTCTTGTTAACCAGATCATTCTAATTATTTGCAGGTTCTTGGGCAATTATATGGAACTGCACACACATGATTTTGCCTTCATACATTTTGAGCAGTTAACACCGTTGAGCTTCAGTTTCTTGTATCTTGTTTATGTCCAATAACCTTGTTGTGGTACTGCAGCAGCTGACATACTGATATTTTGTACAATTTCATGTATACCTGACTTTCATCTCCTTACAACAACAACAACAACAACAATACCCAATCCCACAAAAGTGGGGTATGGGAGAGGTGGATGTAGACAATCATTCCTCGTATCCTAGATTAGAAGGAAGTCACTACTCCAGCCGCGGGTATAGAACCCGCGCCTAGATAAGGTCGTCCCTCCCTCTACTCTAGAGCAAAAGAGATTGCTTTCAAACGGACCTCCGGCCAGAAGTGCTCATAAAAACGAAAAGATAGGGCAAAAGATACGTACCTGTAAGAGTTATGTGCTCCTAGCAAGAAGCAACCATACACAGTAACCAAAAAAGAGAACACATAAAGCAGTAATGCACAACAGTAGGACAAATAGCATGGATCATACAGAGCACAAAACCATTTAAAATCAAGTAAACATACGGACAAACAAAATAAATAATATATATATATATATATATATATATATATATATATATATATATATATATATATATATATATATACACACACGCACCACACATGAGCATGGATAAAAAAAACTCATGCTTAAACATATATACATATAGATACATTCGTAGATTATATACTTAGGTACAGAAACAAGACAGACAAACATACATACACCAATACATGTTACCTAGATACATAGGTACATATATAGGTAACCAACGTATGCAGCGGTACATATATATAGTCTAAATACATATAAATAGATACAGGTGCATATATACTATGTGGAGGGTTATATATAGTGTAGCTATAGAATAACTAGTTATAGTTATATATGTAGTATAATAAATGTATAATACACATTGAAAAAAAAATAAAAAATAAAAATAAAAATTCATAATGTTGGGCGTTTTCTTTTCTAAAGAAATTTAATCTCATCTACTAGGGTATAGATCACATACTGTAAAATAGGTCGGTTATTTGAAGAGTAGTTAATTTCGACTCGAATGTACGTAGTCTAATGTGGTTATTTTGTAATTTTTTTTAACCATTTCTCTTACTACCGCATTGGTTATTTTCTACTGTTTTTAACCATTTCTCTTAGGGGGGAGTGCATGGTACGGGAAAAACCGAAAAAACCCAAAGACCGGACCGGAACTGAGTGTGCCGAAAGAGTTTCGGTACGGTCCATGGTCCTTAATTTTCTTATTTTTCACTCCTGGGAGGGACCGAACCTAAAAGGGTAAAAAAAAAAAAAAAACCACGGATTGATTCTCATACGCATTTGTTTTCTTGTATATGATCCATTCCTAAGTTATACCCTATAATTTCCTCATTTATACCTTATAATTCCTTATATGTAAATCCAATTATATATATGTCACATTTATTTCAATTCCATAACCCCACACTTAAAAGCAATTTCCTCATTTATCTATAAGTTCTATTAAATTCCTAAAATGATGACATCATAAATAAGTTTTTTCCTTCATTAAAAAAAATCAAAAACGAAAAAGAAAAATTTAGAGACCATGTACATGATGTCATAATTCTTAATTAATTTAAAATTATATAATTAAAGAAATCTTTTATTAAAGGAAATACTAATTTTTCACGTTTACAAATTTTAAAGCATATTGTAAAACCTTTATATAATAATTGTATTTTAATTATTCTAAAAAAATTTCAAAAGGCATTTATTATTATTACTAATAATTATTATTAAAAATATAAATACTCAACTTTGAGCAAACTTTATTATTATTATTTATTTTATTATAATAATTATAATTATTATATTATCAATATTCAAATATGGATTCTCTTTACGAGATTAATTACGTTACATATGTATGCGAAAATACATGTATCTATATATTTGTAAAAATAACGACAAGTTTATTAGTCATACGGGTCATTAAAATAAATGGCTTTAGCGTTTACATTTACCTAATACCTAAAACATGTTATTAAATTGTTTCATTTAAACAAACCCGTGATTTCACGGGTCATTTCACTAGTAACTTATAATTCCTTATATGTAACCCATTTATATATTTGTCACATATATTTCAATTCCATAACCCCACACTTTAAAGCATGATGCATACGTTCATTCTGATCCCATATCATTGGAGATTTTCCCAAGTTTCAGTTTTAAACTCTGTATATCTAAATCTAATTTGTAGACATTACATTACATATTATTAAAATAATATTAAATATTAACATATATATTATTACATTAATTAATATTAATATTTATCCTAATTTATACGTTTTCATTAGTTACTTTACATTGATGTAGAGTTCCATCTATACGGTTACGTACGGTTTGGATAATTTGGTTTTTTGCTCAACCCTAATGGTTAAGAGTAGTTATTTGAACTCAAATGTACGCAGTTAACGTAGTTATTTTGTATTGTTTTTAAACATTTCTCATACTACCTCAAAATATGTAGTTGCTATCACTAACAAAATAACTAGACATACTCCAACTGAGAGCTACCACCAACATATATTTTACTAAATATCTAACAAAAACATTTACCAACCGAGTGTAAAGAAAATTCCCCCTCCAACCGAGTGTAAAGAAATTTTTTGTTAAATTTAAATCCTTGTACTACTTAAAATATTACAAAGGTTGACATTAATACATACTTATTATTTAGTTGAGGGAAAAAACTGTCATACAACAGTAAGAAATGGAAACAGTATAGTGATAGCTTAATCATTAAATAATTTTCATTTTACCTCAAATTATATTATATACCTATATCTAAAAGACAAAATGAAATGAATAGTACTATTTCTTTTTCACT
Organism: Rutidosis leptorrhynchoides; assembly: GCF_046630445.1. NCBI lineage: Eukaryota > Viridiplantae > Streptophyta > Magnoliopsida > Asterales > Asteraceae > Rutidosis > Rutidosis leptorrhynchoides. The sequence continues at coordinate 571,141,753 of NC_092335.1, read as the reverse complement.
TTTCACAAACTTAACCTCTCAACTTTTATTAAAATACAAATCGAACCCCCACTTTACTAACTTTTTTTTTTTACTAATATTCAATTTTCACAAACTTAACCCCCTAACTTTTATTAAAATACAAATCAAACTCCCACTTTATACGTATATTTTTTTCAAATTTCACAAACTTAACCCCCTAACTTTTATTAAAATACAAATCGAACCCCCACTTTACTAACTTTTTTTTAAATAAAACCCGAACGCTAAAAGAAGCAACTTTCACAAAAGGAACAACCCTTCAATGTTAGATGTCGGAAAAAATTCTTTTTTACAAAATAGATAAAAACTTTTTTTTAACTCGCATTCAAAACGGAGCCTCCGGCGTGAAGCGAGGGCTCCACAACTAGTTGTAAATAAATGACAGCATAAATTGACTCGTTTAGTTAAAATTGACAACTGTCCTCTGACTCTAGACTTAATTCCGTTTCGTATTTGATAATCAATGATGAAATTATATTAACATAAATAAAAGCCTTTGGAGGTTTTCTTGTAATTTGTATTAATGACTACATTTATTAATTTCAGTTTTGAAACAAGGGGAATTGAAGAATTCTTCTATTTAAACGCCCATGGCAAACCTCGATCACAGGACACAACATTCAGTTGAAGTGATTGTTTTTTTTCCATTGTTTTTAATTGTGCTTAATTACAGATGGCCAAGTCTATCAACTTTTGCTTCATTCTTATTCTCATGATTGTCACAGGTTATATTACATGCATGTACTTACAGTAGTATTTGTTCATATAATATTAGTATATATTTATATATTTGTATATATAAATGCTACCAAGAAATTAAAACATTTTCATTCTTGAGCGTGATCCTGATAATTGATTAATGACTAGAACTTCTATTACTTTTACCATTGGATATATAAGATGAATAAATAATATATATAATCCACCTTTTATTTTTGATAATTTTGATTTGGTACGTGCTTATAAGTTTTTTGATCATGTGTACAGTGAATCTGTCGATGGTTTATGCCCAGAATAGGTGCACAGAAGTGTTGGTTCCAAACAGTTGTGATCTTGCTGCCTGTCGTCAACAGTGTTTGCAAAAACATAACGGAAATGGCGTTTGTCAGCAATCGGGTGATTTAAGCAACTATGCTTGTATTTGCGTCTACAACTGCGGTTCTATTAACGATCATGAGCTGACAACTTCTTCTATTGTCCCCTCTCCAAACAACTGACTGTCTGAATTTTTTCTTTCTGTTTAGCATTTTTTTAATATTGTGAGGAATGTAGTGTAATGCTTCGAAAATATCATGAGAAAAGTATGAAATAAATTTCGATCTACGTCTTCAATTTAATCATTGCATTATATGTTATATGGTTGTTTTACTCTAAATCTGCATATCTTATATTGGTGAAAACAGAAATGAAATTATAATAATCAGCAGGCCTTTTTGTTGCTTTATTATAGAGTAAAACAAGTCCTGATTATGAGGACGTAACTAGGCCACTACCACAGAAATATCTGTTAATTAATAACGTATAAAAAATCAGACATTTTCACTATCAGACGATCATGAAAATTTTCATTTCAAAATCTTGTAGAACAAAAAATGCACATCAAAACTCCCATTTTCTTCTCAATTTTATATACCCTCTAGATTCCCTGAAAGGGTTTTGGTTCATGCATGTTTCACTAATTTTTACCTACTCTTTTGTTATGGTGCAATTATGTTGGTTTAATCTGACTAGTAGAAGATATGTTTATCCCACATTGGTGAGAGGAAGATGTGAGGGGTGAGTGACTTGGTTATATAAGAGGGGCTAAGTCTTCATTCCAAATCGCACCAATCAATACACTTTAAGTATTTGATTATTTCTTTCTTTCTTACCCTTGTTTGAGAGTTGTATTAGTTAAATATTTTGGAGAGTGTAGTTGGCTTAAGAGAGTCGTCTATATCATTGTAACAATTTGTGATATAGTGTATTTCTCTCTTTGGGGGCCGGTGTTTTTTCTCCTGTTTTGGAGTTTTCACGTTAAATCTTGTGTTGTGTATTGTTCTTATTTCTTTACTATTATTGTTGGGCTGGGTGGTGGGAATTAGTGAAGCCGTAATTTCCCAACAACTGGTATCAGAGCGTCAGGTTTGACGGGGGTCTCGGTTATAGAAGTCGGAGTATGCTCTGTGGTTGCCACGGGAGTGGATCGTCCACATCAGAAACGAGTTCTATTGATCGTATAGAGTATCTGGTTAGTAAATATTTTTTCTGATTCGTAGTAATAGTTGGATTTGTTAGTGGCGAGTTGTGGATTTCCGATTTAAAGGGTCCTGGCTACCTGCTACATCTTTTGGCTATTCGAAACGTGAGCAAAATCAGAGAAAGTGTTGTTTATAGGATACGGATACGATGTCGAAGTTCAGTCCAATGAGGTTTGATGTAGAGAAATTTGATGGGATGATCAATTTTGGCTTATGGCAGGTTCAAGTCAAGGATGTGTTGATTCAGTCCGGTTTACACAAGGCTTTGAAGGGTAAACCCAACCTTGTTCCTGGCATTGATTCTAGCAGTAAGTTCGATGAAGAAGAATGGGATGATATGGATTTGAGGGCAGCAAGTGCGATTCGTTTGTGTCTTGCAAAGAACGTGCTTGCAAATGTGCACGGGTTATCAACGGTAAAGGAGCTTTGGGTTAAACTAGAGCAGTTGTACCAGGGCAAGGGCATCTCAAATCGGTTGTGTCTTAAAGAACAATTTCATACTCTGCGTATGGATGGGGGTTCAAAGATTTCAGATCATCTAAGTATTCTTAACGGTATTGTTTCAGAACTGGAGGCTATTGGAGTTAAAACGGATGATGAAGATAAAGCTTTGAGGTTGATATTATCTTTAACATCGTCTTATGAACACATGAAACCTATTTTGATATATGGGAAGAAAACTCTGAAGTTTGAAGACGTTACTAGCAAGCTCCTATCCGAGGAGAAAAGACTGGAAGGTAACGGGGTCTCGTCATCAGGAGATACGATAGTGTTGTGTTCGGATAGGCAGAAGAGAAACTCTAGAAAGAATCTGACATGCTGGAAGTGCGGGAAGACTGGACATGTAAGGGTTAATTGTCCCGGTGGAGCTAATCCGGCAAATGGCTCCAAAGACGCTAACATTGTCTCCGTTGTTACGGAGAGTGACGAATTCCTCTAAAGTCACGTCATCCTCACGGTGTGTCCGCGCCACCGTGGAAAGGGATGTTCGTTAGCGGTTCCACAATTACACATGGGCATTGGTTTGGCGTTGATGCAGGCTGTGTGGTGGAAACTGATGTTGTAGCTGATGGGACTTTCGGGAAAGCCAAACAAGGAAGTTGCACCATAAAGTTTCAGCTGGTTGTTCAACAACATGTGCCGAGGTGAAATGCTTGGAATGTGATATTCTAAGTGCTATACTCTTAATGGTGGAGTATGATAATTATTGTTAAGAGTTATGATTGTCTGTGATGACAATGATTGTCGGTTTAGACAATGTTCGATGAAGATGCAAGTTTTGTCTCTTGGGAGATAATGTCAACGGCATGAAGATGAGGATCTTGAAGTTGTCGTCGAGGAAGCGTCTACATCGGTTATCCTTGCAATGTGGAGGCATGGTTATCTTCTTCTATCCAAAAGGTGGAGATTTGTTGGTTTATTTTGACTAGTAGAAGATATGTTTATCCCACATTGGTGGGAGGAAGATGTGAGGGGTGAGTGACTTGGTTATATAAGAGGGGCTAAGTCTTCATTCCAAATCGCACCAATCAATACACTTTAAGTATTTGATTATTTCTTTCTTTCTTACCCTTGTTTGAGAGTTGTATTAGTTAAATATTTTGGAGAGTGTAGTTGGCTTAAGAGAGTCGTCTATATCATTGTAACAATTTGTGATATAGTGTATTTCTCTCTTTGGGGGCCGGTGGTTTTTCTCATGTTTTGGAGTTTTCACGTTAAATCTTGTGTTGTGTATTGTTCTTATTTCTTTACTATTATTGTTGGGCTGGGTGGTGGGAATTAGTGAAGCCGTAATTTCCCAACATTCCTTATAATTTAATGTTGATCATAAAGATGATCAAAAGAATGTAATGGATCTTGGGGTTTTAGAAGTAAAAAGAAACAAGAGTTTGGAGAGTGTTTATAAATTTTTATAAGAACGTAAGTTAAATTTTATTGATAGCTCAGGCAAATAAGGATCCTAACATAACTCGTATACTTGTGTCACAAGTAGAAAAGCACGACGTATGGAACAATGATTCCAATATTCCCCCTTAAGCTGAAGCATGGAGATTTCGAGTACCAAGGTTGTCAAGTAAGAACCGTAGTTGTTGAGTACCCAAACCTTTTGTGAGAAGATCCACAATTTGCATTTTTGTGTCGATAGCACAAGGAAGAATTTCTTTAGAAACAACTCTTTCACGTACAAAGTAGCAATCCATTTCGACATGTTTGGTCCGCTCATGAAAGACGGGATTGTTAGCAATATGGCGCGTGGCTTGATTATCACAATATAATGGTGTAGGTTCATTGGATCGAATATTAAAATCTTTGAGAAGCCAACGTCCCCATAAGACCACTAATCGTGTTGGCCATAGAGCGATACTCTGCTTCTGTTGAAGATGGAGACAGAACCGATTATTTCTTAGTCTTCCAAGATATCGGAGAACCACCCAAAAGAGGGATGTATCCAGTTGGCGATTTACATGTGAATGGACAATCGAGCCAGTCTGAATCACAATATGCGGAAAGATTAAAACCGCCATCTCGAGGTAGCAAAACACCCTGTCCAACTGTAGTTTTTGGCTAACAAAGTACTCGATATGCGGCATCCATGTGAGGTTGTCTTGGATCAGCCAATGTTCACCGGGTGCGTAATGTCAAGCCTCGTAGCTTGCAAATATAGAACCGGCCAACTAGGCGTCTATAGCGAGTAGCTTCAGTTTTTGGTGAATCTTCACATCGATCTATAATGATACCGCAACCCGCAGGCGCACCACATATGTATGCGGGCAATCATTATTGTGCGTATGCATGTTCTTGTGTGCGGTATGCAGCGCGCGATTGCCTTTGTTCCCGGTACGGCGGTTGCTTAGCTGTCAAGTAAATATCTTTTCCATAATTATATCCGTGATTCGGGGGAGTCAGTTATGGATGAGATTATCATGATCTGGGACGGTTCTAGAATTAGGGTTTGCCTATAAATACAAACCCTAATCATCATTCACCAGACACGGCACATTACGTAACCATCACATACGATACACATTACGTAAAACAGCATCATTCAGCATCTTTTCAAGGTTAACAGGTTAGTCTTTTGTAAGCTAGTACCTATGACCTTATTTGGGGCCTCTTGATCGACGACCGTTATCGGAGGTGGACTTAATCACTTGGCCACCCCGCCGACATCATCATGTCGGCCAGGGTTATTCACGGTAGCCGGACCGGAGAGCCACGTTCTAAGATCCTTAAACCTCTCTTTATGTATTGAACAGGCATATTAAACCCCACGGTTAAAATATGCATGATCAAGTGGTGCTTTCATTGAGAGTCGAATTAATTCAAGACTGTTTAATTGATTTTTCTTTTAAGGTTTTGAATTGTATGACTCGTTATTTACAAAATTTTTGAATTTTTTCTTTAACAGTATCATGACTTCCGAGGAATCATCGGAACATACCCAAACAGATGTTCAGAACGCACCGTATGGTAGTCAACAGACACCGGTTATGACTACGGGGGCGGCTATTCAGGCGGGGTACACGATGTACCCTCCACCTATATCCGGCGAACCCTTTCAGAGGTACAAGCCGATATATTCAGACGGGGTTACACCGCCAAGAGCAAACTCACCAGTCACAACCACGCGGCTGGACTTTTCGTCAGTGGATCCAAGGGTCATCTTTGCAGGCACTAGCGGTGGAACAACGGGGCCGCATGTGGTTTGCTGCGGCCAGGTACCTATTTACAGTACCACTGTTTCAATACCTCTGCATACGCAGAGCATTCAGCAGAATTCGTCATTTACACCGTTGCAACCTTGGCAACCACCGCGCCCAGTTTCACAATTTTTAACTCCTGCGGATGCGCAGGCGTTACTTAATAGTTGGGGGTTTGGTGTCATCCCAGATGCAAACTCTCATTGGACACCGATAACAGCGCATCAGCAAAGCACAGCGCATACAGTTGGGCTTTTAAGTGTGTATCCTCAAGTTTCGCAGATATCTGCGACACAGGTTTCGCTTCCTTTACAGCCACCTGTGTACTCTGCGTCTTCAAGTTATCCCTCTTTTCCGACGCAGCAGCCTTGGTTATATCTGCAGACGCAGGGTCAACCTTGGCAAAATGTTCAAGGGCAGGCAAATCTTGCAAGTCAATTCATGCAGGCCGCACCTCCTGATATGGTTCACTTATTTTCACAACCTGATTTTGTTTAGGACATGATGAAGCGTTTCTTTGCGAACTTGAAAGGGGATCCTGTTAAACCACCCTTCGAGCTACCGACTACCTTTGACAAGTTTCCTCCGCATATAACCGCATACCCGTTTCCATCAGCACCAAAGATACCTAGCACGTTGGGTACTTACAATGGCCTGACCGATCCAGATGATTTTTTACAGCGTTTCGAAGGCGCAATGCGCACTCAAGGCTGGGTGGATCCGGTTGCGTGTCAGATATTTCCTATGACACTACAGGGTATTGCTCGTGAGTGGTTTAATAAGTTGCCGGCGGGTAGTATTGCCGGGTTTATTGTAACATCCCGCCTTTTTCCATTTACTTTTCCGTTATACTAATATAAAGTCCGTTATATGTTTATAACATCTCCCGTTGATACGCGTTTTAAATTATCTCGTTTAGGTAATTCCCGCACCCGAACGAAAGTTGAGGGACTAAACTTGACAAGGGATCAAACCCTTGACTAGGTCAAAGGGTCAAACCCCTTTCACCCATTCATTTCCACCTCCATCTCTCTCTCTTTCTTTCTAGCAAGAACACACACTCAAAACCAAATTCATTCAATCATCATCTAAATTCGATCTAGGAGGCTTACAACAAAATAAACTACATATTTGTGATCCTCTCTTCATCCTCTTCATTTTGGTACCAACTTCATCTCATTTGGGTAACTTTCTAAAATCACTAGATTTTGTGTTCTTGATGTTTTTAACTTATAAAAGTGTTAATTAGTGTCTATGGCTCAAGTCTAACACGAATATATGATTTATATGCTCGATCTCGTTGTTTTAGTGTAACTAGCATGAACTTGAATTTTGGTGTGTTGTTCTTGAATTTTTGGATGATCATATGTTGTTAGATGTTAAAAGTTGATGTTTTAATTGTGTTACTAGCATCACTAGCTTCAATTTGATGTGTAGGTTGCCTTAGAAAACTTCATAAACTTGATTATGAAATTTGGTGATTTTTGGTTAGGGTTTCATGAACTAGGAATGGATTTTTGATGCATTAAATGACATGAAATGTTAATTGTAAGTGTTAGGTTGTGTTGTATGCTTAATTACCTTCGAAACGGCATATTGTTCATGTAATTTGGCTATCGAATCATTTAGTGGCGTTTATGACTTGTATGCATTGAATGAGGAGCATTGATTGCGGTTTTTGGTTGTTGTAAATGAAAGTTTGATTGATAAAAAGTGCATAGTTGCATTCCTTGTCAAAATACCTTCCCGGTGATATAAAATGCATGCCTTGAATGTTTGCGGTTTGTAAATTGTGTTGGGTTGAGTTTTGATTCGTGCACTTAGGAGTTTCAGCAACCAGGGCCTGGAAACACCTCAGGACGCCGTCCAGATACCCAGGACGAAGTCCCACTTTTCTTACCTAGACGCCGTCTAGGAATTGGGGACGCCGTCCCACCCTTTTAATCGAGACGCCGTCTAGCCATTTGGGACGCCGTCCCATTTGGCTAAAACTGGCTGTTCGCTTTGGTCATTTGACATGAAAATGTTTGCTATGCTACGGACCTCCGATTAACATGAAACTTGGCCAACATGCTCATATAGGATTATATAACTTAGAAAAATTGTCGGATATCCAACCCGACCCCATTGACTTTTCTGTTGACTTTGACCCGACCAAGTTGACTTTTAATCAAACTTAACCAAATAATTGTGCAATCGTTCTAACATGTTTTTATACTTGTACCTTGCATGAAACATGACAATTTGATTCACATGCTATTAGGATCGAGTCTTAACGAGCCATAGGACTAATTGAACATCTTTGACCTATCGTGTTTACCGTTATTGATACAAACCTATTGTTTAGGTCAAGACTAGCATTGTTCTTTGCACACGTTTACTTGTTGAAGTACTTTACTACTCGTGCACTCAAGGTGAGATCATAGTCCCACTTTTACTCTTTTTGAACTTACATTTGGGATGAGAAAACATAAACATTTCTTTACTAAGTGAACACAAGTACAGGAAAACAAACATTCTACATACGAGTTTAGAACAAAATCCTCAATTCGATTATCATTAGTTACACTTGCCGGGTGTAAGCGAGAACTTATGTTGTATGGATCCATATGGGTTTGACAAACCCTCATTCAAACGGTTCGCTACCGTTTACGAATGAAATATATTTTCGAGAAACAGTGTATGTTCTAGCACTAAGTGATGGGGTTCAATGGAAGGAAATGTTAAGCATTGATAATTGGGTGCTCGTGAAACAAACTTTTGGAATGTATTACTATTATTTCATTGATGCAAATCTTGTGGTTCACTTGTACTTACTTACTTAAACCTATGATTTCACCAACGTTTTCGTTGACAGATTTCTATGTTTTTCTCAGGTCCTTGAACGATACATGATACATGCTTCCGCTCATTATTTGATACTTGCATTGGATGTCGAGTATATATGCATACATGGAGCGTCTTTTGACTTTACTTTAAACCGTGTCGCCTAGATTTCATTCGTATTATAACGTTGTAACTTAACTATTGGTTGAACAATTCTTGTAAACTTTGGGAACAATCTTTATTTTGAAATGAAGGCGACATATTTTGGTCAAACTTTGTCTTAAAGACTTATGACTACGTAACGGGACCTAAGTAGACGGCGCCGTCAAACATGATTTGGTCGGGTCGCTACAGATGGTATCAGAGCGTTGGTTGTAGGGATTTAGAGTTCATTGGTGTCGACCCCGAGTCATAGGGTACATTGGTGAGTCTAGACTACAACCGGCATATAGACTTGAAGTAGGAATTACTTGACTACTTGTGCATTTATACTCGAACGCTTCTACTCATATCTACTCTTAGTTCATCTTAATCTCACGTTGTTTAATTTGATTGACACGCCACCTTGACTATATGAAATGATGTCGAATGCACATATGAATCAGGGTAATATAATTTCCGGGATTATATTACGGTGACTCATATGAACGTTCCGACATTATGACATAAAGAATTTAAGGCGAGTCGAGGAAAAACTTCTCTTTATCTTTATTCTATATCACGGTTAGTATTATTGAGAATACTAATCAATGATATTCTTGTGTCTTGAAGGAACAATGGCTCCTCGTCGTGTACGCCGCAATGAAACTCCCGAACAAGCTCTCGAACGGATGATAGCTACCGCCGTAGATGCGGCCATGGCCGGTCACTCATCCAACAACAATAATAATAACAACCACAACAACAACAACAACAACAACAACAATGGAGCCGGAAACTCAAACGAGGGATGCTCCTATAAAGCTTTCATGGGGTGCAAACCTCACACTTTTGATGGAACCGGGGGACCGGTCGTGCTCACCCGATGGTTTGAGCAAACGGAAGCCGTCTTTAGCATAAGCGGTTGTCGGGACCAAGACAAGGTCAAATACTCCACTCACACTTTCTCCGGAATTGCCCTAACATGGTGGAACACCTATGTTCAATCGGTGGGTACCGATGAAGCTCATGCCCTCTCTTGGGCCGATCTAAAGGAAAAGATGATTGTTGAGTATTTTCCGCGCGAAGAAACCCGAAAGCTTGAGGAAGAACTAAGAGCTTTGAAAGCGGTCGGAAACGATCTTAAAGCTTATAATCAACGCTTCGCCGAACTATCCTTGATGTGTCCTAATCTTGTTAACCCCGAATCTCAAAGGATTGAGCTCTACATGCTCGGTCTTCCAAAAAGCATCAAACAAGGGGTGATGTCATCCAAACCTACTACTCATCAAGCCGCTATGAACATGGCTCGCCAACTAATTGAAACGGTTGACGAAATCGTAGTTCCGGCACCTAAGGCCAAGGATAAATCGGGCGGCAACAAAAGAAAGTGGGAACCCTCCCAATCAAGCAACAACAACTTTGCTAAGAAGCCTTACACCTCCGACGGCAAGAGGGGTTATGCCGGTAACCTACCTCTTTGCAATAAATGCAACAAACATCACTTTGGTGAATGTGGCAAGTTAATTTGCCACCGGTGCCAAGGAGTTGGTCATAAGGCCAACGATTGTAAAAGTGCCACTCCCGTTGCTCGAAAGTGGCCCAATGCACCAAAGACGGGCACTTGTTACGAATGTGGCCAAACGGGTCATTATAGAAATGCATGCCCAAAGAAGAAAGATAACCCCAACACGCGCGGCCGAGCTTTTAACATCAACACCGAGGAAGCCCGGGATGACACTGAACTAGTCACGGGTACGTTTCTCCTCAACAATTCTTATGTCTCTTGCTTATTCGATTCAGGTGCCGATAAATGCTTTGTATCCAAGACTTTGACTCATTCTTTTAGCACTCCACCTCTTCCATTAGATACCCCTTATACCATTGAAGTGGCTAACGGGAAACTATTAAGTGCCGACACATATTACCGGGGGTGTGCGTTAAACATTTTGGGTAAGGAATTTGAAATTGACTTGATACCCATGGAACTAGGAAGTTTTGATGTAATAATCGGTATGAATTGGTTAGTCAAAACGAAATCTCACATCCTTTGTGATCTTAACGCAATCCGAATTCCTATCGAGAATGGTGAACCTTTGATTGTTTATGGCGATAAGAGTTGCACCAGACTCAATCTCGTTTCGTGCCTTAAAGTTAGAAAACTACTCCGTAAGGGTTGTTTTGCGATCCTTGCCCACGTTAAGAAAGTCGAGTCCGATGAGAAGCATATCGATGATGTGCCAATTGTTAGTGACTTTTCCGATGTATTTCCCGACGAATTGCCGGGTCTTCCACCTCATCGACCGGTTGAATTCCAAATCGATCTTATTCCGGGGGCCGCACCCGTAGCACGTGCACCATATAGACTCGCCCCATCCGAAATGCAAGAATTGCAAAGTCAAATCCAAGAACTACTTGATCGTGGTTTTATCCAACCTAGCCATTCACCTTGGGGCGCTCCGATTTTGTTTGTTAAAAAGAAAGACGGATCCCTACGAATGTGCATTGATTATCGTGAACTAAATAAATTGACGGTTAAGAACCGATATCCTCTTCCTCGCATCGATGACCTCTTTGATCAACTACAAGGGTCTTGTGTATATTCGAAAATCGATCTCCGCTCGGGTTATCATCAATTAAGGGTTAAGGGGGAGGATGTCTCCAAAACCGCTTTCCGGACTCGCTATGGTAGTTATGAATTCCTCGTCATGCCATTTGGTCTCACTAACCCACCGGCGGTGTTCATGGATCTTATGAACCGCGTGTGCAAACCGTATCTCAATAAATTCGTTATTGTGTTCATCGATGATATATTGATCTATTCTAAAAATGAAGAAGAGCACGAACAACATCTCCGACTTGTGCTTGAACTCTTGAGACAAGAACGACTTTATGCCAAATTCTCCAAGTGTGAATTTTGGTTGAAGGAAGTTCAATTTCTTGGTCATGTTGTAAGTGATCAAGGCATTAAAGTCGATCCCACGAAGATCGAAGCCATTAGTAAATGGGAGACTCCTACTACTCCTACTCACATTCGTCAATTTTTGGGTCTCGCCGGGTACTATCGTAGATTCATCGAAAATTTCTCTTTGGTTGCACGTCCCCTGACCGCATTGACTCACAAGGGAAAGAAATTCATTTGGGCGACCGAACATGAATCCGCATTCCAAATCTTGAAAACGAAGCTAACCACCGCTCCTATCTTGTCACTTCCCGAAAGCAATGATGACTTTGTTGTATATTGCGATGCCTCAAAACATGGTTTTGGGTGTGTATTGATGCAACGAACGAAAGTCATTGCTTATGCTTCTCGACAACTCAAAATTCATGAACGAAACTATACGACACATGATCTCGAACTCGGAGCCGTTGTCTTTGCACTTAAAATGTGGAGACACTATCTTTATGGAACCAAGAGTACTATCTTCACCGATCACAAAAGCCTTCAACACATTTTCGATCAAAAGCAACTAAACATGAGACAACGAAGGTGGATTGAAACCTTAAACGATTACGATTGCGAGCTTCGTTACCATCCCGGGAAGGCAAATGTAGTAGCCGATGCCTTAAGTCGAAAAGAAAGAGCGGTGCCTCTCCGTGTCCGAGCTTTAAACATCACCATTCACACCAACCTTAATAGCCAAATTCGGGTAGCCCAAGATGAGGCTCTCAAGGATGAAAACATCTCTCTCGAACACTTGAACGTCCTCACCTCTCGATTCGAAGTTAAAGAAACCGGACTCCGATATTTCACCGGAAGAATTTGGGTGCCTAGTTATGGGGATCTACGAAGCCTTATTTTAGATGAAGCCCATAAGTCACGATACTCGATTCACCCCGGTGCCAATAAAATGTACCACGACCTTAAACAACTATATTGGTGGCCGAACATCAAAAGGGACGTAGCTACTTATGTTTCCAAGTGTTTGACATGTTCCAAAGTCAAAGCCGAACACCAAAGACCGTCCGGACTACTTCAACAACCCGAGATCCCGCAATGGAAGTGGGAAAGAATAACGATGGATTTTATCACCAAACTACCAAAAACGACGGGCGGTTATGATACCATTTGGGTTATTGTTGACCGTCTCACCAAATCCGCACACTTCCTTGCCATGAAAGAAACGGACAAAATGGAGAAACTTGCACAACTTTACATTAAGGAGATCGTAGCCCGACACGGTGTACCTTTATCGATTATCTCCGACCGAGATGGCCGTTTCGTTTCTAGATTTTGGCGTACATTGCAAGAAGCGTTGGGAACGCGTTTAGACATGAGCACCGCATATCATCCTCAAACCGATGGACAAAGCGAACGTACAATTCAAACCTTAGAGGACATGTTACGAGCTTGCGTGGTTGATTTCGGAAAAGCTTGGGACAAGCACTTACCTCTCGCCGAGTTCTCTTACAACAATAGTTATCACGCGAGTATTAAAGCCGCACCTTTTGAAGCGCTATATGGCCGCAAATGTCGTTCACCTCTTTGTTGGGCCGAGGTAGGCGACGTGCAAATCACCGGACCCGAACTCATTCACGAAACCACCGAGAAAATCGTTCAAATCCGAGATAGGCTTAGGACGGCCCGAAGTCGTCAAAAGAGCTATACCGACAAACGACGCAACGATCTTGAATTTCAAGTCGGTGACCGAGTAATGTTAAAAGTCGCACCTTGGAAGGGTGTAATCCGTTTTGGGAAACGCGGGAAGCTAAATCCGCGGTATATTGGTCCTTTTGAAATCTTGGAGCGTATTGGAACCGTTGCTTATCGTTTAGATCTTCCGCCTCAATTGAATTCCGTTCATCCTACCTTCCATGTATCTAACTTGAAAAAGTGTCTTGCCGAACCCGATATCGTCATCCCTCTCGAAGAACTTGCTATTGATGACAAACTTCATTTTGTGGAGGAACCGGTTGAAATTGTGGACACCTCCGTCAAGACATTGAAACAAAGCCGAATCCCGATTGTCAAGGTTCGTTGGAATGCCAAAAGAGGACCCGAGTTTACTTGGGAAAGACAAGATCAAATGCAAAGGAAGTATCCTCATCTATTCGTGAATTCGGAAACGCAAGATCTCGAGGAAGAAACAACGACCACTACGCCTACTTAAATTTCGGGACGAAATTTCTTTTAAGGAGTAGGTAATGTAACATCCCGCCTTTTTCCATTTACTTTTCCGTTATACTAATATAAAGTCCGTTATATGTTTATAACATCTCCCGTTGATACGCGTTTTAAATTATCTCGTTTAGGTAATTCCCGCACCCGAACGAAAGTTGAGGGACTAAACTTGACAAGGGATCAAACCCTTGACTAGGTCAAAGGGTCAAACCCCTTTCACCCATTCATTTCCACCTCCATCTCTCTCTCTTTCTTTCTAGCAAGAACACACACTCAAAACCAAATTCATTCAATCATCATCTAAATTCGATCTAGGAGGCTTACAACAAAATAAACTACATATTTGTGATCCTCTCTTCATCCTCTTCATTTTGGTACCAACTTCATCTCATTTGGGTAACTTTCTAAAATCACTAGATTTTGTGTTCTTGATGTTTTTAACTTATAAAAGTGTTAATTAGTGTCTATGGCTCAAGTCTAACACGAATATATGATTTATATGCTCGATCTCGTTGTTTTAGTGTAACTAGCATGAACTTGAATTTTGGTGTGTTGTTCTTGAATTTTTGGATGATCATATGTTGTTAGATGTTAAAAGTTGATGTTTTAATTGTGTTACTAGCATCACTAGCTTCAATTTGATGTGTAGGTTGCCTTAGAAAACTTCATAAACTTGATTATGAAATTTGGTGATTTTTGGTTAGGGTTTCATGAACTAGGAATGGATTTTTGATGCATTAAATGACATGAAATGTTAATTGTAAGTGTTAGGTTGTGTTGTATGCTTAATTACCTTCGAAACGGCATATTGTTCATGTAATTTGGCTATCGAATCATTTAGTGGCGTTTATGACTTGTATGCATTGAATGAGGAGCATTGATTGCGGTTTTTGGTTGTTGTAAATGAAAGTTTGATTGATAAAAAGTGCATAGTTGCGTTCCTTGTCAAAATACCTTCCCGGTGATATAAAATGCATGCCTTGAATGTTTGCGGTTTGTAAATTGTGTTGGGTTGAGTTTTGATTCGTGCACTTAGGAGTTTCAGCAACCAGGGCCTGGAAACACCTCAGGACGCCGTCCAGATACCCAGGACGACGTCCCACTTTTCTTACCTAGACGCCGTCTAGGAATTGGGGACGCCGTCCCACCCTTTTAATCGAGACGCCGTCTAGCCATTTGGGACGCCGTCCCATTTGGCTAAAACTGGCTGTTCGCTTTGGTCATTTGACATGAAAATGTTTGCTATGCTACGGACCTCCGATTAACATGAAACTTGGCCAACATGCTCATATAGGATTATATAACTTAGAAAAATTTTCGGATATCCAACCCGACCCCGTTGACTTTTCTGTTGACTTTGACCCGACCAAGTTGACTTTTAATCAAACTTAACCAAATAATTGTGCAATCGTTCTAACATGTTTTTATACTTGTACCTTGCATGAAACATGACAATTTGATTCACATGCTATTAGGATCGAGTCTTAACGAGCCATAGGACTAATTGAACATCTTTGACCTATCGTGTTTACCGTTATTGATACAAACCTATTGTTTAGGTCAAGACTAGCATTGTTCTTTGCACACGTTTACTTGTTGAAGTACTTTACTACTCGTGCACTCAAGGTGAGATCATAGTCCCACTTTTACTCTTTTTGAACTTACATTTGGGATGAGAAAACATAAACATTTCTTTACTAAGTGAACACAAGTACAGGAAAACAAACATTCTACATACGAGTTTAGAACAAAATCCTCAATTCGATTATCATTAGTTACACTTGCCGGGTGTAAGCGAGAACTTATGTTGTATGGATCCATATGGGTTTGACAAACCCTCATTCAAACGGTTCGCTACCGTTTACGAATGAAATATATTTTCGAGAAACAGTGTATGTTCTAGCACTAAGTGATGGGGTTCAATGGAAGGAAATGTTAAGCATTGATAATTGGGTGCTCGTGAAACAAACTTTTGGAATGTATTACTATTATTTCATTGATGCAAATCTTGTGGTTCACTTGTACTTACTTACTTAAACCTATGATTTCACCAACGTTTTCGTTGACAGATTTCTATGTTTTTCTCAGGTCCTTGAACGATACATGATACATGCTTCCGCTCATTATTTGATACTTGCATTGGATGTCGAGTATATATGCATACATGGAGCGTCTTTTGACTTTACTTTAAACCGTGTCGCCTAGATTTCATTCGTATTATAACGTTGTAACTTAACTATTGGTTGAACAATTCTTGTAAACTTTGGGAACAATCTTTATTTTGAAATGAAGGCGACATATTTTGGTCAAACTTTGTCTTAAAGACTTATGACTACGTAACGGGACCTAAGTAGACGGCGCCGTCAAACATGATTTGGTCGGGTCGCTACATTTATGGATCTGCGGACAAAGTTTTTACTGCAATATCAGAATCAGAGACCACGCAAGCGCACTCACATTGAATGCCATGACATCGTGCAGAAGCCCAAGGAATCTTTGGGCGAATTTCTCACAAGGTATACTAATGAGTGCCTGCGTATACCAGATCTCAAACCAGAGCAACAGATTTTCGGACTCATACATGGTATAAACTCAGAACGTCATCCAACACTGGTAAGGCGTCTGCGCCATACAGTCCCAACAACTTATGCTGAGGCACTTAATGAATGCCACGACTATATGCGGAGTGATGAAGATAATGACATCCCAACAGCTAGCTCACGCAACGAGAGGAAGGACGATGATGATCGTTCGCGCGATCAAAATCGTGGTAACAACTCTCGCGGAAGGTATCCTAGCGGTGGTCCTATCAGGAATGATAAAGGGAAATCAGGTGGCAATTATCGAAACAATAATCAGCGCGGTATCAATAATCAGAACTATGCGCTGCTCAAAAGTTTGTCCAAAACGCCCAAGGAAATTTTGGCAACGGAGCCAATATGCGCGACCTTCGCGGTTCCAACTCCACTTACAGAATTTGGTAAGCGGGACAAAACAAAGTATTGTAAATTTCATGACGACTATGGTCACGATACCAATCGCTGTAAAAACTTGATGGAACAGGTTCTGGAAGCGCTTCGCGCAGGCAAATTGGATCATTTAAAACCACCTAAAAAGGATAAGGGAAAGGCCGCAGAAGAGGCTTCGAAGTCTAAGACTTTCGCGTGGCAGAAAGTTGACAAAGCAAAAAATGCCGACTTAACCATTAACATGGTTGACGCAGAGAAAATCAGCCAGCGGAGAAAGTACAATGATCACCAGGATTGGGAGCTTCTCCCAATCACTTTCCCTCCTGTAATGTCAATTGATTCTATTAATGAGCCCATTATCATCAAATGTCGCATCCCTGATTGCGGAATCCAGATTAAACGCATGCATGTTGACACTGGCAGCGGTGTCGATATTATGTATGAGCATTGTTATCGTTTCCTTCTGGCAGAAGTCAAAACGCAGTTACGCCAGCCTGATATTACGCTATCAGGGTTTTCCGGAGAAAACTCGTGGCCGCTAGGCCGGATAGAATTAATGATAGAGCTTGCGGATGACAGGAACCCGCAGATGATCAGACATGAATTGGTCGATTTTATGTGGTTCGTTCAACTTCACGATATAATGCACTGTTAGGGAGAAACTTCATACGGCGTTTCAACATCATACCGTCGGTAGTGCATGGATTGATTAAGTTTCCCACAGTAGGAGGCATCGCCACAGTTGCGTCACATCAAGCAACCGAGTTGTGTGGCTCTGTCGCGTCTGTAAGCGTTCCTAGCGTAGAAGAGCAACTTGCAAACTGTGCAGTAATAGCAAATCGCTTGCATCCGGATAAGCGAATTAAAATCGGCGCAGGCTTGTCAGCCGAAACGAAGGGCAAGTTACATGGAATATTGTCAGCTAACGCAGATATTTTCGCATGGCGCGAGTCAGACATGAGCGGGGTTCCGCGGGATATTGCGGAACATAAGTTAAACGTTAATCCATCATTAACACCCGTTAGGCAAAAGAAGCGGCATATGGCTCTAGACCGCAGTGATTGGTTGTGCGCAGAGGTGGACAACCTTGTCAAAGCAAACATTCTGCGGGAAGTGCGTTATCAGACATGGGTTGCAAATCCTGTGTTGGTAAAAAAGGCTGACGGTAACTGGCGAATGTGCGTTGATTTCAAAGACATTAATAAGGCATGTCCTAAGGACAACTACCCTCTCTCGGATATAGACTGGAAGGTAGAATCACTATCGGGATTTAGGTACAAGTGTTTTTTGGACGCATACAAGGGTTATCACCAAATTTTAATGGCTGCGGAAGATGAGGACAAGACTGCTTTTCATACGCTGCAGGGTATTTATTGTTACACGAAGATGCCTTTCGGTTTAAAGAATGCGGGCGCGACCTATCAGCGTGTAATTGACGCAGCATTCAAGCACCAAATCGGTAGAAATCTTGAAGCGTACGTCGACGACTTGGTAATTAAAAGTAACACCAAAGAAGACATGCTCACAGACATCCTGAAAATGTTTGCATCTCTGCGTAGGATCAACATGAAGCTTAACCCGCTTAAATGTAGTTTTGGGGAAGAGGAAGGCAAGTTTTTAGGTCATGTGGTGACAGCGCGGGGTATCAAGGCCAATCCCAAAAAGATTGAAGCCATTGATAATTTGCCATCTCCGAAGACAAAGAAAGATGTGCAGAGTCTAACGGGGAAGCTTGCGGCTATCACACGGTTTCTGTCGAAAGCCGCAGAACGACAGTTACCATTCTTTAATACTTTGAAAAATTGTTTGAAGAAAAAAGACTTCGTATGGACTCAGGAAGCAGAATCAGCCTTTCAGGAGATGAAAAAGGTGCTTGCAGAATTACCAACACTTACTGCGCCAGTATCAGGAGAAACGCTAACGCTGTACCTCGCGGCATCGAAGGAAGCTGTCAGCTCAGTCCTCATCGCAGATCGCGGAAAGGTAATCCATTAATTTACATGCTTTATTTATATCGCAGAAATTTAACGACTGAGGTTTTTCTCAGACGCAAATGCCGGTCTACTTCGTAAGCAAGACACTGACATCAAGCGAAGTAAACTACTCACCAATAGAAAAGCTTGTATATGCGCTGGTCCATACGGCGAGGCGTTTGCGCCGATATTTTCAAGCACATCCAATCGTGGTTCTAACTGATCAACCAATCAAACAGGTTGGTAAACGCCTACTTTGCGGCAATGACCGGGGTTACCGCATTGACTAACGCAATCATTTTTCTTTCAGGTGTTATACAAGCCTGAGATTTCTGGCCGAATGGCTAAGTGGGCAGTTGAATTAGGTGAACATGAGATAAATTTTTCTTCGCGCAGTGCGGTTAAGGGTCAAATACTTGCTGATTACCTAGCAGAATTACCTGCGGATGTCGAGGCGTCAGCAGAACATCAGGATCCACCTGCACCAACTTTGTCACCATGGGAATTGTACACCGATGGTGCGTGCAGCGCATCCGGTGCAGGTGCGGGTATAATTTTACCAGGCCTAGATGGCGAAGAGCATACATACGCACTGCGGTTTAATTTTGCTGTTACAAACAACGAAGCAGAGTATGAGGCTATGTTAGCAGGTATGCGCATTGCGCATAAGTTAAATGTTAAAATTTTGCACGCTTATGTGGATTCAAAGCTAGTATGCAGTCAAGTCAGCGGAGATTTCGAAGCGCATGACATAGCCATGCAGCAATATCTATCGCTTGTTCACAACCTCGCTGACCAGTTTGAAGCTTTTCAAATCTCCAACGTAATGCGGGGGCAAAATAAGAAAGCGGATGCGCTAAGCAAACTGGCTGCCTTGGCTTTTGATCATATGGGAAAGAAAGTTCTAATAGAAGAACTCAATGCGAAATCCATTGTTATGATGCATTTAGTGGCACCAGTTGAGGAATCAAGCTCAACATGGATGACGCCCATTGTGGCTTTTCTGCGGGATGGCACATCTCCTGCGGATTCCGCTGATGCAAAGAAAGTCCGCGTTAAGGCACCGCTGTATGCCCTTGAGGATGACGTCCTATATCGAAAGAATTATTTGGGACCGCACTTAAGGTGCATTGGCCCGAAAGAGGCAGAGGAAGTTGTACGCGAAGTGCATGAAGGTGCATGCGCACTGCATTCGGGGCACAGGTCCATTGTGTCAAAAATAATGCGGCTAGGATATTATTGGCCCACCATGTACGCGGATACTGCACGCATAGTTAAGCAATGTGAATCATGCCAAATACATGCACCTATTAGCAGAGCACCTGCGCATCCAATGACACCAGTCTCCTCACCGTGGCCATTCTGCAAATGGGCAATCGGCATAGTCGGACCAGTCCCAAAAGGCCGAGGAAACATCAAATTCTTGATTGTTGCAATCGACTATTTCACAAAGTGGGTCGAAGCGAGACCGCTGGCAGCAATCTCAGGAAAAAGGGTGCGAAATTTTGTATGGGAAGACATCGTCTGTCGATTTGGTATACCAAACAAAATTGTTAGTGATAACGGTACGCAGTTCACGGGTGACCCTTTTCGCAGCTGGTGCGCGGAGCTTAATATTAAGCAAACTTTTACATCTGTTGTGCATCCGCAGGCGAATGGCCAGTGCGAAGTCACCAACCGGGATATAGTAGGTGGAATCAAAGCTAGGTTAGGTCATGGTCGCGTTGGTTGGGTAGATGAACTACCGAAGGTTTATGGGCGCATAGAACAACACCCAAAGCAAGCACTGGTGAGACCCCGTTCAGTTTGGTCTATGGATCAGAAGCTGTTGTACCCGCAGAAATTGCGGTACCAACGTTCCGCATACAAAATTTTGATGAGCAAAATAACTCTGAAGCTTTGCGAGAAAATCTTAATTTGCTGGAAGAGCGCAGACTCTCTGCGGCTGTCAACGAAGCAAATAACAAGCAAAAAATTGCAAAGTACTATAATCAGCGTGTGCGTTCGTGCTCTTACAAGTGCGGTGACTTGGTTTGGCGTCAGAACGACGCAAGTCATGCGGAAGATACTGGGAAACTGGGCCCCCATTGGGAAGGTCCATACAGGGTAGCGAAGGCAAACAATACCGGGGCGTACCATCTCGAGACGTTAGATGGAAAACCTGTGAAACGCACTTGGCATGCGACGTTATTGAAAAAATGTTATATGTAGCTAGGTGGACCTGATCACTCCAGTTTATTGTAGCACATTATTTTTTCTATGTAATTTCCGTCCGTTTGGATGTGTCGCGGTGGTAATTGTGATTAATGCCAATTAAATATTTACTCGCGCATACTTTTGTTATTTAAATCTTTTTTGTATGTGGTTCCTGCCTACTTAAGGGGTGTCCTCTAGCCCCCGTGCGGCAGAAGCCTGTTTGGTTACAAGGCTAGACGCTAACGGCAGGCAAAGGGAATTGGTTTTCCTCTAGCCAAGCGCCACGCAGACTAGATGGCTCCAAAGTCGACTTAAAAAATTACAAGCATTGGTTTGCTTGTGCGTAATTACTCTCGCATTGGTTTGCTTGAGGAACTCTTAAGCATAAAGACATTGGCTTGTTTTTAGTTGCGTTGCTTACCATACAGCTACTGTGCACCTCTAGTACATGACAAAGCAAAAACGCAGTAGCTTCTGAGTCTAAATTGTTAAGGATAAATTGTTAAAGTATTGGTTTATTTTACGCAGTACCATCCGCATACGCATGAGTTTTGGTTAACTATGCGCATGGGCATGCGGTTCACATTTTGTTTTGATTCGCGATATATAAACAAATAAACACACTACGCATGCATATCAGAAATATATATACAGCAAATTAAGTTGTTACATAAGAGGTAATTGTTTGTAACGCCTGCCCAACACGGGACTTAGGGCTGCAAAAATACAAATACCTGCCTAAGCATAGGACTTACGGCGCAATCCAACACAAACTAATAATCCTCCTTTAAAAACCCATCGATCGACATGTTCGTGTCCGCAGCAAATGCGTTGATTAGGGGGATAGGGATGGACTTGATGGCTTTTTCCGCCTCCATTAACGCCGCAGCCGTTCCCTCTTTTAGCTTCTTTTGAACGATGTCGGGGAACGGCGGTGTTAGACCGCAAGCTTGGATAACCTCCTGCACAGCCTTGTTGATTTCATGGTCCCTGACCGCATCAACGTAGGCATTGAACTTGTCGGACACAGGCTCTGAGTCCATCACCTTTTGCGCAATGGTAGGGAGTGCGGTGCGCAGCTTCGCTAGATCCACATCTGCCAGTTCGCGGTTGGTTACCGCGTCATCCCTTTCCCTCGTCACTTTCTCAAGCTCTGACCGCAAACGTTCTGCATCCCCCTTCGCCTGCTCAACCGCACCGACCAGCTCACGGCTCTTTTTTCTTTCCTCAATCAGCGCAGTTTTGGTTTCATTTGCAGTCGACTCAACCGCCCTGCGCGCCTCCTCAGCAGCATCCCTATCCTTCTTGACCTGATCTACACCCGCCTGCATTAGCCCCAGCTCTACCTCTTTGCGCAAAGCTAGCTGGTATATGCTGGAAGAGCGGCGGGCCTGATCCGCAAACATGCCGAAAAATACCAGGCCGTTTTGAATGAAGGCATTGTGCGCCTGGTTAAACGGTAGAGCAGCCAGTTGCTCGCGGAATTCGGCCGGAAAGATTTGCTGCAGGAACGCAGACTGCTCTGTGGCATTTTCCGCAGAAGACTGTGTGAGTTGGCTAAGGTTGGCAAGGCGGAAGCTACCTTGTGGAGGAGTTGGTGTGGAATCGGAATCCACGTGTATTGTCTTATCCTTTGATGTGGCGATAGCTTGGAGATCTGGGTTGACCCGCGGGATGGACGGCTGCGTCTCCTCCACATGCTCTGCATATCAGTAAATAGTTATAATGTGAACTTTAGTATGCGGTAAACGCGCAAGGAATGGACGCTTACCAGTAATGGGGGGAAGTAGTTCTGCGGAGTGTGGCTCGATTGGAACAAAGTTATCGTTCCGCATGTTCTCCCTTTATTTGGGAGTCATCTTCTTCTTCTTCTGCTGAGCCGCAGAGGTCTCAGCTGCTTTGCGTTTGTTGCCAGATGCAGCAGGCGATTGCTCTGCATTTTTGCTAGCTTTCTCCTGCTCTATCTGTACGTTCACGTCTTGCTAGCGGAAGGAGATTCCCGCAATCTCTTCCGCAGTCAGCACCTTCTTCATCCTCATTTCTGCAAAGATACGCGCATGCGTTAGATAATATACATACAAAAATAGTTTAGTACGTGATTATACTATCCCTACCCTTTTTATCCGGTCCGACTATGGCTGGCCGCACATCCTCCCATGGCCAATGTGCGGATATCTTCCCTAGCCGCAGCATCACGTTCCCATATGATCGATGCACTAACTGTGCGTTTGCACACTTCGCTAATAGTTTCCTTTCGTCATCATTCAGGGTGGGGGTCTTGTTTACATCCTTCTCCACTTTCTCGAACCATATCAGCGTTTGCGAGAAGTTTGCACTCACCACAGTTTGGTCGATGAAAAAGAATGTCTCTTTCCAATTCTCCGTATTCGATTTTGGGGTCTTGGTAAAGTTTTGACGAGCGAAGAAGGTGAACCACGATTTTTGGTGGTTGGCTAGTCGGTATAAATGGCAAAACACCTTCACCAGGGGCACTTTGTTGAGTGGAACGCACCACATCTCGAACAAGACTATTTTTCCTATAGCGTAAGGATGTAACTGACCTAATCCGACCTTAAAGTGATCTAGCACGCCCAGAAAGAAATCGGTGGGAGGAACCCTAAAATTGCCATGCTTAAAAGCATGTTCGTAAATAGCCACCTTTTTCTCCGGTGGCTCGTGGGCACGCTGATTGGACAAAGGGGGCACCGGATTTACTTGGCTGAGGGGGGGGGGGTACTGTTTCACTAAGTAATCTATGTGCTTCTGCTCTATAACAGACTCTATTCTATCTACATACGTCTCGTTAGCTTTAGTCATTTTCTAGGAGTAATCGGATGAATACTAACCTTTAAATGGTGGCCGGAATGTTTGATTTTTGATCGGAATTCAAATTGGCAGTGTAACGAGGAAGCTTGATGCAAGAAAGTGGAAGTGAGCTGCAAAATGGGCTATTTATAGGGAAGATTGAGGGTCATGGGATGGAGTGATGTGATCATGGCTGTACACGTGTAACGCAATCGACGGGTAGCATTTTATTTACGCGCGTGGATGCCAGTTGGGTATGATTACATATACGCGCGTGGTTGGCACGCGCCTGCCACACTGCCACTTTATGTCATGTCAGCCGAATGGGCTTCTGCGATTGTGACAGGCATTTATGGCATCGAGACGCACGCAGAATATTAAAGGCTAGCCGTTTTCTTGTTTTTTCTTTTTCGCTTAATAGTTTGATATCATACGCCTCGCGCCATATAACATCAAACTGGGGGGACATAATGATACCGCAACCCGCAGGCGCACCACATATGTATGCGGGCAATCATTATTGTGCGTATGCGTGTTCTTGTGTGCGGTATGCGGCGCGCGATTGCCTTTGTTCCCGGTACGGCGGTTGCTTAGCTGTCAAGTAAATATCTTTTCCATAATTATATCCGTGATTCGGGGGAGTCAGTTATGGATGAGATTATCATGATCTGGGACGGTTCTAGAATTAGGGTTTGCCTATAAATACAAACCCTAATCATCATTCACCAGACACGGCACATTACGTAACCATCACATACGATACACATTACGTAAAACAGCATCATTCAGCATCTTTTCAAGGTTAACAGGTTAGTCTTTTGTAAGCTAGTACCTACGACCTTATTTGGGGCCTCTTGATCGACGATCGTTATCGGAGGTGGACTTAATCACTTGGCCACCCCGCCAACATCATCATGTCGGCCAGGGTTATTCACAGTAGCCGGACCAAAGAGCCACGCTCTAAGATCCTTAAACCCCTCTTTATGTATTGAGCAGGTGATAATGCTAAAAACGAACATATATTTCATAGCATTATTCCTCAAGAAAGACAAGCTTTTAGTTGCAATTGTTCTATTTACAAGTGATATTCGTTTAAATAATAAAAGGTGAAGACAAAAGACAGATTCGACGAATTGAAGACGCAAACGACCAAAAAGCTCAAAAGAACAAAAGACAATCAAAAAGGTTCCAATTATTGATAAGAAACGTCTCGAAATTACAGAAGTACAAGATTCAAAACGCAAAGTACAAGATATTAAATTGTACGCGAGGACGTTCGAAAATCCGGAACCGGGACTAGAGTCAACTCTTAACGCTCGACGCAACGGACTAAAAATTACAAGTTAACTATGTATATAAATATAATATAATATATAATTAATTATATTAATTATATATATATTATATATATATATAATAAAAACCGTCGGCAGCAAGAAACTCCAAGGGTGTGAGCTGTAAATACCTCTCCGCGACTCGCGGAGTTTTAAGGGCATTTTGCCGCGAGTCGCGGAGCCCCAATTTTCAACTCTGGCTATAAAGCCAACCGAATTCTGATCAAATATCAACATCTTTTTTCTCTTCCTCTTCATACGTAAATATAATTATATTTATAATTTATATTTTAATTTTAATTATAATTCTAATAATAAGGGTATGTTAACGAATGTTGTAAGGGTGTAAGTCGAAATTCTGTCCGTGTAACGCTACGCTATTTTTAATCATTGTAAGTTATGTTCAACCTTTTTATATTAATGTCTCGTAGCTAAGTTATTATTATGCTTATTTAGAACAAAGTAATCATGATGTTGGGCTAATTACTAAAATTGAGTAATTGGGCTTTGTACCATAATTGGGGTTTGGACAAAAGAACGACACTTGTGGAAACTAGACTATGGGCTATTAATGGGCTTTATATTTGTTTAACTAAATGAAAGTTTGTTAATGTTAATATAAAGATTTACAATTGGGCGTCCCTATAAATTACCATATACACTCGATCGGACACGATGGGCGGGGTATTTATATGTACGAATAATCGTTCATTTAACCGGACACGGGAATGGATTAATAGCCACTAGAATAATTAAAACAGGGGTGAAATTACATTCAAGGGTAATTGGTGTAATTGTTAACAAAGTAGTAAAACCTTGGTTTACACGCAGTCGATAACCTGGTGTATTCATTAAACAAAGTATTAAAACCTTGTTACAATTCGAATCCCCAATTAGTTGGAATATTTAACTTCGGGTATAATAATAATTTGACAAGGACACTTGCAATTTATATTTATGACTGATGGACTGTTATGGACAAAAACCAGACGGACATATTAAATAATCCAGGACAAAGGACAATTAACCCATGGGCATAAAACTAAAATCAACACGTCAAACATCATGATTACGGAAGTTTAAATAAGCATAATTCTCTTATTTCATATTTAATTTCCTTTATTTTATATTTAATTGCACTTCTAATTATCGCACTTTTATTTATTGTTATTTAATCGCACTTTTAATTATCGTACTTTTTAATTATCGCAATTTTATTTTATCGCATTTTTATTATTCGCAATTTCATTATCGTTATTTACTTTACGCTTTAATTTAAGTCTTGTATTTATTTTATATTTTACATTAGGTTTTAACTGCGACTAAAGTCTTAAAATCGACAAACCGGTCATTAAACGGTAAAAACCCCCCCTTATAATAATAATATTACTTATATATATATTTGTATTTTTATAAAAGTAAACTAATATAGCGTTGAGCTTTGTTTAAAGATTTCCCTGTGGAACGAACCGGACTTACTAAAAACTACACTACTGTACGATTAGGTACACTGCCTATAAGTGTTGTAGCAAGGTTTAAGTATATCCATTCTATAAATAAATAAATATCTTGTGTAAAATTGTATCGTATTTAATAGTTTTTCCTAGTAAAATAATAAGCTATTTTATATACACCTCGTTCGACATCAAGTTATTTTTGGCGCCGCTGCCGGGGAATCACTCTTAAACGCCGGAAGCGCAACGCTAATATAAAAATAAAAAATTTTAGTTACTTTTATTAAAAGTCGTTTTTGTAAAAATACGTTTTAAATATTCGAAAATATAAAAAGAAAAAAAAAAAAAACAAAAATATTAGTATTTTTAAGATTTTGTTAAATATTTAAGTTTTATAAGTTTCTTTATTTCTATTTTAGTTTATAAAAATATAAGTTTTATTTTAAAATCGTTTATTTAAATTAAAAACAGAAAACAGAAAATAAAAAAAAAAATAATAAAGAAAACGCGTAAAAACTCAACCCTGTCAACTGAATTCCTGAACCCCGCGACTCGCGGGGTTTTCTTCTTTAATTGCCGCGACTCGCGGAGGGTTTCTGACACACGGACAAAAACCCTAATCAAGCATTGATTACGGGTTTTAATTTATTATTATTATTATTAAAACTTAATTATTATTATTATTATTATTAGTTTTATTTTTACTTTTACTTTTTATTTATATATTTTAGTTTAATTAGTTTTATTAAATTGTAAAATTAGTAATTTTATAAAATAAATAATATAAAAATAATATTTTTATAAAAATTGTACTTTTTACAACTTTTTGTATATTTTTATATTTTGTACCTTTTTAATCGTTGTAGCGTAATATTTGTATTTTTAGCTCATATTTAATTTTAAACTTAGTTTTTGCTATAGTTATTTTTACTCCTAGATTTTTAGGCTTTGCTATAGAATTCCTTAAGTGCTTTTTCTTTAGACTAAGATTTAGGTGCTTTAGAATTTTGCGACGCCCTTTTTAAGTTTTAGTTTCTTTTTAAGTTATTTCCATTTGGGATTTAGTTTTTCCTGTAAGCTTTAATATTTTTAGACCTTTTACTATGTATCAATTATCATTTCAATTAGTAATTTCAATTTGCGATTATAATTTTAAGTTAGTTGTAGTAATAAGGTTAAATTAGTTAAGTATTTTTAAGTTTTTATAAGTTTCTTTTATTTTTCCGTCACCTTTTATTTTTCAACCATTTTTTCTTTTTCGACATTTTTCGACGAACTCTTTTTCTCTCTTATTTCTCGCTATTCTAGTTTTAGGACTTAGAATTTTTTTTTTTCTACTTCTTATCTAAATTTCTTAAAATTACGAAAATTTATTTTGAGTAGTTAAATTGATAGACATCAAAATTTTCTGGTTCGTAGTAATAGTTGGATTTGTACGTGGACCGGGTTATTGGAGCCAAACAGTCCTCAATTATATTGAGACCAAACGAATCCTGCCCCTCTGCTGCATCTTTTGGCTATTCGAAACGTGGGCAAAATCAGAAAAGTCTATTGATTGGATAACTTATTATAATTTTTCTTTCCTTTTAAAAACTAATAGGATATTCAGTGAATGCACCGAGCAAGACGTTCACCACCTTTTGTACGTTCACCACCTGTAACTCGATCAAGACATCGTTTAACAAATATAACCGCCGTTGATTTTTCTTTAGAATCGTCATCCAGTCGACCAAGTACTTCAGTTCAAATTTCCGATAATCCATTTTTTGAACCCAACCTCACAATTGAGAATTCAGAGAATATTCAGGAAACGGTTCATAGATCCTGAACCACTAAACTTTCCTCCGGAACCACCAATCATTCAAACAGAGATTGTTGAGGAACGAACTATTAAATCAGAAGCATCTAGTGATACCGATTCAACAAATTCAATTATGGAGAATCTGGAACCTTTAAGTATGGAAGACCGAATGAGAGCTAAACGCACTGGCCAAGGTCACGCAATTACTCATCCAGACATTAATGCGCCAGATTATGAAATCAAAGGACAAATTTTACACATGGTGACTAATCAATGCCAATTTAGTGGTGCGCCGAAGGAAGATCCAAATGAACATCTACGTACCTTTAATAGGATCTGCACACTATTTAAAATCCGAGAAGTGGAGGATGAACAGATATATCTCATGTTATTTCCCTGGACTTTAAAGGGAGAAGCCAAAGATTGGTTGGAATCGTTACCTGAAGGGGCGATCGATACATGGGACGTTTTAATTGACAAATTTCTTAAACAATTCTTTCCTGCATCTAAAGCCGTAAGACTTCAAGCAGAAATTGTTACGTTCACACAGAAGCCAAATGAAACTCTATATGAGGCGTGGACAAGATATGGAAAGTTGTTAAGAGGATGTCCGCAACATGGTTTAGACACCTGTCAAATAGTACAAATATTCTACCAAGGATGCGACATCACTACAAGAAAAGACATAGATATAGCAGCTGGTGGTTCTATTATGAAGAAAACCGAAACTGATGCTTACAAAATTATTGATAATACTGCTTCCCACTCGCATGAGTGGCACCAAGAAAAAGACATCATTAGATCATCTAAAGCAGCTAGAGCCGATTCTAGCCATGACTTAGATTCCATTTCCGCAAAGATAGATGCTTTCGAGAGACGAATGGAAAAGATGACTAAAGATATTCATGCAATACGAATTAGTTGTGAGCAGTGTGGAGGACCACATTTGACAAAAGATTGTCTAAGTATTGAATTAACAATGGAACAAAGAGAGAATATTTCATACATAAACCAAAGGCCTGGAAATAATTATCAGAATAATTATCAACCGCCAAGACCGATTTACAATCAAAACCAGAATTATAACCGAAATATTCCATACAATAACCAACAAGGTCCTAGCAATCAACAAGTATCCAATAATACTTACAATCAGCAAAGACCTAATTTTCAAAACAAACCACCACAACAAACCGATGATAAAAAGCCGAATTTAGAAGATATGATGACGAAGCTAGTTGAAACTCAAACGCAGTTTTTCACATCTCAAAAACAAACCAATGAACAAAATGCTCAAGCATTTAGAAATCAACAAGCTTCTATTCAAAATCTGGAACAAGAAGTGAGTAACCTAGCAAGGTTAATAGGTGAAAGAAAACCGGGAAGTCTACCAAGCGATACAAATGCTAACCCCCGGAATGAAACAGCTAAAGCTATTACCACAAGAAGTGGTACAACACTTAAACCACCTGATATACCTGTAACTTCTGATGAAACTATTCCTATTCCACAAGAACCACAACCTGATCAAGATAAGGAAAAAGAACCGGTAGTTGAAAAGGTTAATGAATATAACACAGTTAAGGATAAACCTTATGTTAAACCATACCAACCACCTCTTCCTTATCCGAGTAAAATGAAGAAAGAAAAACTTGAAGCCGAGCAATCCAAATTCTTGGATATGTTTAAACAGATAAATGTAAATCTTCCTTTCATTGATGTGATTTCAGGAATGCCAAGATATGCTAAATTCTTGAAAGATCTAATCACGAATAGAAAGAAAATGGAAGAACTCTCGGCTGTTACTATGAATGCTAATTGTTCAGCAGTGCTGTTGAATAAGATACCAGAAAAATTATCTGATCCAGGAAGTTTCACAATTCCATGTTTTCTGGGTAGTCTTAGTTCAATAGAAGCATTGGCAGACTTAGGTGCTAGTATAAATCTAATGCCGTATTCACTATACGCTAAACTAGACCTTGGAGAATTGAAACCAACCAGAATAAGCATACAACTAGCCGATAGATCAATAAAATATCCTAGAGGGATAATGGAAAACATGCTAGTTAAAGTTGGTACTTTAGTATTTCCAGTAGATTTTGTTGTTTTGGACATGGAAGAAGATTCTCAAGTTCCTCTCATATTAGGAAGACCATTCTTAAACACGGCTAAAGCAATGATAGACGTGTTCGGTAAGAAACTGACCCTAAGTATAGAGGATGAGAGTGTTACCTTTTCAGTTGATAGAGCAATGCAACAACCACAATCTGCAGATGATACATGTTATTATATTCAAACTATAGATGCACATGCAGAATTATTAGAAGAATTTCCAGAATTACAAGGAACAGGAGAATGTTCTTTAGGAGAAGGTAATGAACCAATTGATGAAGCTGAAATGTTAGCTACACTTATAGCTAATGGATATGAACCAACAACAGAAGAAATTCAAATGCTAAAAGAAGAAGACAGATATCGATATAAATCATCGATAGAAGAACCTCCGAAATTAGAGTTAAAGCCACTTCCAAACCATTTGGAATACGCTTATTTACATGGTGAATCTGAATTACCTGTAATAATATCGTCTTCTCTTACTGAAAATGAGAAATCACAACTCATTTCTGTGTTGAAAGCTCATAAACCAGCCATTGCATGGAAGATTCATGATATTAAAGGAATAAGTCCTTCGTATTGCACACATAAAATCCTTATGGAAGAAGGTCATAAAACGTATGTGCAACGCCAACGAAGACTAAATCCTAATATGCAAGATGTAGTTAAGAAAGAGATTATTAAACTGCTAGATGCAGGTTTGATATATCCAATTTCTGATAGTCCATGGGTAAGCCCAGTTCAATGCGTGCCTAAGAAGGGTGGCATGACTGTAATCACAAATGAGAAAAATGAGCTTATTCCTACTAGGACTGTAACAGGATGGCGTGTATGTATTGATTATAGAAAATTAAATGACGCCACCAGAAAAGATCACTTTCCCTTACCTTTCATTGATCAAATGTTGGAAAGATTAGCCGGAAATAGTTACTATTGTTTTCTAGATGGATTTTCCGGATATTTTCAAATTCCAATAGCACCCGAAGACCAAGAGAAAACCACATTCACGTGCCCTTATGGTACTTTTGCTTACAAACGCATGCCATTTGGACTTTGTAACGCCCCTGCAACCTTTCAAAGGTGTATGATGGCGATTTTTCACGACATGATAGAAGAATGCATGGAAGTATTCATGGATGACTTTTCAGTCTTCGGTGATACATTTAAATCATGTCTAGTTAATCTGGAACGAATGCTAATTAGATGCGAAAAATCAAATCTAGTACTTAATTGGGAGAAATGCCATTTCATGGTTAAAGAAGGCATCGTTCTTGGACATAAAATTTCAAAAGAAGGAATTGAAGTGGATAGAGCTAAAGTAGATGTAATTGCTAAACTTCCACATCCCACCAATGTTAGAGGAGTTAGGAGTTTTCTAGGGCATGCCGGTTTTTACCGACGTTTTATAAAAGATTTTTCTAAAATTGCCACTCCTATGAATAAACTCCTAGAAAAGGATGCGCCATTCATCTTTTCAGATGAGTGTATCAAATCTTTTAATATTCTTAAAGAAAAACTCACTAATGCACCGATCATGATAACACCAAATTGGAATCTACCATTTGAACTAATGTGCGATGCAAGTGATTTTGCAATGGGAGCCGTTTTAGGACAAAGGATTGAAAAACGATTTCAACCTATATACTATGCTAGTAAGACGTTACAAGGAGCACAAACGAACTATACAACTACTGAAAAAGAACTCCTTGCTATTGTCTTTGCTTTTGACAAATTTCGATCATATCTCGTTCTAGCAAAAACGGTGGTCTATACCGACCATTCTGCTCTTAGATACCTATTTTCAAAACAAGATGCTAAACCAAGATTAATCCGTTGGATCTTACTCTTACAAGAGTTTGATATTGAAATCCGAGATAAAAAGGGAGCAGAAAATCTCGCCGCTGATCATCTTTCTCGTCTTGAAAATCCTGAATTAGAAGTTCTGAATGAATCGGCCATACAAGACAACTTTCCTGATGAATATCTATTGAAGATAGATTATAAAGAAATCCCATGGTTTGCAGACTATGCAAACTACTTAGTTTGTGGATTCCTTGAAAAAGGATTATCGTACCAAAGACGAAAGAAATTCTTCAGTGATATAAAACACTATTTCTGGGAAGATCCACATCTGTTTAAAAGTTGTCCCGATGGAATAATACGCCGATGTGTATTTGGAGATGAAGCTAGTAAAATTTTAAACCATTGTCACACAGGACCAACAGGAGGGCATTATGGGCCTCAACTAACAGCAAGAAAAGTTTATGAAGCTGGATTCTATTGGCCTACAATTTACAAAGACGCACACCTTCTTTGCAAATCCTGTGATGCATGTCAAAGGGCCGGAAGAATAAGTCAACGTGATGAAATGCCACAAAATGTCATCCAAGTATGTGAAGTATTTGACATTTGGGGTATTGACTTTATGGGTCCATTTCCAAAATCTCATAATAATCTATATATACTCGTAGCCATTGATTATGTATCTAAATGGGCGGAAGCACAAGCTCTCCCAACTAACGATGCACGAGTTGTAGTCAACTTTTTAAAACGTCTTTTTGCAAGGTTTGGAACACCGAAAGCTTTAATAAGTGATCGGGGTACTCATTTCTGTAATAATCAACTTGAGAAAGTTCTTAAAAGATATGGAGTAACTCATAAAATCTCCACCGCATATCATCCACAAACAAGTGGACAAGTTGAAAATACCAACCGAGCTTTAAAACGTATTCTAGAGAAAACCGTAGGATCAAATCCGAAGGAATGGTCCATTAAATTGGAGGATGCACTCTGGGCTTTTAGAACAGCCTACAAAACTCCAATTGGAACCACACCTTTTAGACTTGTGTATGGAAAAGCATGTCATCTTCCAGTAGAAATTGAACACAAAGCATTTTGGGCTTTGAAGACATGTAATCTTGATTTACATGAAGCCGGACGTCTACGATTAAGTCAACTAAACGAATTAGAAGAATTAAGACATGAAGCATACGAAAATTCGTTAATCTATAAAGAAAGAACGAAGAAATGGCATGATAAAAGAATTAGAAGTTCAAAAGAATTCAAAGAAGGAGACAGAGTTCTTCTTTTCAATTCACGATTCAAGCTATTTCCTGGAAAATTGAAATCAAGATGGTCTGGACCATTCATAGTCAAAAGAGTTTTCCCATACGGAACGATAGAATTAATAAATTCAAATGGGATTGAATTTAAAGTTAATGGTCACAGAGTTAAACATTACATACATGGTCCGATGGAAGTCGACAACGAAGTTAATCACAATTTCGACACCACAGCTAACTAAGTGTGGGGAGAATCAAGTCTTTAAAGGATAATATGTATTTCTGTTAGAGTTAGATTGTCTGTTTTCGTGTAGTTCTCGAAAATGGAACACGTATGGTCTTTTCCGCTAGCAGACACTAAAGAACTAGTTTTCTCCCCCCATTCTGAATTTTTGTTTTTTTTTTTTAGGTTTTATATGAAATTAATATGCTTTTAAGTTTTGTGTGATATTTAAAAACAAAATTTACTTTAATTCATTAAGTTGAAAAAATGATTTCTAAAATTCGTCGTGAGTTGAAGACTAGGTCATTAAGCCGAAATTGCTTTACCCGAGGGTGGGACGGCAAATTTTGTTATCATTATTTTTAATTTTATTGATCTAAAGTATGCCAAAAAGATATTAGACTTTATAAATTTTTGAACGTGGGGTAATATACCCAACTTCAAAAATATGTATATATATGTTTGTATTTTATATTATGTACAAAACAGGGTAGAACAACGCACTTTCAAAGACTAACATTAAGTTCAGCAATAGCTACTGATTTTGACGACAAGAAGCAAAATATCAAATGTGATGTAAAATAATATGCTTACAAACTGGGTATTTTTAATCACTTTTCTACACTAATCACCCTCATGAATTTATAATTATAGTCTGATTTCATGCAAATGAGGGCATTGCATGATCTCAAGTGTGGGGAAGGGTTATAAATTCTCTCGGGTTTGCACTTAGTTTATTTGCCAAATTTTGTGAAAATTTGAAAAATTTTCAACTAAATGAATTTAAAATCATGTTTATACATATTTATGAACGGTGAAAACTAGGTGATAATACCGAAATTATCGTTACCTCGAAAAGGACATAAATTGAGAAACACCCTAAAACGCTTGAATTCATTTAAAATGAAATAAAAGAAAATAAAAAGGCAAAGAAAGAAACTAAGTGTGGGAAGAATGTACCAAGTTATTCAATTTAAAACATATATCACATATTTTTGTACAAGATTATTGCAGGTACTTTTGCTTTGGACGATACTAATCAGTTTTACCCGGTTTACTGTAATACATTTGAAAGAAAGATGGATCTACACGATGAATCAATTCCATCATTAAAAGGAAGTAAAGTCTTCCGAAAAAGACACGCGCTTCTTGATTTAGGTCATGAAGTTGTCGTCCAGACCAACTGTAGGTTGACGAAAAAACTAGAAAAGTCATCACTAAAATCAGCAGGAAATCCACGGACCTCAGCATCAAACAGGGTCGCCATGTGGTCAGATTTATCCTAACCATGAGAAGGATTTATCTCGTACAATGGGGGGGCACCGTGCAAATTAGCTTGATAAGACTAATGAATCAGATCCCCAGAAAGGATAATCTCCTTAAAGATTAAAAATCAGCTTTTAAGACTGATATTACTCAATCCTAGAGATTGACCTTAAAGATTGAGAATTACAAACTCATGGAATTCAATGATATCTAAACTCGAGCTTAAACGAGAAAATATTTTGATCAAAATTACAAACCGATTTGTTTTCTGAAAACCCTATTTTCAATGCGTTCATTACCATTGAACGTAAAATCCTAGGAATTCACCTGGAATTCATTAGGTCACCTGAACTAAATCGGGTGTCAACCGTAAGAACGGTGGTTGCATAGTGGTCAAAGACAGGACCTTGTGCCAGACCGACAAATTATAAGGGTGAGCTTTACTATTGCTCCTACCAAGGATAGTAATTGCGTCCGACACATTATAGACCATAATCAAAAGCATGTCACGGGACATTGCCTTAAACAGTTGCTTGTTCAACGCTTTCCTTTACAACCGGACGGTAGTTTGCCGAAAGGTAATATACGGAACAAGTAAACTGGACGTGTTGCTTTCCAAATACAAGGTTAGCAAGTGGGTGACACAAAACCGCAAGTTTTGAGCTAAAATTTTCAAATCTGAAACCCACCAAACCCACAAAAATATTTTGCAAACACCGGTAAAGGGTTATTCCGGAAAACTTATCTAGGGTAAAAACTAGATTTAATTTTCAAAAGATCAAATGTTTTCATAAAGATCCAATTTCCTTAATGGATCTAAATTTTTATAGTCATGTGGGACTGTAAACCATATCGTTACTACCATTGTTTATACCGCCGTATAGAAATCACTGATGTACAAAGTGTGAAGAATAAAGAAGTGATTCTAGTATTTCAAGACAATATTGCTTGAGGACAAGCAACGCTCAAGTGTGGGAATATTTGATAATGCTAAAAACGAACATATATTTCATAGCATTATTCCTCAAGAAAGACAAGCTTTTAGTTGCAATTGTTCTATTTACAAGTGATATTCGTTTAAATAATAAAAGGTGAAGACAAAAGACAGATTCGACGAATTGAAGACGCAAACGACCAAAAAGCTCAAAAGAACAAAAGACAATCAAAAAGGTTCCAATTATTGATAAGAAACGTCTCGAAATTACAGAAGTACAAGATTCAAAACGCAAAGTACAAGATATTAAATTGTACGCGAGGACGTTCGAAAATCCGGAACCGGGACTAGAGTCAACTCTTAACGCTCGACGCAACGGACTAAAAATTACAAGTTAACTATGTATATAAATATAATATAATATATAATTAATTATATTAATTATATATATATTATATATATAATAAAAACCGTCGGCAGCAAGAAACTCCAAGGGTGTGAGCTGTAAATACCTCTCCACGACTCGCGGAGTTTTAAGGGCATTTTGCCGCGAGTCGCGGAGCCCCAATTTTCAACTCTGGCTATAAAGCCAACCGAATTCTGATCAAATATCAACATCTTTTTTCTCTTCCTCTTCATACGTAAATATAATTATATTTATAATTTATATTTTAATTTTAATTATAATTCTAATAATAAGGGTATGTTAATGAATGTTGTAAGGGTGTAAGTCGAAATTCTGTCCGTGTAACGCTACGCTATTTTTAATCATTGTAAGTTATGTTCAACCTTTTTATATTAATGTCTCGTAGCTAAGTTATTATTATGCTTATTTAGAACAAAGTAATCATGATGTTGGGCTAATTACTAAAATTGGGTAATTGGGCTTTGTACCATAATTGGGGTTTGGACAAAAGAACGACACTTGTGGAAACTAGACTATGGGCTATTAATGGGCTTTATATTTGTTTAACTAAATGAAAGTTTGTTAATGTTAATATAAAGATTTACAATTGGGCGTCCCTATAAATTACCATATACACTCGATCGGACACGATGGG
Organism: Rutidosis leptorrhynchoides; assembly: GCF_046630445.1. Taxonomy (NCBI): domain Eukaryota; kingdom Viridiplantae; phylum Streptophyta; class Magnoliopsida; order Asterales; family Asteraceae; genus Rutidosis; species Rutidosis leptorrhynchoides. Next base: position 571,104,512 of record NC_092335.1, on the reverse strand, counting down.
CGGGGTATTTATATGTACGAATAATCGTTCATTTAACCGGACACGGGAATGGATTAATAGCCACTAGAATAATTAAAACAGGGGTGAAATTACATTCAAGGGTAATTGGTGTAATTGTTAACAAAGTAGTAAAACCTTGGTTTACACGCAGTCGATAACCTGGTGTATTCATTAAACAAAGTATTAAAACCTTGTTACAATTCGAATCCCCAATTAGTTGGAATATTTAACTTCGGGTATAATAATAATTTGACAAGGACACTTGCAATTTATATTTATGACTGATGGACTGTTATGGACAAAAACCAGACGGACATATTAAATAATCCAGGACAAAGGACAATTAACCCATGGGCATAAAACTAAAATCAACACGTCAAACATCATGATTACGGAAGTTTAAATAAGCATAATTCTCTTATTTCATATTTAATTTCCTTTATTTTATATTTAATTGCACTTCTAATTATCGCACTTTTATTTATTGTTATTTAATCGCACTTTTAATTATCGTACTTTTTAATTATCGCAATTTTATTTTATCGCATTTTTATTATTCGCAATTTCATTATCGTTATTTACTTTACGCTTTAATTTAAGTCTTGTATTTATTTTATATTTTACATTAGGTTTTAACTGCGACTAAAGTCTTAAAATCGACAAACCGGTCATTAAACGGTAAAAACCCCCCTTATAATAATAATATTACTTATATATATATTTGTATTTTTATAAAAGTAAACTAATATAGCGTTGAGCTTTGTTTAAAGATTTCCCTGTGGAACGAACCGGACTTACTAAAAACTACACTACTGTACGATTAGGTACACTGCCTATAAGTGTTGTAGCAAGGTTTAAGTATATCCATTCTATAAATAAATAAATATCTTGTGTAAAATTGTATCGTATTTAATAGTTTTTCCTAGTAAAATAATAAGCTATTTTATATACACCTCGTTCGACATCAGCAGGCATATTAAACCCCACGGTTAAAATATGCATGATCAATCTAGTTTATTTTTTTTTAGAACAGCGAATTTGGGATCACCCGAGTGGGACTTAACCACCTGTTGCGATCATCTCCCGTTTTGACTATGCCGATACAGTGATATTAACCCGCCCCCTATCGCTGCCCGGGAGGAAACCTTGAACCGATCCAAGGGCACGGCCAAGTAAAACCCCCTCCCCTTTACCCCCCAACACAATGTGGGAAAGGTGCCATGGGTGGATCCTTACATGGCAGGGATAGAATTGCATTAATTGTTGCCCTGGAGTGGAGTCGAACTCCTGACCTCAAGTGTGTTAGAGGCAGGCCACTACCACTCAGGTACAACTGCAATCCTACATCGATCTAGTTTATGATTCTGCTCGATTGGAAAAGCAGAAGCTCTGCACCCATCTAAGTTACAACTGGCAAGAATGTCCAAGGCATATTTCGTCTGACTTAAAACCAACCCCTCAGCCGTTTGAGCAACCTCAATGCCGAGTGCGTATGCTCTTTGTAATGCCCTATTTATTTGATTTGATGGTTGTAAAATATGCAATGCAGCTTGTGTGGAATTGTTAGGGTTACTGATAGATACTTAGAGGCCTTTTCGACTTTCTGCTTAAACATAATCACAAAACTTGACGTGAACGGTTGAATCGGCATCAAGGCAAGTAATTGTTTTAAGTAAATCTAAACGTCAAATATGATAATAACGAAATCTTTGACCCAAATAATAGTGTAAACTTTTACCTTTTTGATGAGACGTTTGAGTACGTATTTTTATTTTTTGGAATGAGTATCATAAGGTTAATCATGTAAGGGTGCGTTTGTTTGCCTCTTAATGGAATGGTTCAGCATTGAATGCTGAACCATTCAGCATTCTGTGCGTTTGTTTCTAACTAATGAATGACATAAGGTGCTGAATGGTTCAAAATTCAGGTATGAACCATTCAGAGATGAAACACCCTCTTAACCATTAAGAGCCTAAATTATCTATAATATTCTCCTCAAATGATATCCTGATCACCTAACTAACAAGTATATTGAATTTTTTATTCATGTCACACGTCAATAAGGTAGTTTTAGTCAGTTTATATCGTTCATTCTAAATTATTAATAAACAGTTTATTTTCATTCAGAACAACTCTTATTCAGAGGTTCTGGACTATTCAGATTCTGAATCATTGAGCACTAAATCATTCAGTTTTATCAAATGCACCCTAAATCATTCATTGAAATTGTAGAAACGAAGCTGTGAACAACTTCTTCAACTATTCCCATATGTATCTTGATTCAAGGTTCACAGTTAATATACGGTCCCCTCAAATCTTGTTTTATCAAATATCAAGGTAAGATTATGCGATTTATACGACTTTAAATTTACAGGATGGTAAATATTTTGCTCATTATCTTCCTCTTGTTAACCAAATCATTCTAATTATTTGCAAGTTCTTGGGCAATTATATGGAACTGCACACACATGATTTTGCCTTCATACATTTTGAGCATGTCCTTGTATCTTGTTTATTCCAATAACCTAGTTGTATACTGCAGTAGCTGACATAATAATATTTTGTACAATTTCATGTATACCTGACTTTCATCTCCTTAATGACTGAATTATATGAATAACTTGTATTAGGATTATGGGACCCAAACAATAGAGTAATTCCAGAGAATTACCCATCCACAGTTGACAAACGAAAGAACAATAATGAAAAATTAAAGAACGCGAGATTTATATGTAATCGAATGTCGATTACTTTAATCTACGGACCAACTAAGGAGATTTTATTGATATAATTCATGTGTATACATAAGGGTTATAATAGTATGCTTATATAGGTCAAAAACAACACGGAAACAACTTGAAAAATAAGAAAAACGTCAATATGAAAACTACCCGTCAGGCCGAGCCGCGTCGCGCCTATATTAGGCCGCACCGCGCTTCCAAGGCAAAATCCAGGACATTAGCTTTCTTCAATCTGATGCTCTGGTCATGTGTTAGGCTGTGGCTCACCATCCAATGGCCGCGGCGTGCCTCTTCTCTTGAACCGTTTTCTTGTCTTGTTTTGATATCCTTCAAATCCAACAATATCCCACTTGAAGATAGTCAAAACCATGACTCACATTTTCAACCCATCATATCAACAAACTAACCAAGATCGCCAAAGCACCCTTTACCGCCAAACTCCATTTTGGACACGCACACTCCTATCACACACGCCGGATAAGCGGACTTTGATACTAGGTCTTCAACACTTCTTATTAGAATCGAATCATCATCTCTCAATCTCCCTAGTCGGTCATCACCTTCTCATTAGTTCATGAGAAGACCTGTTGAGGCTATACAAAACCTCAACTTGTCTATTGACACCACCTTAGTAAACATATCCGCGAGATTCTTTGTACCAAGGACTTTCTCCAATATCAAAGTACCATTCTCAATACGTTCTCGAATAAAAATGATACCTTAAATCAATGTGTTTCGTACGATTATGAAATAACGGATTCTTCGCGAAATTGATTGCACTTTGGTTATCACAATATAAGATGAAATTTTCTTGTCTTTTACCCAACTCACATAAGAAGTTCTTTAACCAAACAAGCTCTTTAGCAGCTTCCACAATAGCCATATACTCTGCCTCAGTGGTCGACAAAGCAACACTCCTTTGTAGTCTAGGCATTCAACTAACCGCCATCTTACCAACCATGAACACATATCCCTGAGTACTCTTACCCCAATCACCAAATCCACCCAAATTTGCATCCGCATAACCTCTAAGTACAACATTGCCCTTAGTGAAACACTATCCCATACTAGAAGTACCTTTCAAATAACGAAGCAACTATTTGACCGCTTCCCAATGCTCTTTCCCTGGATTATAGATATAACGGCTTACAACTCCCAATGCATGAGCTATATCCGGTCTCGTACAAACCATACATCTGATCTATACGGAACCATTTTCATCTCCGCTTTGTCTTCTTCCGTTTTAGGTGATTGATTCTTTGATAAATTCATCGCGCTACCCAAAGGCATAGTACGAGCTTTTGCTTTATCAACATTAAACTTTTCTACTACTTTCTCAGTATATTTGGATTGAGATAAGTATAGAACACCTTTAGCACGATCATGCACAATACTCATTCCAAGTATTTTGTGACGATCGCTCCAAATCCATATGGACGAACACGTCATTCATCGATTTCATTGCGAGGTATTTGACCTCTATATGATACGTTTTGTAAACATTGCATTCTTTTGAAAAGGCACACCATAAATGAATATTTAAATCAAAGGTTTTCGACATCTGATGATATCTACATATAGACAATCATCGTAAATAATAGTTTACAATAGTACTTCCTTTGACAATGCAGTCAAAATAAGATACATGGTGATGATTTGGTGAATGCAACGTTTCCTTGAAAAATATGCCATGTAAGACTCCATGCACATAGCTTGTCTAACATATAAGCAAACAGCGAAAGACTTTTAGAAACCTGAGAATAAATAAGCTAACAAGTGTCAACACAAAGGTTGGTGAGTTCATAGTTTTAATGTTGCGCATAATCTGTATATAAAGGTGGATCACAAGATTTCAGTTGCTTCACCCAGAAACGTTTATCAAAATATTCTACAAGATTGAGCACCCTGGTAACTAAACTTTAACGTATATATAATAAGTACCCCTATTTTAACATACATACAACCAACATGTACAATACACGCCAACCAACATGTACTAAACTCAAATAGCATACGTCTGTTTTATAGTTCAGGCTAGCGTTTCTATACCCGGAACAGACGGGGATGTCAAGCCCTATGGATCCATATATAACTACTCGCGCCCACCAGTTCTTATAACCGGCAGTTACTAGTTACCAAAGCTAAGGGATTTTCGGTTCAAACTCAGTATAGAATTTAGTATGTACTTGTGTCCATTGCGTTTAAAATAAATTGTATGTATTCTCAGCTCAAAAATATAGATTGCAAAAGCAATTAAAAAGGGAGCAAATGAAACTCACGCATATAAATCTAGTATTATCAGTATTTATAAACAGTCGCATGTATTCTCAGCCCAAAAATATATTGAGTAAAAGGGATCATATGAAACTCACCTTAGCAGCACATAAAGTCGTTCACCGAAATGTGACCGAAACTTGGTATACCAAATAACCGTAGATCTCAACCTAGAGAACATATGTTGGTCAATAAATGTCTATCAAGCTAGGTCAGGTCATAGTATATCACAATCCTAATGCTCGAGATCGACATACAAAAGTTATCCAAAGTCGTTTCAAAAAGTCAATTTTGATAATAGTTCACAAAACGTGATGTACCTTATATAAGGATTCATTTACTCGGTTGGTAATATTCAAAAATCCATTTTATCAATCTCGTAAACAAGTTGTTTAAATATTAATTGCAGATTCAAAAGCAATTCCAATTAACGTCAATCATAATTCAGTTGATCATATCTTTTAATCCGTTCATCGAAACTATTCGATATCTAAATGAAAAGTTATTGATTTTTCGTTAGCTTTCCAAAAACATGCATATCATATATATTTTTCTAGTAATATATGTATTTAATTCGTGATTCATTATAAATTGTTTAACAGCGAAATTTAGCATACAAGCATGCATAAATATATATACTCGAGCACTAGACTTGGATACACAATTAATATATAAAAGATAAGATATGAATGCTCACGTATCAATATTGAGATTCAATATTGTAGGAAAGTACGTAAACGCAACAGAGATGATAAACACTAGGTTTGACTTGCAAACAATACCCATGAATATTTCCCATAACCTCCATAGCAATAACCCATAATTTCCTTCGCTCTATCCCGCTCGAAAAACTATTTTGAAAGTGACATGCTCATGACCTCGTCGTACTATTTTATGTATAATACTAATTAATAATAATACTACTAATAATATTAAGATTAATAATAATAATAATAATAATAATAATAATAATAATAATAATAATAATAATAATAATAATAATAATAATAATAATTATTATTATTATTATTATTATTATTATTATTATTATAAATAAATATAAAAAAGAGATTAAGACGAGAGATATAAGTAAATAAAACTGGTACCAGACTTCGCGTTTTATAGCATCTGGCCTGAAAAAGTACCCCATGCGATCGCATGGCACCCTGGGACAGCTCACAATTGTTTAACTTCTAATTTTTCGACATATTTTTATATTATATATAATATATTTAATTTATATAATTAATTATATATTATAGTAAATTCACGTGCATAGTTGACTTGTAATTTTTGTTCCGATAAGTCGTACGTCGTCACTCGACTTATGTCCCAGTTTCGGTTTTTCGAGTGTCCCTTCGTACGCTGAGAAAACTTGTAATTTACATTTTGGGACACGTACCTTTGTCAAAATATAGCCTTAAATTATCCCTAAATTATATCACTCAAAGTGTATCTTAAACTTTCGAGTGTTTTGGTCATTTACTTCTATAAATCATCGTCTCGCTATTTGTTAATATATATATAATAACAATTCGTTTTATGACCAAGTTAATATTATATTTTATCGTTTTGTTAAATATATATTTTCATTTTGAAATAATGTTTTACTGTAGCAAAGTTATTGCAGCAAAGTTTTTTTACTGTAGCAAATAGTGATTTTCGAAAACATTGTAGCTTTTCGGGTACTGTACTGTAGCAGATTAGTGTTTTACTGGTTCATCTTAAACGTTTTAGTTAACTTATCTAAATCTCAATCAAATCAATAATCGAATTTTACTATCGTTTACTAAATAACTTGAAATCATATATATATATATATATATATATATATATATATATATATATATATATATATATATATATATATATATATATATATATATGCACATTAAGTTATATATATATTGTTCGTGAATCTTCGAGAACAGTCAAAGAATAATTGATTACATGAATATAGTTCCAAAACTTTGAGACTCAACATTACAGACTTTGCTTATCGTGTCAAAAACATTAAATCATTTAAAGATAAAGTTTAAATTTGGTCAGAAATTTCCGGGTTGTCACAATACCTACCCGTTAAAGAAATTTCGTCCCGAAATTTGAGTGAGGTCGTCATGGCTAACAATAAAAATGTTTTCTTGACGAATATGAGTTGATAATTAGAGTTTTATCACCGTTGAATAATATGGATAAAACAATCCAATTACTCGAAGCGTATGAGAGAAATTATCGTAAAAGAGTGAAATGAAAGAATATAGATTCGTCTTAATTTTTGACATAGTGACGATTGATTTTCAGAATTTAAGGAATAGAAAATCTTCATATTTCTAAATAAGATTTGATTCTTGGAGAATTAAGGAGATTAAAATCTTCTTTAATTAAATGTGTAATCTGCCTCGATTGCTATGTCTGATATTTTACTATAAATTGACCTCTTCCGTTTCATTTATTTTCACCACTCCTATAAGCTTCTTCCTTATTTCATACTTCCTAATAGATTTTGAAAATGCTTAATCCAGTTCTAATTCTTGATATTTTCTTGGCTATCGTATCCTTCATTCTTCTTTTTCATCTGCCACCAGAGGAGGTTATTTTCTTCTACTATTACCTTGGGGTTATAGTGTTTTTTATTCTCCCGTGTCTTTATATTGCTATACGCATTGATATACACGGTTTGTAATTTCGGGGTTGTTTTCGGGCTTTATATTTTCCATTATATTTCGGAGCTTCATGCTTTTGTTTTCTCTTCCCGACTTTAAGTCAAGTGAATAATGGTCCAGAATTCGTAGGTATGAATTTCGGAATGAACATAATTAATGTTCTTAGAAAGAAACGGTAATGGCACAATTTGACTTGTCAAATTACCAGAATACCTCGAAAAAGACCGAATCATCAAGAAAAATATTTTCTTGATATGTTTAGAGGTTAAATAGAATGAAAGAGTTATGTAACATGGTTCATGATGAGGGTATGATATGTGAACCTTTATCACGTTCCATTAGAAACTCAGCATGACTTACTGTAATATAATCACGTTGATCAAGTGTCATTATATTATACTAACTCATGCTTCAATTCCCAACACTACTTCAAAAACATCCATTTTTCGAAATTTTCAGAAATTAGAAACTAAAATAGTTTCTTTTATGATGTAACACAGATAGCGTGAAGAGATAAATAATTTCGGATGATAATAGTTATGAAGATATCTTCAGAAATATCGAAGATATTTATAATAAAAGATATGATAATATCTTAGAATTTCTAATATCGAAGGATGATGAAGAAGATTTGTTCGTAACGGATTTTGAGTCAGGAGCAAGGTATTCGTTAATGAATTCAGCAGACACTGAATCATTTGGATTCTTTGAAGGCAGGTTTAGTCTTTGTGATTTATTCACAGCCTCCTTCATGGTCTGCTCAATCCGTTTTCAGTTCCAAACCTTCTCTTTTTCTCAGCTTTATCACCATACTATTCTTTATCATCAAACTTTTGACTATTAAGGTCGTTTACAGTTTTTGCTGCTTCATCAGCATTTTTTCAAAATTCGGAGAACTAGTTTCGCAGTTTGGGTGTTTTTCAGAAACTTCACCTTCGAAGTAAATAAGTCTAGGATATAGACATTATATGTATATATATATATAACTGTTGGCGTAGAATTGCTACGAAATTTGAAATACTGATTGCTAATTCCCGGTAGTTGGTATGGAAATTACCGTTACAAGATGTGGATGAGTACATGATAGGGTTTCAATGAACAATTAAAATGGTTTTTCGAAGAGACTTTAAGTCACAGATTAATGAATTTGCTGGTACATTTACTGTTAATGTGGTGGAACATGAAAGGTTCCCCAGTAACAAAAACGTATATGCCAAAGTTATAAGTCTGAAAGGTTGTCGTTGACTGGTTAAACGGTTGATAATACTGGATACTTTGAAAAGGAATTGCAAGGTTATTTTCGGTAAAAACATTGCTAATGGATCTTGCACAGATTTAAAGTCAAAGTATAGCTTTGAAAGATGTAGAGATCTAAGAATGATGTCACCGGTTCAGAGTTATGACTTGGATTCTGATCCATCAATATCAGAATATGCAATTAAATTTGTTTGAAAACGACTGTATATCGTTGTAAGCATTGTTAATAGTTTTTGAATCAAAGTTGAAGAATATAAAGTGTAACATATTAATTGCGAACTTATATATTTCCCGGGTATTACCTACCCGTTAAAGATTTCACAATTAATACTTTGTACAAAAGAATTTTTATTACCGTCTTTATAAAAATATATGTATGTATATTTTCTTCAGATGTAATACAGATTTAATGAGTTAATATCATATTAAACTCATTTAATTTTTGGCTGGATTAGAAATGAATAATCTCTAAAATATTAAAGATTTCATAATCTTTGTGGAGTATTTTACTAATGTAATCAATACTTCGTTATTTAGTTTTATTGATATTTCCTCAGTGAATCATGTTGGTGCTTATGGAAATCTTGCTAACTTCGCAAGGTACAAATGATGTTTTCTGGAAAGTTTCGAGTATATCGAAAATGAAAATGTAAAATCAATTATGTAATTGAATAATACACTTGATTTATTATGAAATGGAATTCATTAAGTTGAAACAGAGATTGTAGTTAATAATTGTTAAGTTGTTAAGGAAGGATGTACATCATTGTATATTAGTAATATGAACTAACCGAGTAGTACCTACCAGTTAAGATTCACACGTAATAGCTTAGTACGAAAAGATTTATTTTGATTTCAAAATTCATATATATTAAATATACATAAAATTTCTTCAGGGAAAATGAGTTAATACATCATCAATTATTGTTGCTGGTATTTCTTTGTAACTACGGTGCGTATGACGTTGATGCTCGTGAAACAGATTGTGAAGTTGAGGTTTGCGATGCGGATGTTGTTGGTGGTGGTAATGGTACTGTTGGTGTTGTTGTCGGTAGTACTGTTGATGCTGCTGGTGCTTGTAACCTTTGCACCATATTCTCCAAAGCCACTACCCGAGCGCGAAGCTCGTTGACTTCTTCTATTACACAGGGGTGATTGTCGGTTCAGACGAGTGGACGAATAAGATCTAGAATTTGAGATAATATATAATCATGACGAGACACTCTGGAAATGAGAGAGAAAATGGTGTCTCGAATAGGTTCGCCGGTAAGTGCTTCAGGTTCTTCGCCAAGAGGGCAATGTGGTGGATGGAAGGGATCACCTTCTTCTTGTCTCTAATGACTAAACAGGCTATGAACCCATCCCCAATTCATCCAGAATAGGTGATGGCTGATTGGTTGATCCATTCCAGTTACACTGTCTTCAGAATTCAGGTGAATATCCATATCGGAATAGCTGTCGGAGTTTAAGGAATTTGAACTAGATACGGGATCCATTTTGTATAATTAGAGAGATGATTTTTGATATGAATTAGATTATAGAATTTAGTTTGGTATTCTTCAATACATAATTTACATATGTATATATAATACCAAATTCCATAAATCACAGAGAAATTTTCGAAAGGTGTCAGGAAAAGTTTACAGTAACAGATACGCTAAGATATGAATTTTTATCTATACACGATTTATGCAATAAATACAGGAAAACGTGTCTAGACTTAAGAATGATAAGCATGTAATTTCTGACAAGAAATGATAAGCAAAACTTTTGACATGCAGACACGGTCGAAGTCCAGACTTACTAATGCATCCTAACAACTATCAGTTAGACACACTCATGCAAGACCTGGTTCACTAGGGCCAACGCTCTGATACCAACTGTGACGATCGCTCCAAATATATATGGACGAACACGTCATTCATCGATTTCATTGCGAGGTATTTGACCTCTATATGATACGTTTTGTAAACATTGCATTCTTTTGAAAAGGCACACCATAAATGAATATTTAAATCAAAGGTTTTCGACATCTGATGATATCTACATATAGACAATCACCGTAAATAATAGTTTACAATAGTACTTCTGTTGACAATGCAGTCAAAATAAGATACATGGTGATGATTTGGTGAATGCAACGTTTCCTTGAAAAATATGCCATGTAAGACTCCATGCACATAGCTTGTCTAACATATAAGCAAACAGCGGAAGACTTTTAGAAACCTGAGAATAAATAAGCTAACAAGTATCAACACAAAGGTTGGTGAGTTCATAGTTTTAATGTTGCGCATAATCTGTATATAAAGGTGGATCACAAGATTTCAGTTGCTTCACCCAGAAACGTTTATCAAAATATTCTACTAGATTGAGCACCCTGGTAACTAAACTTTAACGTATACATAATAAGTACCCCTATTTTAACATACATGCAACCAACATGTACAATACACGCCAACCAACGTGTACTAAACTCAAATAGCATACGTCTGTTTTATAGTTCAGGCTAGCGTTTCTATGCCCGGAATAGACGGGGATGTCAAGCCCTATGGATCCATATATAACTACTCGCGCCCACCAGTTCTTATAACCGGCAGTTACTAGTTACCAAAGCTAAGGGATTTTCGGTTCAAACTCAGTATAGAATTTAGTATGTACTTGTGTCCATTGCGTTTAAAATAAATTGTATGTATTCTCAGCTCAAAAATATAGATTGCAAAAGCAATTAAAAAGGGAGCAAATGAAACTCACGCATATAAATCTAGTATTTTCAGTATTTATAAACAGTCGCATGTATTCTCAGCCCAAAAATATATTGAGTAAAAGGGATCATATGAAACTCACCTTAGCAGCACATAAAGTCGTTCACTGAAATGTGACCGAAACTTGGTATACCAAATAACCGTAGATCTCAACCTAGAGAACATATGTTGGTCAATAAATGTCTATCAAGCTAGGTTAGGTCATAGTGTATCACAATCCTAATGCTCGAGATCGACATACAAAAGTTATCCAAAGTCGTTTCAAAAAGTCAATTTTGATAATAGTTCACAAAACGTGATGTACCTTATATAAGGATTCATTTACTCGGTTGGTAATATTCAAAAATCCATTTTATCTATCTCGTAAACAAGTTGTTTAAATATTAATTGCAAATTCAAAAGCAATTCCAATTAACGTCAATCATAATTCAGTTGATCATATCTTTTAATTCGTTCATCGAAACTATTCGATATCTAAATGAAAAGTTATTGATTTTTCGTTAGCTTTCCAAAAACATGCATATCATATATCTTTTTCCAGTAATATATGTATTTAATTCGTGATTCATTATAAACTGTTTAACAGCGAAATTTAGCATACAAGCATGCATAAATATATATACTCGAGCACTAGACTTGGATACACAATTAATATATAAAAGATAAGATATGAATGCTCACGTATCAATATTGAGATTCAATATTGCAGGAAAGTACGTAGACGCAACAGAGATGATAAACACTAGGTTTGACTTGCGAACAATACCCATGAATATTACCCATAACCTCCATAGCAATAACCCATAATTTACTTAGCTCTATCCCGCTCGAAAAACTATTTTGAAAGTGACATGCTCATGACCTCGTCGTACTATTTTATGTATAATACTAATTAATAATAATACTACTAATAATATTAAGATTAATAATAATATTAATAATAATAATAATAATAATAATAATAATAATAATAATAATAATAATAATAATAATAATAATAATAATAATAATAATTATTATTATTATTATTATTATAATTATAAATATAAAAGAGAGATTGAGACGAGAGATATAAGTAAATAAAACTGGTACCAGACTTCGCGTTTTATAGCATCTGGCCTGAAAAAGTACCCCATGCGATTGCATGGGATTTGTGCTTCAAGGCCATGCGATCGCATGGCACCCTGGGACAGCTCACAATTGTTTAACTTCTAGTTTGTCGACATATTTTTATATTATATATAATATATTTAATTTATATAATTAATTATATATTATATTAAATTCACGTGCATAGTTGACTTGTAATTTTTGTTCCGATAAGTCGTACGTCGTCACTCGACTTATGTCCCAGTTTCGGTTTTTCGAGTGTCCCTTCGTACGCTGAGAAAACTTGTAATTTACATTTTGGGACACGTACCTTTGTCAAAATATAGCCTTAAATTATCCCTAAATTATATCACTCAAAGTGTATCTTAAACTTTCGAGTGTTTTGGTCATTTACTTCTATAAATCATCGTCTCGCTATTTGTTAATATATATATAATAACAATTCGTTTTATGACCAAGTTAATATTATATTTTATCGTTTTGTTAAATATATATTTTCATTTTGAAATAGTGTTTTACTGTAGCAAAGTTTTTTTACGGTAGCAAATAGTGATTTTCGAAAACACTGTAGCTTTTCGGGTACTGTACTGTAGCAGATTAGTGTTTTACTGGTTCATCTTAAACGTTGTAGTTAACTTATCTAAATCTCAATCAAATCAATAATCGAATTTTACTATCGTTTACTAAATAACTTGAAATCATATATATATATATATATATATATATATATATATATATATATATATATATATATATATATATATATATATATATATGCACATTAAGTTATATATATATTGTTCGTGAATCTTCGAGAACAGTTAAAGAATAATTGATTACATGAATATAGTTCCAAAACTTTGAGACTCAACATTACAGACTTTGCTTATCGTGTCGAAAACATTAAATCATTTAAAGATAAAGTTTAAATTTGGTCAGAAATTTTCGGGTCGTCACATATTTGCTTAACACTACCAAGATCCTTCATATCGAACTTTTTTGAAAGCATATCTTTCAACTTATTGATCTCGGACATGTCGGAACCCGCGAGCAACATGTCATCAACATATAACAATAAGATTATGTAAGAAGACTTAAATTTCTTCAAGTAACAACAATGGTCCGCTTCACATTTTACAAAACTAACCTTTTTCATAAACTCATCAAATCTCAAGTACCATTGTGGAGATGCTTTCTTCAATCCATACGAACTTTTCTTTAACATACAAACCCACTTCTCTTTACCCTTCACCTCAAAGCCCTCAAGTTGCCTCATATTGATCTCTTCATCAAGATCCCCGTGTAAGAATGCGGTCTTCACATCTAGTTGTTGTAGATGTAAGTCTTCGGATGCGACCAACGAAAGTACCAAATGAATAGTAGTCATCTTCACCACCGGTGAAAATATCTCTTGGTAGTCAACCCCCTTCCTTTGTTGAAATCCTTTAACCACTAACCGTGCTTTGTACCTCTTCTTGCTATCCACCTCATTCTTTATTCTATACACCCATTTGTTTTGCAACGTCTTTTTATCATGAGGCAATTTCACTAGTGACCAAGTCTTGTTCTTCTCAAGTGACCTCATCTCTTCTTTCATAGAAAGCTCTCATTGTATGGATTCTTTGGACTTTCTTGCTTCAAATTAACTTTCTGGTTCACCATTCTCGGTATAGAGCAAGTAGTTTATTGATGGAGAATACTTAGGATTAAGTTTGGGAACTCTAGTCGATCGTCTAAGTATAGGAGCAACCGGTATGGTTGGACCGGTTTCATTCGTAGCCTCCTCATCACTAGAACTCAGACTATGTTCAGAATTATCATCGCTATCCGAACCATCTCCATCATTGTCAAGATTCGACCCATCACCATTAATCGGCAATTCATTGTTCCCTGAACTCCCACTAGAACCCGCAAGATCATCAAGAGAAACATCGTCAAGAATAACTTAATTCGGATTTTAACTCCCCGTTTCTGGTTTGCCATAGACCGAATCTTCATCAAAGGTAACATCACGCGATCGAATAGATTTTGTAGCTTCATTATCCCAACAACGATAGCCCATCTCATCCGAACCATAACCAATGAACGTACAGTTCTTGGACTTAGCTTCAAGTTTATCTTTATCAATATCTTTGGTCTTCACAACACTCAAAGATTCTAAGATGATCATAACTAACTCTTTTACCTAGCCATTCTTCCTCGGGAATTCGAAAACCCAATGGTGTTGAGGTTCCCATATTAATCAAATACGCGCCGTATTAACCGCATCCGTCCAAAACATCTTAGGCAAACCAACATGTAGTCTCATACTTCTAGCCCTTTCATTCAACGTACGATTCTTACGTTCGGCGACCCCATTGCGGTGTCTCCGGTACCGTTTTTAACATTCTAATACCGAGCTTTGCACAATTATATTTAAAATCAAGACTAACATATTCTCCTCCATTGTCCGACCTTAAGCACTTAACCTTTAAATTTGTCTCATTCTCAACCATAGCTTTCCACTTCACAAAAGTACCAAATACTTTAGATTTAGCTTTGAGAAAGTAAAACCATACCTTTCGAGTGGATTCGTCAATGAAGGTGACATAATAACGAGAACCTCCATGTGATTCTACATTCGTTGGCCCAAAAACATCCGTATAAACTAGCTCCAATTTCTTTAACTTTGGTGTATTCCCCGATTTAACAAAAATTACATTCTTTTGCTTCCCATAAGTGCATGGTTCGCAAAACCCTAGCTCTATCTTTTTCAAATCCGAAATCCTCCCACTCGAACTAAGAACCTTCATACCCTTCTCACCCATATGCCCGGGTCTTCGGTGCCATAGAGTAGAATTGGCCCCAACGTCAACAGTAGCAATCACCGTGTCTACTTCAAACACCTCAACCATATAAAGAGTTCCCCTTTTATGTCCACGAGCCACAACACTACTATCCTTAATCACCTCCCATTGGCGATTCTTGAAAGTAACCTCATTACCTTCTTCATCTAATTGACCAACCGAGATTAGCTTCATTTTTAGCTTAGGAATGAACCTCAAGTCTTTCAAAGTCCAATTAGAACCAAGAGTAGTCTTCAATACAACATCTCCTATACGGCTATACCTTTAATCTCAAGGCCATTTTTGTTTTCAATCTAACTTTACCTTGATACGATCGAAAATTCTTCATCACGCTCTTAGTGGGTGTGGCGTGAAACGAAGCTCCCGAATCCAAGACCCAAGACTCCACCGAACTTTCAACACTACATAATAGTGCATCCTCCGTATCTTCCGCGATTAAGTTAACATCTTTAACCGAAGCATTCTTACAATACCTTTGATAATGCCCCTTTTGATTGCAACCCCAACAAATGACATCACTTCTTTATTTCGATGGATACCTCTTCTTGAACTTCCCTTTACTCTTCTTCACACCAAGATCAATTTTCCTACAACGGTTGTCGATACTTAACAAAGAACCGGATAACAATTCCCCCGAACTTCTCCTACGAGTGTCTTCTCCAAGAATTAAATCCCTAATTTCTTCATACGCAAGCTTAGTAGTACCGGTAGAGCTACTAACCGCGGTAACCGTACCCGACCAACTTTTCGGTAATGATGAAAGCAAGATTAGTGCTTTTAGTTCATCATCAAATTTGATTTCAACTGACTCTAATCTTGAAACAAGATTGTTGAATTCGTTGATATGATCCGTTGCACTCATACCTTCCTTCATCTTCGTATTGAACAATTGTCGCATGAGAAAACCTTATTCGTCGCCGTAGGTTTCTCATACATGTTGGAGAGTGCCTTCAAACAATTAAACGTTGTCGTTTCGTTCATAATATTACCAACAACGTTCTTGGCGAGTGCAAGACGAACTGCACAAAAAACTTGACGATTCAAGAGCATCCAATCTGCATCGTTCATGCCTTCGGGTTTGGTCTCCAACAAAGGTTGGTGAAGTTTCTTTTGATACAAGTAGTCTTCTATTTGCATCTTCCAAAAAGCGAAGTCTTTGCCATCAAACCGCTCAATCTTCAATTTACCGTCTTCCGCCATCGATCCCAACTCGAACCTTGAGCTCTGATAACAATTGTTAGGATTATAGGACCCAAACAATAGAGTAATTCCATTGAATTACTATTCCACAATCGACAAACGAAAAAACAATAATGAAAAATTAAATAACGCGAGATTTAACGTGGTTATATGTAATCGAATGTCGATTACTTTAATACACATACCAACTAAGGAGATTTTATTGATATAATTCGTGTGTATACATAAGGGTTACAATAGGATGCTTATATAAGCCAATAACAACAAGGAAATAATTTGGAGAACAAGAAAAACGTCAATATGAAAACTACCTGTCAGGCCGAGTTGCGCTGCGCCTATAATAGGCCGCACCGCGCTTCCAAGGCAAAATCCAGGAAATAGCTTTCTTCAATCTGATGCTCTGTTCATGTGTTAGGCCGTGGCGCGCCATTCAATGGCTGCGACACGCCTCTTCTCTTGAACCGTTTTCTTGTCTTGTTTTGATATCCATCACATCCGACATATTGAATTAGTCAATATCATAGTATAAATTACATAAAGTTTATTTGATCATTTTCAATCATAAATTCATAATGTTAGACAGCGTTTTCTTTTATAAAGAAATTTGATCTCATCTACTAGGGTATATATCACATACTGTAAAATAGGTAGGTTATTTGAAGAGTAGTTATTTCAACTCAAATGTATGTAGTCTAATGTGGTTATTTTGTACTGTTTTTAACCATTTCTCTTACTACTGCATTGGTTATTTTGTACTGTTTTTAACCATTTCTTTTAGGGGTGTGCATAGTACGGGAAAAACAGAAAAAACCCGAAGACCGGACCAGAACTGAGCGTACCAAAAGAGTTTTGGTACGGTTCACGGTCCTTAATTTTCTTATTTTTCACTCCTGGAACGGGACCGAACCTGAAAAAAGGTAAAAAAAAAGAAAAAAAGAAAAACGGATTGATTCTCATATCCATTTGTTTTCTTGTATATGATCCATTCCTAAGTTATACCCTATAATTTCCTCATTTATACCTTATAATTCCTTATATGTAAACCCATATATGTAAACCCAATTATGTGTATGTCACATATATTTCAATTCCATAACCCCACACTTTAAAGCAATTTCCTCATTTATACCTTATAATTCCTTATATGTAAACCCAATTATACACTTTAAAGCATGATGCATACGTTCATTCTGATCCCATAGCATTGGAGATTTTCCCAAGTTTCAGTTTTAAACTCTATATATATAAATCTAATTTGTAGACATTACATATTAACATAATATTAACATATACTGTATATTATAACATTAATTAATATTAATATTTATCCTAATTTATACGTTTTCATTAGTTACTTTACATTGATGTAGAGTTCCATCTATACGGTTACGTACGGTTTGGATAATTTGGTTTTTTGCTCAACCCTAATGGTTAAGAGTAGTTATTTGAACTCAAATGTACGCAGTTAACGTAGTTATTTTGTATTGTTTTTAAACATTTCTCATACTACCTCAAAATATGTAGTTGCTATCACTAACAAAATAACTAGACATACTCCAACTGAGAGCTACCACCAACATATATTTTACTAAATATCTAACAAAAACATTTACCAACCGAGTGTAAAGAAAATTCCCCCTCCAACCGAGTGTAAAGAAATTTTTTGTTAAATTTAAATCCTTGTACTACTTAAAATATTACAAAGGTTGACATTAATACATACTTATTATTTAGTTGAGGGAAAAAACTGTCATACAACAGTAAGAAATGGAAACAGTATAGTGATAGCTTAATCATTAAATAATTTTCATTTTACCTCAAATTATATTATATACCTATATCTAAAAGACAAAATTAAATGAATAGTACTATTTCTTTTTCACTTTTCACAAACTTAACCTCTCAACTTTTATTAAAATACAAATCGAACCCCCACTTTACTAACTTTTTTTTTTACTAATATTCAATTTTCACAAACTTAACCCCCTAACTTTTATTAAAATACAAATCAAACTCCCACTTTATACGTATATTTTTTCAAATTTCACAAACTTAACCCCCTAACTTTTATTAAAATACAAATCGAACCCCCACTTTACTAACTTTTTTTTAAATAAAACCCGAACGCTAAAAGAAGCAACTTTCACAAAAGGAACAACCCTTCAATGTTAGATGTCGGAAAAAATTCTTTTTTACAAAATAGATAAAAACTTTTTTTTAACTCGCATTCAAAACGGAGCCTCCGGCGTGAAGCGAGGGCTCCACAACTAGTTGTAAATAAATGACAGCATAAATTGACTCGTTTAGTTAAAATTGACAACTGTCCTCTGACTCTAGACTTAATTCCGTTTCGTATTTGATAATCAATGATGAAATTATATTAACATAAATAAAAGCCTTTGGAGGTTTTCTTGTAATTTGTATTAATGACTACATTTATTAATTTCAGTTTTGAAACAAGGGGAATTGAAGAATTCTTCTATTTAAACGCCCATGGCAAACCTCGATCACAGGACACAACATTCAGTTGAAGTGATTGTTTTTTTTCCATTGTTTTTAATTGTGCTTAATTACAGATGGCCAAGTCTATCAACTTTTGCTTCATTCTTATTCTCATGATTGTCACAGGTTATATTACATGCATGTACTTACAGTAGTATTTGTTCATATAATATTAGTATATATTTATATATTTGTATATATAAATGCTACCAAGAAATTAAAACATTTTCATTCTTGAGCGTGATCCTGATAATTGATTAATGACTAGAACTTCTATTACTTTTACCATTGGATATATAAGATGAATAATTAATATATATAATCCACCTTTTATTTTTGATAATTTTGATTTGGCACGTGCTTATAAGTTTTTTGATCATGTGTACAGTGAATCTGTCGATGGTTTATGCCCAGAATAGGTGCACAGAAGTGTTGGTTCCAAACAGTTGTGATCTTGCTGCCTGTCGTCAACAGTGTTTGCAAAAACATAACGGAAATGGCGTTTGTCAGCAATCGGGTGATTTAAGCAACTATGCTTGTATTTGCGTCTACAACTGCGGTTCTATTAACGATCATGAGCTGACAACTTCTTCTATTGTCCCCTCTCCAAACAACTGATTGTCTGAATTTTTTCTTTCTGTTTAGCATTTTTTTAATATTGTGAGGAATGTAGTGTAATGCTTCGAAAATATCATGAGAAAAGTATGAAATAAATTTCGATCTACGTCTTCAATTTAATCATTGCATTATATGTTATATGGTTGTTTTACTCAAAAACTACATATATTCAGCAGGCCTTTGTGTTGCTTTATAAGAGAGTAAAACAAGTCCTGAGGATCTAACTAGGCCACAACCACTAATTAACAACGCATAAAAAATCAGACATTTTTCTATCAGATGATCATGAAAATTTTCATTTCAAGATCTTGTAGAACAAAAAATGCACATCAAAACTCCCATTTTCTTCTCAATTATATATACCCTCTAGATTCCCTGAAAGGGTTTTGGTTCCTGCATGTTTCACTAATTGTTACCTACTCTTTCGTTATGGTGCAATTAGTGTGTATACAGGTCGAATACAAAGAAAAAAAGTGTATAATCATATAGTCTATAGATATTTAGGAAATAAGGATGATATAATCATACATGTCATGATCAAAATTTTCATGTAAAATTTTTAACATATGGTACAAAAGTTGTGTATTTTGTTGCAGCAAATAACCAATTCCTGTATCTATTTTTTTTTTTAATCCTCAATTTGTATATGTTCTTTCCGCCGGTTTCCACATTCTTAATATATTCTTCCCCCATAGTTGGATTATCGTTTTTTTTGTCGTTGGATCATTTTGGGTATAGATCGTCAAAAGATTAAACGGGTCAAAGAAGTTGATGATAAACGAAAGAAATTTGCAAAGTCTCGAAGGAGTTTCAAGTCTAATCGTAGTCACCTTATTCGACGAAACACTAACAAAAGAAGTGATGATGATACAAATGTTGAGGACAAATATGACATATTCTCAAAGAGTTTAAAATATCTTTTAAGTGAAAAAAAAAACCTAAAAAGGTACAAGAGATTAATACTAATTCTGTTGTTGGTAGAGAGTTCGTTCTCTTATTACCCACATACTAATATAAGCCACTCTTCTTCTTGCCTTCCCATTAGTTCACTTGTCACCCTCCTCTCACGAAGGTTTACTATTCATGATTTACACACACAACTTCCACACCACTTTTCACATACCATTTAAAAAAAAAAAAAAAAGGGTCAAGCGGCGTGAATAGATAACCCACCATACCTTGGACACCTCATAGGTATGTCCTGCCTGACTCTCTGCTTTGCCCATCTTCTTGCTCTATTTCTCTCATATTTTTTCCTAAACAAACCCTAAAAGTGACCGCTCCATCTTCATCATTATCGTCACTTGAAAACGGTATTTTTTTCCCTTTTCTTCATTTTAGGCTTCATAATTTTCTCAGGTTCTTTCCGTCTCTCTGCTTTCCACTTATTTTATTTTTTAGCTTAACATTAACTTGTGTTCTTGTGATTTTTGAACTGATTTTAGTATATATATCATCAGGTTAAATAGAAATCAATCAAATTTTTTGAATGAATGTTGTTCTTTTTTAGTTGAATTCAAGTAAGGAATTGAGCCGAAGTTTTACATTCATTATTAGTTATATTTCAATCGATGAATCAGTATTGTTATTTTAATTTTGATATATTAAAGTTTAATCATTTTATTTTATTTTTGTCTGTTTGGTTAGCAGGTTTGAATGAGATTGGCAAATATGAAAGCTGTGAAGTTGTTGCTGTTAATTATCTGTTTCAATGTGATCTCTAATACTATGGTAAAAACTAATAAAAATAATTCCCAAATGTTTTTTTTATTCAGATGGTTGATCTAAGCACCTTTTAGGGTTTTAGGTACAATTTTTGCTATACTTTTTATGATAAAGTTGTTTATATGATTTTATTATTATTATAGATTTGTGAACCACCACCTACTTGTCCTGCTGATCTTGATAGTGATTGCGGTTTGGATGATTTAGGCGAATGGGAAGGGGAATTCTTCCCTGGTATTCCCAAAATTAAATATGAGGTAGAAAATTATACTGATCATCATGACTAACTTTTTGAATTTTGAAGTTTTTAAAATTTTCTATAATATTTTCACTTGGTTGATTTGATTGTTTGGTGTAGGGTCCGAAAAGCAAGAACCCGCTTGCGTATAAATGGTACAATGCCAATGAAGAGATTTTGGGGAAGAATATGAAGGTTTGTACTTGAATATAATGTAACTATAATTGTTCAATAGATATATGAATAGTTGTGATATGAATTATTGTTTGTGTAGGATTGGATGCGATTTAGTGTTGCGTTTTGGCACACTTTTCGTGGGACCGGAGCTGACCAGTTTGGTGCTGCTACTAAGATGTGGCCATGGGAAGATGGTACTAACTCTTTAGCTATGGCTAAACGAAGAAGTAAGCTCGATTATTTTCAGACAAATAGTGCAAACTTTAGTTATTCGTGTAACCGGAATTGTATTGATAGGATTTTTATGTTGTAGTGAGGGCAAACTTTGAGTTCCTAGAGAAACTTGGAATTGATAGGTGGTGTTTTCATGATAGAGATATTGCTCCTGATGGTAAAACGTTAGAGGTATATGGACGTAAAGTTTTATCTTAACTGCTTAATAATAGACTAATAGTATTGAATTTTGTTTAAAATATTTAGTCGTTTGTTTTAAGTTAGTAACTGCAATATTATCTTTGTAGGAGTCTAATGCAAATCTAGATGAAGTTGTAGCTCTAGCTAAAGAACTTCAGGTAATTTTACATTGTTATAAGAAAGTTGAGTGCTTACTTTCATTAGTCATATGTAAGTTCTTATGAGTTAATTTTTTTTTCAGGGGACTAAGATTCGACCTTTATGGGGTACGGCTCAGTTGTTTTTACATCCGCGCTACATGCACGGTGGTGCCACCAGGTATATTTAAGCTGTTTTCAAGATTCACTTTTTTATATATTTTGGAACTAAAAGATCAATAGCCTTAACTTCGTTCACCAGGTTTGATTTTCATGATCTTTTGCACTGATTTTGATTTATTTAAATTAAAAGTATATATATTTTTATTGCTAATTTTTTCAATCGAAGTTGTTGAACCAAGTTATAAATAATCGATAAATCAGACTTACGGGTAACTTTCTTCAATCCTTTTATGTCAATTTTTGTCTTTTTATTTAATACGAAAGTGAAATGTTTTATTTGATATGTGTGTATCAGCCTATCAGGTGCTAGAAATAAGAACAAACCCTAAAAGTGACCGCTCCATCATCATCATTTTCGTCACTTGAAAACGGTATTTTTTTTTCCCTTTTCTTCATTTTAGGGTTCATAATCTTCATCATCGACATCGTTTCAGGTGATGTATTTTGGAACTAAAAGATCAATAGCCTTAACTTCGTTCACCAGGTTTGATTTTCATGATCTTTTGCACTGATTTTGGTTTATTTAAATTAAAAGTAAATATATTTTTATTGTTAATTTTTTCAATCGAAGTTGTTGAACCAAGTTATAAATAATCGATTTTGATAAATTAGTACTTTTAAAATTGTATGAGAAACAAAATATTTGCAGTAAAGAACAAACAAGAGACTTAGTTTGAAGTTTTCGCTTCATTGGTTTATGTTAATTAACCAAGTGATATGTTTACACATTTAGGCAACTTCTCTATGCATAATTGCTATAATGGGTCGGTGTGTCAATATGGGTATGTATTTTTTTAGATTTGTTTGTTATATGAATTTGTTGGAATGTCTATGTGTTGTATCGGTATGTATTTTTTTAGATTTGTTTGTTATATGAATTTGCTGGAGATTTCTCAATTTAAGAGAATTTATTATTGTAGATAACTAAAAAAGCCTTGTAATTGGTGTTATGGTTATGGTTATGGTTATGAACATGGTTAGGGTTTGGAAAATAGCCTTTAAAATTAATGTTTAATGTAAAAGGATTATTTATATATTTAGGTTTTTTCAGCCACCAAAAAACTTGGTTAAAAAGTTTGAACAAGAGTGAAGATATCTCCAGACGGGTCTGCCTGGTATTATGTTTGTCTGTTTCTTCTTCATATTGTTGCCTGTGGTTGTTCATGTGACTATCAACAGCTGATTCGTTGCAATATGTTATCTCTGTTTACAGGAGCTGCATCAACTGCTGCATCGTTATCATGTGTTTATATCTCCCGCTTAATCATGATAATTTGAAGAAGAAGAAGAAGATGGGGAAAAAGGCGAAAAGTCAATGATGAAGAAAGTCAAAAAAGGCTCTACTGAATTGACCGTAGCTCGTAAAAACGATGCTGCGAGTTCTTGATAATTTATCTGTACTTTCATTTTGTTGTTCTGGATAATTAGGATTTTTTATATGATTATTTAATTAATAGGTTTTGATTTATTTCTCTGTTGAAATAGCCGTTAGAAGGTGGTCCACCTCAAAAATTGTCGGTTTCCGAAAACTTAGAAAATAAATCAATTGTGTTGTATATTGGAAGAATTCCTCATGGATTTTATGAGAATGAAATGGAAGGTAAGTTTTTTGTTTATGATTTTGAGACTTATGAACATGCACGTGTGACTTATTCATATATGTTTTGAATGTTGTATTATTTGTTAGTCTAACAAGTTTCAACTGCTTTAAGTTGATTTATCGCATCGCGTGGTTTTGCAGCTTTTTTTAAGTAGTTTGGAGAAGTTAGGAGAGTTAGGATTGCAATGAACAGGAAGGTTACTTTGATTGTCGTTTGATGTTGTGTGATTTAAAGCTAACAGCATGTGTTTTGTTTGATTTTTGTATATAGACTGGAAAATCAGTGCATTGTGGTTTCATTCACTTTGCGTCTCCAGAGGTACGACTTTGTTTTTGTTTAGATTATAATTGATATAATATGAGGGTTCATTTTCGGGACACCTGAACTTTGTAATGATAAATAAATTTGTACAGGTGGCAAAGATTGTTCTCCCCTCTCGGTTATTCTTATTGTACTTACTACATGTTAACACTTTGTGGTTAGGTACTTGGTAATGTAAATTATGGTAGGTCGGTAACCTTAACACTTTGTGTTGTAAGTTAACTCTAGAATGAATAACTATGATCGTATGTACTTAAACTTTGTGATATGGCTATCAACAAATGATATGTCGTTTTTGGAGACTATAATTGTTTTTGGTTGTAGTTTGTGTGCCCAAAAAAACATGAAGTAAAATGTGCCGTCTAAATCGATAGCTTGCGTTAAATTGCATAAACCTTAGAGCAGCAACGCGCGAACCCTCAATTCTTGTTATTACCAATCTTCAAGGCCTAAAGTTTATGATGAATTTAATGGTGATCATAAAGATGATCAAAAGAACGTAATGGATCTTGGGCTGGAGCATGTAAGATAAATTTTAATATAACTCGTATACTTGTGTCACAAATAGAAAAGCATGACGTATGGAACAATGATTCCAATATTCCCCCTCAAGCTGGAGCATGGAGATTTCGAGTGCCAGGCTTGTCAAGTAAGAACTGTAGTTGTTGAGTACCCAAACCTTTTGTGAGAAGATCCGCAATTTGCATTTTTGTGTCGCTAGCACAAGGAAGAATTTCTTTAGAAACAACTCTTTCACGTACAAAGTAGCGATCCATTTCGACAAATTTGGTCCGCTCATGAAAGACGGGATTGTTAGCAATATGGCGCGCGATTAGGGCGTACGTTCCTTGGATTGAATATTAAAATCTTTGAGTAGCCAACGTACCCATAAGACTTCACTACGTGTTTACTTTTCTTTTTATTAAGTCATGTTATCCATGAATGTATCATGTATGGATATAGTTGTCAATATGGAATAATCTGATAATGATTAAAAGATGTATACTTTATTTCTGAATCAAATTTCTTAATGACTTAAATGACAAGTTTACCTTTTACTTTAATAATAATTAAATTCAACCATCTTAAACATCGGCGTTTGTTTACTTCTAATATAAATTCCTCACAATCAACTTAGGGCACATATATTTCTCACAAAAACAAAATCTACACAGATATAGATTTGAGCAACCAACGTTTTATACTCTTGTTCATATCAAATCTTGATTTATTTTTTCAAATTCTCAAAATTTAAAGTGCACACAATCCTGTTACTAAATTAGGTGAAGATGATAAAAGTAGAAAGAGATAAAAGTAGGTGAAGATGATGGCTTCATCTACTATATTTTCCCCGAACCCACTATCGATCTTCAATTGTTACAAATACATATCACAAAACCCATTAATTTCACCAAGAATGTTGTAAATTTTGCAACTTTACGAATATTCTATATTCACATATGGGTTTTGAGTTGGTAAATATAAAATTTTGAAGAACCACATATGAATTTCATTCGGTTATGAAATTCATAGATGAAGACGATATGATTTTTATTTATTAACTACCCTGGATTAAAATATAGATGGGAGGGAAGATCTGTAGGAGTCGACACTTATTCCCACCGTTAAATCATTTAACGCCGGCGACGGTGACATTTTCCCACTCCGTTCCGGCGTTAATTCGATGTTAAATGTCGCCGTTATGTTTCACTGTTACCCCCGCAACGGTGTGATTTCTTTTTTGTTTCTTTTCTTTCCTTGTTTTTCTGTTTTTTAAATATTAAACATATTTAAATAATAAATTTAACACTGAACCATTTCCCCTGTTTTGACCTCAGTGTTAAATCCAGTGTTAAATTTAACAATGAGATTTAACACCGAACGACTCCCTGTGCTCTAATAGGGGGAAAAGATGGAAAAAGATAAGCTATATGGGGAGTACATAGGTTTTCTAAATTTATGGGACAGTCATTTGCGCAGTAAATATTAATCAATGAGCTCTAAAGAAACAGTTATATTTCTGACCGAAAAATCCATTTATTCACCTCAGCCAAATAAGCTCAAAGTAATCAGGCCCTAACCGTGTTGGCCATAGAGCGATACTTTGCTTCTGCTGAAGATCGAGACACAACCGATTGTTTCTTAGTCATTTTTGATATAAAACTCAATATCGAGTTATTCCGCATTCGATAATGTAGATTTGGTCGATTAATACTCTTTAATCGTTCCTACAATTTGAATTGGAAACAGTATAGTGATAATTTATTCATTAAATAATTTTCATTGCACCTTATAATGTAACGACTCTAGCCTTAATTCTATTCTATTCGGTATTTACTAATCAATAAATGAATTTAAATTAACGTATAAGCCTTGGAGGTTTTCTTGTAATCTGTTTTAATGAGTTCATAAATTAAATAATTTCAGTTTTGAAAGAAGGGGAATTGAAGAATTCGTCTATATAAACGACCATGGCAAAACTCGATCACAAGACACAACATTCAGTTAAAGTGATTGTTTTTTAATGTGCATAATTACAAATGGCGAAGTCTATCAACTATTGGTTCATGCTCGTTGTCATGATTGTCACACGTTATTTTTTTCTTCAATATTACATCACTACCACATTTCGGCACAAAAAGACGTGTTAAAAATTCTTTTTAGATGTGTTGAACAACACGTCTACATGTGACAGCTTCAATTGAGGGGTGACATATAGTGCGGTCCAAGGAACTGCTCTAAAAACTCTCAAGTAGACGTGTTGTCAAATCGTTAGAAAAGGCTGTTCCGTTAGTTACAATTGGACGTGTTCCGTTAGTTGCAATTAGACGTGTTCTGTTAGTTGCAATTAGACGTGTTCCTCTAGTTGCATTTTGACGTGTTATGGGAAATTTTATAACCCGCCAAAATCTCTATAGTACTTTTAAAATTTAAATTATAAATTAAATATTTCAAATTGTCACCAAATATAACAGACTTTGCAAGTAGACATGTTGAATTATAACAGAAAATAAAAAAGTAACTAGACGTGTTGAATTGCTTTGCTAGTAAACGTGTTGAATTGCATAATAACAACTACCGGTAAATGATAAATGTAAAAGATCAACAACAATAAAACAAAATTAATAAAGAAAACCCAAATATACATATAAATTATCTTTATAGTATTTACAAACGAAAAAAAGTCATAAATCTAAATCATCTAGTTATTAAACTTTCAAACGAGTAACAATAAACAAAATACTAGATCATCACCCTATACTAAAAGCCTCGCCTAAAAGCATCGTTTTATTTTCACCATGTTCAGCTTTATTTTTCTATACTCCCTTTCAAAGCCGCTCAAAGAAATAAATGGGTTCTGTGTCGACACAGCCGACGTCCCACGCCTCTCCTCCCTTACTTGGGTTCTGTATGGACCCCTACCCATACCAATGATCAACCATCTGCCCTTCAAAAATCCACCTCAAACTCAAAAAGAAGCGTATTGAAAGTCTTTACTGCAATACATTAATCCCTTGATTTGGTTTACCTGTTTTGAAAGAAAATTTTTTTAAACATGAATAGTGCACTTTAACAATAATACCAATACCAAATCTCCAATACTGTTGACACGCAAGATCACACAAAGGTTACACATACCACATACCAGACATAAAAAAGGAGACCACAAATGCCATTTTTTCATAATATTGTCAAGATCGATTGTAGATAAACAACGTTCATCCCATGAAAGCTGTAAATTTAAAATATAGTATATAAATATACATGTATACATATACATATAAAATATAAGTTTTTTTTTTTTTTTTTTTTTTTTTTTTTTTTTTTTTTTGTAACATATACCTAAAGATAAAATTTAATAATTTATAACTAAAAATACTTACTTCGTCAATATTAATAACTTCCTTTTTGATACGACTACTTACGATCGAATGCATCCAAGTAAGCACATAATATCCGCACTCCCAACTGCCGGGTTGTAGATTGCACTGCATTATAACCACACGTTTATACACATGTATCAGTTTAACATGTAACACTTAACATTAACATGAACATGAACATGAACATGAACATGAACATGAACATGAACATGAACATGAAAACATGGATGAACAACATGGATGAACAACATGGAGAACATGAGTTGTTTGTATACACCTGGGATGACTAACCTTAACTACATTCCATTGCAAAGGGCCCCAAACCCTATTCAAAATTAGATAAATAAAAGAACAAATGATATTGTCTAATGTGACCTAATGTAAATGTAATAAAGATTTAAATAAACAACTATTTTTAATAAACAAATAAGTCTTACTGTGTTATATAGTATGTGATCAGATAATCATCTTTCGTCTTCTTTTGATTCATATTTACTTAATCGAGTATAATTCCTTTGTACTCTGTGTGAGATACAAAAACCAACACCCAATGGCCACTAGCAAGTTAAAATACACTCGTTAGACGATAACATTTTTTGTAAGCAATAATATATATATATATATATATATATATATATATATATATATATATATATATATATATATATATATATATATATATATATATATATATATAAGCAATGATTACATACTTCTGAATATATGGTGCGAAGAAAGGCTGTTCAGTGGAGTTGAAGGCGATCCTCAAGTTGTTTATTACATCAATTTTGCTAGAGTTGATTAATGAGCCTTGTATTAAATAAGGGTTCACTAACCCATATGGTTCAGTAAAAGCTACTTTCATAAAAGTGTGTAGACCCCTAATATGCGAAAAATAAAAATTAAAAATAACATGTTAGCTCAAAAATATAGTCAAACGTGCATATGAAAAGATAAATGCACTTACAGCATGAAGGAAAATATGATGCTGTAACCTAGGCAGCCCCTTGTCCAAAGTGTGATGTCATCAATCGTAGTTATGAAGGCATCGGGTACGCCAAAAACTCTGGGAGTTGTATTAAGAGTGAAGCCGGCGGTAGGATCTTCTCGACTCATCCATCTAGTATACGCAACTTGTACACATGATCTGTTGGGTATGACATGTTCCATTGCAAGAAGCTGACTATACAATTGTTGTTTCTCTTTTTGTTGCATTTCTGAAACTCCTTTGTTACGTGGATCCACCTGCAACAACACATCATCAGTTTATAAACTAAAGAAAGAATATTCTAAATTATAAAATTATATATGTATGATGATGTAACTTAAATTTGATGAGCATATATATACCTGCTTTCTACTAGTAGCCACACAACTTTTATCCACTTTTTTTGTAATCCAACACTCTTTGATTTCTGATCATGCATATTTTAACCGAGGGGTCTTAACATGCTTGCTCAACGTAAAGGAGGGGTTTAAGGATCTTAGAACATGGCTCTCCGGTCCGGCTACCGTGAGTAACCCTGGCCGACATGATGATGTCGGCGGGGTGGCCAAGTGATTAAGTCCACCTTCGATGACGTCCGTCGATCAGAAGGCCCCAAGCAAGGTTGTAGGTACCAGTTAATAAAGAACTAACCTGTTAACCTTTAGAAGATGATAGAGGATGTAAGTTACGTAGGATGTGTGGTAGAAGATGGTTACGTAACGTGGTATGTTGCTAACGACGATTAGGGTTTGTATTTATAGGCAAACCCTAATTCTAGAACCGTCATAGGATAGTGATAATCGTTTCCATAACCATCTCCCCCGAATCACGGATATAATTATGGAAAAGATATTTGCTCAACCGCCGTAAAGGGACCAGATACGGATCCGCATGCCGCATGACGCATGAGAGCACCCCGCATACGCACCATAGCGCATGCCCGTGTGTATGTTACATGCGCATGCGGGCTGCGGTATCATTAAGTCCCCCCAGTTTGATGTTATATGACGCAAGTCATATGATATCAAACTATTAAGCGAAAAAGAGAAAACAAAAGGACGACGAGCATTTAATGTCCTCGCGTGCGCCTCGATGCCTGTCACAATCGCAGAAGCCCATTCGGCTGACAAGACATAAAGTAACAATGCCGCAGGCGCGTGCAAACCACGCGTGTGTTTGTAATCATTCTTAACTGACACCACGCGCGATCAGCAAATGCTACCCGTCGATTGCATTACACGTGTATGGCCACGATAACACCATTCCAACCCACGCTCCCCCAATCTTGCCTATAAATAGCCCCAAATCACACACATTTTCACTTTTCCGGTGTCAAGCTTCCCAAATACGCTCTCGCCTTCAAATCCTATCAATTCCGATCAACTCCGTCATATTCCGATCGTCATTTAAAGGTCAGTCGTTCTCCATTCATCTAAAAATGACCAAAGCTAATGAAACTTTCGTAGAGAATGTAGAGTCCAACATAGGCCAGAAAAACATCGACCACTTAGTTAAGCAATACCCCCCTCTTGCGGGTTACAATCCGGTATCACCACTGCCTAGCCAGCGAGCCCATCAGCCACCAGAGAATAAGGTGGCGATCTACGAACATGCTTTTAAGCATGGTAATTTTAGGGTTCCACCCACCGACTTCTTTTTAGGCGTACTAGATCATTTCAAAGTAGGGCTAGGGCAATTGCATCCGTATGCTATAGGCAAAATCGTTCTATTCGAGATGTGGTGTGTTGCACTCAACACAGTACCATTGGTGAAGGTTTTTTGCCACCTATTCCGCTTAGCCAACCACCATAAATCTTGGTTCACCTTCTTCGCACGCCAAAATTTCACAAAAACCCCGAAATCGAATGCGGGAAGTTGGAAAGAAACTTTTTTCTTCGTCGACCAGACCGTAGTAGGCACTGGCTTCCCGCAGACGCTCATTTGGTGCGAGAAGGTAGAAAAAGATGTGAACAAGATGCCAGCGTTGGATGACGAGGAGAAAAAGTTGTTGAAGCAGTGCGTCAACGCACAACTGGTGCACCGTTCGTATGGTAATGTTATGCTGCGGTTGGGGAAGATCTCCGCGTATTGGCCTTGGGAGGATGTGCGGCCGGCCATAGTTGGCCCCGATGGAAAGGGTAGGAATAGCATAAACGCGTACTTACATAAATTTTTGTATATTTTCTAACGCAGGCGTTTATTGTTTGCAGAGATGAGGATGAAGAAGGTGCTTACCGCGGAGGAGATTGCTGGGATCTCTTTCCGCAAGCAGGATGTGGACAAACAGCTAGAGTAGGCAGCTGCTAGCGAACATGTGGAGGAAACGCCGGCGGAGTCAGGCAATAAACGCAAGGCGGCTGGGACGTCCGAGGCTCAGAAGAAGAAGAAGAAGAAGACTCCTAAGCAGCTGGAGGATATGCGCAACGATAATTTTGTTGCCATCGAGCCGCGGTCCGCAGACCTACCTCCCCCCATTAATGGTGAGCGTTTATTTTTTCGCATGTATACCGCGTAGAAAAAGCTGCGTACTAATCTGAGTATTTTGCAGAGCATGTGGAGGAGACGCAGCCAACAACACCGCGGGTCAACCCCGAGCTGCAGGCCACTGCCACATCCAAAGACAAGGCGATCCCCGTCGAGTCTGAGTCTACATTACCTCCTCCGCAAGGCAGCTTCCGTGTTGCCAACCTCCGCCAACTTTGCCAGTCCTCCGCAGAAAATGCTGCGGAGCAATCTGCATTCTTGCAGCAAATCTTCCCAGCAGAGTTCCGCGAGCAACTGGCCGCGCTGCCGTTTAACCAGGCGCTCAACGCCTTTGTCCAGAACAGGCTGGTATTCTTTGGGATGTTTGCGGACCAAGCCCATCGATCCTCCAGCCTATACGATGTTGCACTGCGCAAAGAGGTGGAGTTGGGTTTGCTGCAGGCGGGTGTAGATCAGGTCAAGAAGGACAGGGACGCTACTGAGGAGGCCCGCAAAGCTGTTGAATTGACTGCGGCCAAAACCAAGACCCTCTTGATTCAAGAAAGAAAAAAGAATCAAGAGCTTGTGGGTGCGGTTGATCAGGCAAAGGGGGAAACTGAGCGAGTGAGGCTGGAGTTGGAAAAGGTGACGAGGGAGAGGGACGATGCGGTTACCGACCGCGAGCTGGCCGAGGCAGATATGAAAAAAGCTGCGCACCGCACTCCCCGCAATTGCGCAGAAAGTGATGGACTCCGAGCCCGTGTCCGACCGGTTTAATGCCTATGTCGATGCGGTCAAGGTCCATGAGGTGAACAAGGCTGTGCGGGAAGTGATCCAGGCATGCGGCCTAACTCCACCGTTCCCCGACATTGTCCAAAAGAAATTAAAGGAGGGAACGGCCGCGGCGCTGCTGGAGGCGGAAGAGGCAATCAAGTCCATCCCTATCCCTTTGATCAATGCGTTTGCGGCTGACCCGACGATGCCGCTTGATGGGTTTTTGAAGGAGGATTACTAGAGTAGTTTGTGCCGTAAGCCCTAATCTTAGGCAGGTAATTGTAAATGTATTTTGGAGCCCTAAGTCCCATGTTGGGCAGGCATGTGAAACAATTACTTATGTAATAATTTATTTGGATGTGTATATATGTTTGTCTGTTATGCATGCGTGATATCCTTGTTTATATATCGTGAATCAAAACAAATTATGAACCGCATGCGCATGCGCATAGTTAACCACAACTTATGCGTATGCGGATGGTACTGCGTAAAATAAACCAATATTTTAGCTTACCTTTAACAATTTAGACTCAAAAGCTACTGCGCTATTGCTTTGTCATGTACTAGAGGTGCACTATTAGTTGTATGGTAAGCAAACGCAACTAAAAACAAACCAATGTTTTTATGCTTAGGAGTTCCTCAAGCAAACCAATGCGAGAGCGATTACGCACAAGCAAACCAATGCTTGTATTTTTTTTTTTTTAAAGTCGACTTTGCAGCCATCTAGTCTGCGTGGCGCTTGGCTAGGGGAAAACCAATTCCCTTCGCCTGCCGTTATTGTCTAGCCTTGTAACCAAACAGGCTTCTGCCGCACGGGGGCTAGAGGACACCCCTTAAGTAGGCAGGAATCGCATACAAAAAATATAAATGGACAACAAAAGTATGCGCATGTAATTATTTTTATTTGGTATTAATTATGATTACAACTGCGACATATCCGAAAGGATGAAAAATAAAATAATGTGCTAAACAAATTGGAGTGATCAAGTCCATCTAGCTACATGTAACATTTTTTCAATAACGTCGCATGCCAAGTGCGTTTCACAGGTTTGCCATCTAATGTCTCTAGATGGTATGCCCCGGTGTTGCTTGCTTTTGCTACCCTGTATGGGCCCTCCCAACGAGGTCCCAGTTTCCCAGTATCTTCCGCATGACTTGCATCGTTCTGGCGCCAAACCAAATCACCGCACTTATAAGTGCGTGAACGCACACGCTGATTGTAATACTTTGCGATTTTCTGCTTGTTATTTGCTTCGTTAACAGCCGCAGAGAGTCTGCGTTCTTCAAGCAGATTAAGATTTTCACGCAGAGCTTCAGAGTTATTTTGCTCATCAAAGTTTTGTATGCGGAACGTTGGTACCCCAATCTCTGCGGGTACAACAGCTTCTGACCCATAAACCAAACTAAACGGAGTCTCACCAGTGCTTGCTTTGGGTGTGGTTCTATGCGCCCATAAAACCTTTGGAAGCTCATCCACCCAACCAACGCGGTCATGACCCAACCTTGCCTTGATTCCAGCAACTATATCTCGGTTGGTAACTTCGCACTGGCCATTCGCCTGCGGATGCGCCACTGAAGTAAAAGTTTGCTTAATATTAAGCTCCGCACACCAACTGCGAAAAGGATCGCCGGCAAATTGTGTACCGTTATCACTAACAATTTCATTGGGTATGCCGAATCGACAGACAATGTCTTCCCATACAAAATTCCGCACTCTTTTCCCTGAAATTGTTGCCAGCAGTTTCGCTTCGACCCACTTCGTGAAGTAATCGATTGCAACAATTAAGAATTTGACATTTCCTGCGTGTGCAGAGTATGCGTAAGATAATGACGTAAGTAGCATATTTAGCAAATGAATGGCAATATTACCTTGGCCTTTGGGGAATGGTCCGACTATGTCGATCGCCCATTTGCAGAATGGCCATGGTGAGGAGACCGGTATCATTGGATGCGCAGGTGCCCTGCTGATAGGTGCATGTATTTGGCATGATTCGCATTGCTTGACAATACGCGCCGTGTCTGCGTACATAGTAGGCCAATAATAACCTAACCGCATGATTTTTGACACAATGGACCTGTGTCCCGAATGAAGGGCGCATGCACCCTCATGCACCTCGCGTATAACTTCCTCTGCCTCTTTCGGACCTACGCACCTTAAATGCGGTCCCAAATAGTTTCTTCGATACAAGACGTCACCCTCGAGGGCATAAAGCGGTGCCTTTGTGCGGACTTTCTTCGCATCAGAGGAGTCCGCGGGTGAAGTGCCGTCCCGTAAAAAAGCGATGATGGGCGTCATCCACGTTGGGCTTGATTCCTCAACCGGTGCCACTAGAGGCATCATGACAATAGATTTTGCGTTGAGTTCCTCTATTAGAATTTTCTTACCCATATGATCAAAAGCCAAGGCAGCTAGTTTGCTTAGCGCATCCGCCTTCTTATTTTGCCCCCGCATTACGTGCGAGATTTGAAAAGCCTCGAACTGGTCAGCGAGATTATGAACAAGCGATAAATATTGCTGCATAGCAATGTCGTGCGCTTCGAAGTCTCCGCAGACTTGATTGCATACTAGCTTTGAATCCACGTAAGCGTGCAAGATTTTAACATTTAGCTTATGCGCGATGCGCATACCTGCTAGCAGAGCCTCATACTCTGCTTCATTGTTTGTGACAGCAAAATTAAACCGCAGTGCGTACGTATGTTCCTCACCGCCTGGACCTGTCAAAATTACACCTGCGCCTGCGCCAGATGCGCTACACGCACCATCGGTGTATAATTCACATGGTGATAGAACAGGTGCGGGCGGATCTTGATGTTCTGCTGACGCTTCGACATCCGCAGGTATCTCTGCTAGGTAGTCAGCAAGTATTTGACCCTTAACCGCACTGCGTGAAGAAAAGTTTATTTCATGTTCTCCCAATTCGACTGCCCACTTGGCCATTCGGCCAGAAATCTCGGGCTTGTACAGTACCTGAATGAAATAAAATGATTGCGTTAGTCAATGCGGTAACCCCGGTCATTGCCGCAAAGTAATCATGTACCAACCTGTTTGATTGGCTGATCAGTTAGAACCACAATCGGATGTGCTTGAAAGTATCGGCGTAAACGCCGCGCTGTATGGACAAGCGCATATACTAACTTCTCTATTGGCGAGTAGTTTACTTCGCTTGATGTCAGCGTCTTGCTTACGAAGTAGACCGGCATTTGTGTCTGAGAAAACCTCAGCGTTAAAGTTCTGCGAAATAAATAATGCAAGTAAATTGATAAGTTACCTTTTCGCGGTCTGCGATGAGAACTGAACTGATTGCTTCCTTTGATACCGCAAGGTACAGCGTTAACGTCTCCCCAGGGACTGGCGCAGTAAGTGTTGGTAACTCTGCAAGCACCTTTTTCATCTCCTGAAAGGCTGATTCTGCTTCCTGAGTCCAGACAAAATCCTTTTTCTTCAAACAGTTTTTCAAAGTGCTAAAGAATGGTAGCTGACGCTCTGCGGCTTTTGACAAAAACCGCGTGATTGCTGCGAGCTTTCCAGTGAGACTCTGCACATCTTTCTTTGTTTTCGGGGATGGTAAATTATCAATAGCTTCAATCTTTTTGGGATTAGCCTTGATACCCCGCGCTGTCACCACATGACCTAGAAACTTGCCTTCCTCCTCTCCAAAGCTACATTTAAGCGGATTAAGCTTCATGTTGATCCTTCGCAGAGACGCAAACGTTTCTAGGATGTCTGCGAGCATGTCTTCTTCTGTGTTGCTTTTGATTACCAAGTCATCGACATACGCTTCAAGATTTCTGCCAATTTGAGGCTTGAATGCTGCGTCAATTACACGCGAATAGGTCGCGCCTGCGTTCTTCAAGCCGAAAGGCATCTTTGTGTAACAATAAATACCCTGCGGCGTATGAAAAGCAGTCTTGTCTTCGTCTTCCGCAGCCATTAGAATTTGGTGATAACCTTTGTATGCGTCCAGAAAGTACTTATATCTGAATCCAGACAAAGATTCAACCTTCCAGTCTATCTCCGGGAGAGGGTAATTGTCTTTAGGACATGCTTTGTTAATATCTTTAAAATCAACGCACATTCGCCAGTTACCATCAGCCTTTTTCACCAACACCGGATTGGCAACCCATGTTTGATAACGCACTTCGCGTAGAATGTTTGCTTTGACAAGGTTGTCTACTTCTGCGCATAGCCAATCACTGCGGTCTAAAGCCATATGCCGCTTCTTTTGTCTAACAGGTGTGAGCGATGGATTAACATTCAATTTATGTTCCGCAATGTCCCGCGGGACACCTGTCATATCTGATTCGCGCCATGCGAAAACATCTGCGTTTGCGGACAATATACCATGTAACTTAGCCTTGGTTTCAGCTGATAAACCTGCGCCGATTTTTATACCCTTATCTGGATGCAAGCGATTAGCAATGACCGCACTGCTTGCAATCTGTTCCCCGATGCTAGGGATGTTAATTTGCACAACTGACGCACATATCTCAATCGTTTGGTGTGACGCCATTGTGGCAACTCCTCCCTTAGTAGGAAACTTAATCAAACCGTGCACTACCGAAGGTATGATGTTAAAACGTCGTATGAAATTTCTTCCCAGTAGTGCATTATATCGCGAAGTCGAGCGAACCACATAAAAGTCAACTAATTCGTTCCTTGTTAACTGCGGATTCTTGTCATCTTCGAGCTCTATTAATAACTCTATCCGTCCCACGGGCCATGAGCTTTCTCCGGAAAAACCAGACAGCGTGATATCAGACGGACGTAGCTGCGCCTTCACGTGTTCGGGAAGAAATTGATAGCAATGCTCGTACATAATGTCAACGCCGCTCCCAGTGTCGACATGCATGCGCTTGACCTGCACCCCGCAAGAAGGAATGCGGCACTTGATAATGATAGGTTCATTCACCCTGTCAATTGACATCACAGGAGGGAAAGTGATTGGAAGAAGTTCCCAATCCTGATGATCGTTATACTTTCTTCGCTGACCTAATTTCTCTGCGTCAACCATGTTAATGGTTAAATCAGCATTTTTGGCCTTATCCACTTTCTGCCACGCGAAGGTTTTAGTTTTTGACCCCTCTTCTGCGGCTTTCCCTTTATCTTTCTTTGGCGGTTTGAGGTGATCCAACTTACCCGCACGGAGCGCCTCCAGTACCCGTTCCATCAAGTTTTTACACCTATTCGTATCGTGCCCATAATCATCGTGAAATTCACAATACTTTGTCTTATCCCGCTTACCAAATTCTGTAAGCGGAGTTGGGACCGCGAAGGTCGCGCATACTGGCTCCGTCGCCAAAATTTCTTTGGGCGTTTTGGATAAGCTTTTAAGAAGCGCATAGTTCTGATTGTTGATGCCGCGCTGATTATTGTTTCGATAATTGCCACTTGATTTCCCTTTATCATTCCTGATAGGACCACCGCTAGGATACCTTCCGCGAGAGTTGTTACCACGATTTTGATCGCGCGAACGATCATCATCGTCCTTCCTCTCGTTGCGTGTGCTAGCTGTTGGAATGTCATTATCTTCGCCACTCCGCATATAGTCGTGGCATTCATTAAGCGCCTCAGCATAAGTTGTTGGGACTGTATGGCGCAGACGCCTTACCAGTGTTGGATGACGTTCTGAGTTTATACCATGTATGAGTCCGGAAATCTGTTGCTCTGGTTTGAGATCTGGTATACGCAGGCACTCATTAGTATACCTTGTGAGAAATTCGCCCAAAGATTCCTTGGACTTCTGCACGATGTCATGGCATTCAATGTGAGTGCGCTTGCGTGGTCTCTGATTCTGATATTGCAGTAAAAACTTTGTCCGCAGATCCATAAACCCGGCAATACTACCCGCCGGCAACTTATTAAACCACTCACGAGCAATACCCTGTAGTGTCATAGGAAATATCTGACACGCAACCGGATCCACCCAGCCTTGAGTGCGCATTGCGCCTTCGAAGCGCTGTAAAAAATCATCTGGATCGGTCAGGCCATTGTAAGTACCCAACGTGCTAGGTATCTTTGGTGCTGATGGAAACGGGTAGGCGGATATATGCGGAGGAAACTTGTCAAAGGTAGTCGGTAGCTCGAAGGGTGGTTCAACAGGATCCCCTTTCAAATTTGCAAAGAAACGCTTCATCATGTCCTGAACAAAGTCAGGTTGTGAAAATAAGTGAACCATATCAGGAGGTGCGGCCTGCATGAATTGACTTACAAGATTTGACTGCCCTTGAACATTTTGCCAAGGTTGACCCTGCGTCTGCGGATATGACCAAGGCTGCTGCGTTGGAAAAGAGGGATAACTTGAAGACGCAGAGTACACAGGTGGCTGTAAAGGAAGCGAAACCTGTGGCGCAGATATCTGCGAAACTTGAGGATACACACTTAAAAGCCCAACTGTATGCGCTGTGCTTTGCTGCTGCGCTGTTATCGGCGCCCAATGAGAGTTCGCATCTGGGATGACCCCAAATCCCCAACTATTAAGTAACGCCTGCGCATCCGCAGGAGTTAAAAATTGTGAAACTGGGCGCGGTGGTTGCCAAGGTTGCAACGGTGTAAATGACGAATTCTGCTGAATGCTCTGCGTATGCAGAGGTATTGAAACAGTGGTACTGTAAATAGGTACCTGGCCGCAGCAAACCACATGCGGCCCCGTTTTTCCACCGCCAACGCCTGCAAAGATGACCCTTGGATCCACTGTCGAAAAGTCTAGCCGCGTGGTTGTGACTGGTGAGTTTGCTCTTGGGGGTGTGACCCCGTCTGAATATATCGGCTTGTACCTCTGAAAGGGTTCGCCGGATATAGGTGGAGGGTATATCGTGTATCCCGCCTGAGTAGCGGCCTCCGTAGTCATAACCGGTGCATGTTGACTACCAGACGGTGCGTTCTGAACATCTGTTTGGGTATGTTCCGATGATTCCTCGGAAGTCATGATACTGTTAAAGAAAAAATTCAAAAATTTTGTAAATAACGAGTCATACAATTCAAAACCTTAAAAGAAAAAGCAATTAAACAGTCTTGAATTAATTCGACTCTCAATGAAAGCACCACTTGATCATGCATATTTTAACCGAGGGGTCTTAACATGCTTGCTCAACGTAAAGGAGGGGTTTAAGGATCTTAGAACGTGGCTCTCCGGTCCGGCTACCGTGAGTAACCCTGGCTGACATGATGATGTCGGCGGGGTGGCCAAGTGATTAAGTCCACCTTCGATGACGTCCGTCGATCAGAAGGCCCCAAGCAAGGTTGTAGGTACCAGTTAATAAAGAACTAACCTGTTAACCTTTAGAAGATGATAGAGGATGTAAGTTACGTAGGATGTGTTGTAGAAGATGGTTACGTAACGTGGTATGTTGCTAACGACGATTAGGGTTTGTATTTATAGGCAAACCCTAATTCTAGAACCGTCATAGGATAGTGATAATCGTTTCCATAACCATCTCCCCCGAATCACGGATATAATTATGGAAAAGATATTTGCTCAACCGCCGTAAAGGGACCAGATACGGATCCGCATGCCGCATGACGCATGAGAGCACCCCGCATACGCACCATAGCGCATGCCCGTGTGTATGTTACATGCGCACGCGGGCTGCGGTATCATTAATTTCATTGCACTCTCCTGTTAACAAATGTAATTATTACATCATCAGAAGTTAATCAACACATTAATAGACTATTTGTGTCCAGTCATGAATAAGCTTCAATTAGAATTAAGTGTTAATGATTGTGGTTGTTTACCCTTTATGATTCAGTCATGACTATACTTATATTAAGAATGCAAAGTTACATATAACACTTAAAGTAAGCAATACATAAAGTAAGAAATTCATAAAGTAAGCAATTATACATGTACCTTATTTTTATTTGACGGATGAATTTTCAAGAGAGGTCATTGTATGATAGCCCCAATAGCCTCCTTTAGTGTATTATACTCACGATTTTTATCGGGTATGAGAAGCAATGTAGATTCAAATCGAGGCAGAACAAACTCTATAGACGCCTTCATGTAGCACAGAATCACACACTTTTCATGTGTCAAGGTAGTCTCATCGGTTTGATGCATAAACCCCCTACCACACGGTGTAGGTTATGAACTGGTGGGGTGGAGCAAAATGATATATTTCTTCACCTATCAAGTAACACACATGAAATATATTTAGTTAGAAGTATACAAGTATTCAGAGTATGCAAGTATTGACAGAGTATACAAGTATACAGAGTATTCCAAGTATACAATTATTCAGAATATAAACAATAACCTTTTTTTTTTTTTTTGCAATTCCATCAGTCTTTGTGGTGTCACCCCTTGTATTATGTACGTATTTTTGTGGGCACTGTTGTCATTTACAACCGCCTCCATTTCCTGAATGAAGATATAATTAACACAAGAAACGGGTAAGTAAGCATTACATGTACCACATGTACTTTAGTGATGCGAGTCATTTCCATGAGAGTCCATTGAACAAAAGTTCCTACCACATCACCTAAAACCTCCTTCACTGTATTTTTTGACAAGTCTTTGACCGGTATTGGAAGCCTCAAGGATGTGTAGTCCTTAGCAAAGGTGTTTATTTTCACCTTCATGTAAAAAGGAACAACCGTTTCCCCATTTACTTGAGTAAATTTGTTGGTTGGATATAGTATACCCTTAGCACACACAATAGTCTCTATACGATGACGGTGAAATAACAATATTGCAACTTTGTCCTATAAACATTAAAAACAAGAAACATAAATTGTAGAGTAGCTAATAGTTTATATGTCTATTGAAGTATCCATTGAGCTGTTGAAAAAAGAAGATCAGTGTAACACCCCGTTTTTCCCCGTACATGATTTATAGGTGTATTGTGTATGTACGACAGGCGTATGAAGGGTTCGATACATGTTTGGGTGTTAAAGTCTTGTAGGCGAGAAAATGTGTCAGGCCACGTTGGGTGTCGCGGCGCGACAAAGGGAGCCGCGGCGCGGCGTTTCAAATAAATCCAGATCAGAAAGCTTGTTAACAAAGTCACCAGTTCGAAGCAATCGTCGCGGCGCGACGAATTAGTCCGCGGCGCGGCGAATGGTGTGAACTGGCACCAGATTCTTGTAAATTTAAATGAAGTTCAAGGGCAATTTGGTCTTTTCGCGTTTGAGACAGATTGG
Organism: Rutidosis leptorrhynchoides; assembly: GCF_046630445.1. Classification (NCBI taxonomy): domain Eukaryota; kingdom Viridiplantae; phylum Streptophyta; class Magnoliopsida; order Asterales; family Asteraceae; genus Rutidosis; species Rutidosis leptorrhynchoides. Next base: position 571,062,492 of record NC_092335.1, on the reverse strand, counting down.
AGGATTTAACCTCATCCATTCATTTCATTTCTCATTTTAATTTCCCTTTTCTTTTCATTTTTCCTCTCAAACTCAAACACCCATTTGATTTCAAAAGGATTTTTGGAAAGGAAGGATCGGGAGTTGATCCTTGGCGTAGTTGACAAGTGTGTTCTCCTCGTTCTTAGCTACACGGTGATACTAGTGGTAAGCTCTAACTCCAAAATTCATTTTCGTGTTCATCATTCAAGTTTAGGGCTTTTGATTGTATCATTCATAGGTGAAACCCATTTAGTTGTTAATTGAAGGTTAACACCAAGATTCGGGTTTTTTGTTGTTAATGTCGGGTTTTGGGTTGGTGTGCAAGTTCATGCTTGTAAGACTTGTAAATGGTGTATAATCACTAGTATTAGTGAATATTGAGGTTTTGGGGACATTTAGGGTTCTTGGAGTTGACTAATTTTGACTAGAGCCAAAATTAGGGTTTGGTGATGATTTTGACCCGATTGTTGATTTATTAAGGTTTATAAATTTAAAATGGATTAAGTTGAAGTATTAAACCGAGTTAAATGTGTTTTGGTGTCAAGACTTGTAAACGGTGAGATTTTGACTTAATGGGTCAAAATTAGGGTTTTGGTGTCAAAATGGGTGAGACATGTGTTTAACACTTGTGTTTGGGTTTACTTGGCATATTAGGACCATTTTCACCCGTGTTAGTAATTATTGGTTAGTTTGGGCGCGGTTTGTACTTGGAATTACATTTGGGTCGAATTTGCACTAAGTGTCAAATTGGGTTGGTTTGTAAATCCAATCTAAGTGTGTTGTTGAATTTGTGATAATGGAATAGGTACTTTCCATTGACGAGTTGCGGATTACTTGGTTGCATTCATCAAGGCTTAAGGTGAGTGTTAATATCCTATATGCATATGTATGTGTAGGATGGGTGCGGGTCGGGTGAAGTGGTTCTCGGTTATAGAGCTCACTTCACATATAGGTGGATTGATGGACTTGTGTGTAGGTCCAATTGGCACGGTTGTGCGTTTTGGTTGACCATCTTTGACGAGGTGCACACCTTGCGTGTACTCTATCACATGGGCGTGTGATGTGGATTATATAACCCCAATGGCGAAGGGTTAATATTGTGAGTGGAATAATTATGCGTGTACGTATATAATGTATTTATTTGTGTAGTATGAATGTGGTATTGTCGCTGTGTTCAAGACACCACATTCTAAGTAACGAGTAGTAGTGTCGCGGTGTTTAAGACACTACTCATTGTTTGATTGGCATGTGGTATTGTCGCGGTGGTTAAGACACCACATTGTCATGGGAGTGGAATTGTCGCGGTGTTCAAGACACCACTCATTATTTTGATTGACGTGTGGATTCGTCGCGGTGTTTAAGATGCCACATTGTCATGGGGGTGAATTAGTCGCGGTGTTTAAGACATCACCCGGGGGATTAGTGATTACGCGGTGTTTAAGTAACGCTAATGGATGTTACGAACTCCGACAGTCTCTTACGAGTATCGTTCCCTTGTACGATTGGTTAACCATGGTTATTGTGTTGTAAGCGTAAGCAAATTATGTTATTCGAGAGATATATACATATGTATACATATATATTGTATACATATAATGTTGTATTGTCGTGTTGTAGCTAACCCTCCGGGTGTAGCTTATTGGCATTGTTCACATCGTTGTTGGCAAACTTATATTTTGTTGATGTATCTTTAGCTCATTGCTTAGTGATCTTACGGTATGCTTAGACTAGCTTGCCTTTATGTTTGGATGCTCCGGTATGCGGTATTTGCTATTTTGTGGCGTGTCCATTTTATGAATATATATGTATGTAGTATATTCTCACTCACTAAGCGTTAGCTTACCCTCTCGTTGTCGATATTTTTATGGGTTCGCATGCTTGGCGGCTCGGGTAAGCTTGGGAATTAGAGATCTCGGCTAGGTTGCTTTAGAAGATCTTGCTTTTGGACTCGATTAGGATTTGGGTAGCGTAGTCCCAAATCACCATGCTCGGTTTTGTGTAAACGTAACTAGTCGGGTCATAATGATTATAACCGGTTTACGATTTAATTAATGAACCATTGTATTAAGGAGTTTAAATCATTAATGTATGTTTTAAGTTCGATGAACTTACTTTGATAACAAATACGTTTTGGAATATGTGTAACGGGACCTAAAGTATTATTTAACGCGTATTAAAAGGAAAAATTTTATGGGCCGGTTTTAATACGGGTTGGGTTGTTTCAAGTGGTATCAGAGCATGGTCTAAGGGATTTAGGTGACTTGAGATAGGTGCATAGACTTAGACTTTTGTGTGTGCTTAATTTGTTGCGGGACTTGTAGGAGTACGGGTCGGAATAGGTTATAGTTAGTGCCTTGTTTGTAGGTGGACTAACGTTTATATTAGTAATGCGGATATTATTAATATATTATTGTGTTGTGATAATAATTCTTGCGGGTGCTTATATCGCGTAGAATTTGCGTTGTGTTGGTTTATATCATCGAGCGAAGCGGTCGTTGTACTAACGAGTCGATACGGCGTGTGTGCGTAATAAGGACTTGCAAACCTTATTACGGGTGCAAATCGTGTCAAACAAGTGATGTACGACAAATGTTTAGCAAGATGGGGCGGTGTTGTGCGTGTGATTTACACGTTCGTGGTCTAACCGCTTTGCATTCCTTAGAATGGCGACGGGAAATGGGATCGAGACGAACGACGCTGAGTTTAACGCTAGAGTTGCGGCCGCCGTTGCGGAGCAAATGAGCGCGTTTCGAGAAGAAATGGATAGGAAGTATTTCGAATTTCGAAATGGTGGAGAAATGGAGCATTGTCTTAAGAGCTTCATGAGGACTAAACCTCCGATGTATGACGGGAAACCGGATCCTTTAGTAAGCACAACTTGGATCTCGGATGTTGAAGGGTGTTTTCGTACTATTGAATGCCCTCCCGAGAAAAAGACAAGACTCGCTACTAGTTTATTGCGGGGTAGGGTGAAGGATTGGTTGGATGGTAAGATTGATCTTGTCGGTGGTGAGCCGTTTATGGCATTATCGTGGGACGATTTTAAGAAGGAATTCTTCGAGGAGTTCCGGACTTCGGCCGACTTGTCGAAATTGCGTGATGAGTTGCGAAACTTGCAACAGGGATCTATGGATTTGAATACTCTCAAGACGACCTTTATGGCGAAGACTCATTTTTGCCCGGAGTATTTAGGGAATGATCGGTTGTTGATGGAGGATTTCTATCGAACCTTGAATGATGACTTGAAGAATAAGATTAGCCGGGGTCACGCGAAATCGTTTGCGGAATTATTCGCCGTGGCTAGAGGTTTTGAGTCGTATTCACGATCAAAGAAGGGTGAACCTTCGAGCGAGAGAAGGGTTGTTTCGCATGGTGCTCCGAGTAAGAGGACTAAGGGTCCGAGTGTGAGCACGGGTGGTGCACGGACGGGTATATTGGATTCTAGTGCGTCTAGATGTTACAATTGTGGCATAAGGGGTCACAAGTCGTGGGAATGTTCGGTACCAAAAGGCGATGGCATGGTGTGCTTCAATTGCCAAGAAGAAGGACATCGTAAGTCGGAATGTCCCAAGTTAGCGGGGATGGGGCCGGCAAGGAGACGTTAAGGTACGTTTCGTTTTAATAAATATGTCTTTTGATTATTTATTAAGTGCCGTTTGAAGTTGAGTTTATTAAATGCATTGTGTTGTGCATGTTATTGATATGGGTGACGTTCCTAATGGAAGTACCCTATGACGACGTTTTGATTGACGGGCGAAGGACGTAAGACTTGGTGTAACCAAGCATTCCTTGATATTTGTAAAATGTTTCTACCAAGCCATGGAAATGGGTTGGTGTTCGGTTGTTAAGCGCGTGTTCGCTTTTGTGTTGAGGTCGATGAACCGTGAGGTTCGACGGGTGGGCTGAAACCCTTGAGATCGAGTGTTTTGAATCTCGATGTATGTTAGTAATGGAGTCTTTATGACGCGACATTAGGTGCCTCTTTTATGCCTACTAGCGTGGTGTTCGACTCCGATTATGTTGCGGTTACATTGTACTTAGGGTACCGAAGTGAAATCCTTAGGTACATGAGTGACTAGGTGTAATTTGACAAACTAAAACAATTGGATGATTGCGAAGGTATGGTTTGTGTAATCGTGGTACACTTTTTGCTCGAAGTGTTTAAGGATTGATTGAAATCCTTTGTGTGCTCAAGGCTGGAGCAAGATATGGTGACGGGTCGTGTGAGCCCAATCTTTGTAAAGTCTACCTTAGGTAGCATTGTACGGTTGTACGAGTTGTGGATATGGGACGCAGTTCCAAATGGGGGAGTTACACTCCCGCACGAGGAAGTTTTAGTGTGAGATTTCGGATGATGCTTTTGGTAGATCCGGAAAATGTTGTCGAGACTTGATTTTGGTCGATTTGTGGTAGATTACAATTTCGGATAAATTGTACTTATGGTTTGGATTTGAATTATCACCGAGGTGGTAATGTGGTAAATCTCGATTGAGAGATAATGGACGTGTTTGGCGAGCAAGGTGAAATCCTTCGGTTAAGGGAGGTGTGTGTCGGATTCTCTTCTCGAGAATAATTGTTTTGTGCCTATGTTTGATATAGGTGGTTCTTGCTCGTGTATGTGAATGGTTAGTGGTATCCGTTAGGATTCACTATGGCGTAGCAGAGTGCGATGTTACGCTACTCGTCGTTCGAGGCCAAAAGGGCGTTGATTGATGAAGCATGACTTTCGGGTCCGCTGACTTCATCATGGTATTGGTGATTGATGAAGCATGACCTTTAGGGTCCGCTGACTTCATCATGGGAGTATGCGATTGGTGGAGCATGACCTTCGGGGTCCGCTGATTTCATCATGAGCGAGGTGTTATATCGGTGAAGCATGACTTTCGGAGTCCGCTGACTTCATCCGGTGTTGAGATTGGTGAAGCATGACCTTCGGGGTCCGCTGACTTCATCATGGGATTATTGATTGGTGAAGCATGATATTCGGGTTCGCTGACTTCATCATGGTAGTGAATCGCGTGTAGTTCGGATTCACTAAGGCGCGTGTGTTTTCGGCCAGCCTTCGTGTTGTGTGATCTGTCGGTTGTTTTATACACCGATGGTGGGGTCGTAAGGACCGTGATGTTGATCTGTTGGTTGTTTTATACACCAATGGTGGGGTCGTAAGGACCGTGTTGTGTGATCGATCGGGTGTTTTTTTTATACGCCGATGGTGGGGTCGCGAGGACCATGTGGTATGATTAGTGATGCGATAGCCGTGTTTCGCTCACGTGTTGTTACGGGTGTGACGATAGTCGATTTTGTACACCTTTGTATTTGGCGTTTTCATAGTCGTTTTGGGCGCTATCGGTTTTAGCCTTTTGATTATGATGTTACGGTAGTTGCGTATTGATCGTATTGCGCACTACAAGGGATGTTTAGTGATTGGTGTTATCCGTCAGGATTCGTTGGTTCGGTCTTCATCGTTTCGGATTGTTGACCTTAGGTTGAGACTTGGTTGCTTTTAGCGTTGTACTCGGTAAGGGTACGCTAAGGGGTTGATATCTCTGTACGAGATTGGTTGAGTTTTCCCGATGTTAGGGAATGAGCATGGTTTTAGTGCTCGGATTGTGGATTTGATAAATCACGGGTGACGATTTAGTTGTTAAAGGCAATTCAGTGGGAAGAATTGCTTAGGAAAGTCGGTTTGGACTTATGTTTGAGGACCGTGAAGTGTGGTCCGTTTGGTTAAATGACAAGGATCACGAGGACGTGATCGAGTCTAAGTGGGGGAGAGTTGTAACACCCCATTTTTCCCCGTACATGATTTATAGGTGTATTGTGTATGTACGACAGGCGTATGAAGGGTTCGATACATGTTTGGGTGTTAAAGTCTTGTAGGCGAGAAAATGTGTCAGGCCACGTTGGGTGTCGCGGCGCGACAAAGGGAGCCGCGGCGCGGCGTTTCAAATAAATCCAGATCAGAAAGCTTGTTAACAAAGTCACCAGTTCGAAGCAATCGTCGCGGCGCGACGAATTAGTCCGCGGCGCGGCGAATGGTGTGAACTGGCACCAGATTCTTGTAAATTTAAATGAAGTTCAAGGGCAATTTGGTCTTTTCGCGTTTGAGCCAGATTGGAGGATTTAACCTCATCCATTCATTTCATTTCTCATTTTAATTTCCCTTTTCTTTTCATTTTTCCTCTCAAACTCAAACACCCATTTGATTTCAAAAGGATTTTTGGAAAGGAAGGATCGGGAGTTGACCCTTGGCGTAGTTGACAAGTGTGTTCTCCTCGTTCTTAGCTACACGGTGATACTAGTGGTAAGCTCTAACTCCGAAATTCATTTTCGTGTTCATCATTCAAGTTTAGGGCTTTTGATTGTATGATTCATAGGTGAAACCCATTTAGTTGTTAATTGAAGGTTAACACCAAGATTCGGGTTTTTTGTTGTTAATGTCGGGTTTTGGGTTGGTGTGCAAGTTCATGCTTGTAAGACTTGTAAATGGTGTATAATCACTAGTATTAGTGATTATTGAGGTTTTGGGGACATTTAGGGTTCTTGGAGTTGACTAATTTTGACTAGAGCCAAAATTAGGGTTTGGTGATGATTTTGATCCGATTGTTGATTTATTAAGGTTTATAAACTTAAAATGGATTAAGTTGAAGTATTAAACCGAGTTAAATGTGTTTTGGTGTCAAGACTTGTAAACAGTGAGATTTTGACTTAATGGGTCAAAATTAGGGTTTTGGTGTCAAAATGGGTGATACATGTGTTTAACACTTGTGTTTGGGTTTACTTGGCATATTAGGACCATTTTCACCCGTGTTAGTAATTATTGGTTAGTTTGGGCGCGGTTTGTACTTGGAATTACATTTGGGTCGAATTTGCACTAAGTGTCAAATTGGGTTGGTTTGTAAATCCAATCTAAGTGTGTTGTTGAATTTGTGATAATGGAATAGGTACTTTCCATTGACGAGTTGTGGATTACTTGGTTGCATTCATCAAGGCTTAAGGTGAGTGTTAATATCCTACGCATATGTATGTGTAGGATGGGTGCGGGTCGGGTGAAGTGGTTCTCGGTTATAGAGCTCACTTCACATATAGGTGGATTGATGGACTTGTGTGTAGGTCCAATTGGCACGGTTGTGCATTTTGGTTGACCATCTTTGACGAGGTGCACACCTTGCGTGTACTCTATCACATGGGCGTGTGATGTGGATTATATAACCCCAATGGCGAAGGGTTAATATTGTGAGTGGAATAATTATGCGTGTACGTATATAATGTATTTATTTGTGTAGTATGAATGTGGTATTGTCGCTGTGTTCAAGACACCACATTCTAAGTAACGAGTAGTAGTGTCGCGGTGTTTAAGACACTACTCATTGTTTGATTGGCATGTGGTATTGTCGCGGTGGTTAAGACACCACATTGTCATGGGAGTGGAATTGTCGCGGTGTTCAAGACACCACTCATTATTTTGATTGACGTGTGGATTCGTCGCGGTGTTTAAGACGCCACATTGTCATGGGGGTGAATTAGTCGCGGTGTTTAAGACATCACCCGGGGGATTAGTGATTACGCGGTGTTTAAGTAACGCTAATGGATGTTACGAACTCCGACGGTCTCTTACGAGTATCGTTCCCTTGTACGATTGGTTAACCATGGTTATTGTGTTGTAAGCGTAAGCAAATTATGTTATTCGAGAGATATATACATATATATACATATATATTGTATACATATAATGTTGTATTGTCGTGTTGTAGCTAACCCTCCGGGTGTAGCTTATTGGCATTGTTCACATCGTTGTTGGCAAACTTATATTTTGTTGATGTATCTTTAGCTCATTGCTTAGTGATCTTACGGTATGCTTAGACTAGCTTGCCTTTATGTTTGGATGCTCCGGTATGCGGTATTTGCTATTTTGTGGCGTGTCCATTTTATGCATATATATGTATGTAGTATATTCTCACTCACTAAGCGTTAGCTTACCCTCTCGTTGTCGATATTTTTATGGGTTCGCATGCTTGGCGGCTCGGGTAAGCTTGGGAATTAGAGATCTCGGCTAGGTTGCTTTAGAAGATCTTGCTTTTGGACTCGATTAGGATTTGGGTAGCGTAGTCCCAAATCACCATGCTCAGTTTTGTGTAAACGTAACTAGTCGGGTCATAATGATTATAACCGGTTTACGATTTAATTAATGAACCATTGTATTAAGGAGTTTAAATCATTAATGTATGTTTTAAGTTCGATGAACTTACTTTGATAACAAATACGTTTTGGAATATGTGTAACGGGACCTAAAGTATTATTTAACGCGTATTAAAAGGAAAAATTTTATGGGCCGGTTTTAATACGGGTTGGGTTGTTTCAATCAGTTACCTTTATGTTTTACAAGTCTGTAAACGGTTGGTTTTTGACCCTGTGATCTTGAACCCTTGGTTCATGAATCCTTTCTATTCGCATGCCTAGTGCCTCCACTTTCTGCTTTATTGCAACTCTTTCTTGTTCCTCGTTCCTCTATCTGCTGGATCCCCAATTGTTTCTCCACACCTAGGTATTCTTCCATTCCTTGTTTCCCCCCAACAAACTTGTCATTCAACACCACCTGCTCGTCTACCCGTGAGTCTATCGGTTCGTCTACTTGTTCGACTACCTATTGCATATTTTCTGTCGTGTCATGATGTTCTATCATGTCATGATGTTCTGTCTTGTCATGATGTTCAGGTGTTGTAGCTGTTTCATGTGTTCTAGTATTTACTCTTTGCACCACCCTTTGCACCTCCTTAACTACAAATTCATGTACATTTTCCATTGTTACTAATTGGTCTCCCTTATGTTTCTTACTGTATTTGCTATATCCTAGTGTGCTACTAACACCCCGGGTTCTACCGCCGTGTTCTTTCCAGACATTAACTAACAAGGCATCCTCACCTTGTTTATCTGCCATAACCTGGAACAAAACAAGAAAATTAATCGGATATAAAACAATTCTAGGTTATTAGGGCTATAAATACAAATTAAAGTATATTACAATGTTATCTATAAGGGACACACTCTTATATGGAATTATTGGCCTCTTCGTTTCTTTATTCCGCTTCATCCTTCTCAACACATAATTCCTTGCAGCAGGATCGGCGATATCGTGGTATACGGTATGATTTTCAGGTTCATTTTTCTCCATCTCCCATTGTTCTATATGGCCTCGATAATTTGAACGACCAACACGGGCGTAATTTTCTTTTGGTTGTTTCGAGGCGTTTAATCTTCCTTGTTCTCGTAATGCCTTTACAATTTGCATGGGATTAAAAGCATATCACAATATAACTCCATACATGTTAAAAAGCAACTGAACAACACTAACCTTTTTTGCTGGTGTATCTTCAAGTTTACAAAATTGTCTCTATTTTGCTGGACTTATGAAACCGTAATCTTGCACTTCTTCATAAGGACACAAGCCTTGATCCATATACGTTCTTAACTTAGCCCCGAATCTCTTAAAAGCCCCGTTGCAATGATGAAGCGTTTCTTTTTTAGCAAAATTATCTTTGATAAAATGATGTTCCTGTAAATATTTTTACATATTTAATTAAAAGATAGTTAAACTAATTCTTAAATAAGAAGTGATATTAGTTGTTCATTAAGTTTAACATGGCAGAAAAAATATAGAAGCAATAATATGAAACAAAATTTTTATAATTTATGATTTCATACCTTGATGTCCAACCATAATGCTTCTTTCTCATCTTGAGATACTAGTTTCCAATCATCCTCAAGAAAATCAATCCTACGCCTAGTAAGAACACCTAAGTTACTGGTAAAGTCGCTTGATTTTTTCCCGTCGCCTGCCCAAATTGGTCAAATTCAACCGCAAATGGAATCACTGATTTCTCTTTAAGTTTGTTAACACCTCGTTTAGGCTTATTGTTTTGGTTCTGTATACATGGAAAAAACAATACTAAGAATTTAACAATACTAACAATAATAAGAATACTAAAAATACTAGTTCAAGATATACCTATGATATAAGTGAATTCATACACATACCATGTTTTTTGCTGGTGTATCAGGTTCTTGAATTTGTCGAGCTCCTGCAGTTTGCTACACAGTTTGTGGGATTGTATATGGAACTAGATTGATTAACTGTCGGTTTGTAATTGCTATTTGAAGGAGTTTGGATCACTGCCAGGGTTTGTGTAAATGAATCGAAGAGTAAACGAGACTGGCGGTTTGTGTCAATTAAGATTGGAGGTTGTTTTGTGTCAATTAGGGTTGGCGGTTATTTTGAAATTTTCGAGAAGAATTTGGTAGGTGATTTGGCGATTTTGGCTGATGAACTTTTTAGGAGAGGAGGTTTATTTATTTTTAATTTCCTTTAGTAAAATAATTAAATTGTGCATTACAAAATAAAGTAAATAGTTCATGGTAAAAAAATTAACAAAAAACTTGTTGCATAAGTTAAAAAAAATAGATTCATATTTGTACAAAAAAATCAAATACATCATGTGTTTTAACAATTTTTATGTGTCTACGACCTCGTCTCCTTCCTGAGGGTCTTCTCTAAAGTAGATTGTATTATTTCCAACAACTTCATTCAAAGGTTCAACACCGACTGAAAATGGCGGTGACTCGTCAAATTGGTCGTACTCATCCTCATCAATAACGTTCTCGACACCAACAATCCGCCGTTTTCCATACTGAACCACATGCTGATACGGCCGAAACGGACGGTTTTATTTGTGCGGTGTCGTCGGGCCGCAGCGCGCCAGAATCAACCACCAAGGGGGTGGGTACTGTTTTAAATCTATATTTAGTGGGGCCTAAATCGTACTACTCCTTAGTATGAGTAATGGATGTATGACCTAGAGTCGTATTTTTGAGATATCAGTAGAATCGAACCTATATTTAAGCCTAAGATAGTTATGAAGGAGTAGTGATTACTTAATTTTGGAATTTTCTAATTTATAAGACAGATAAAGTAAATGCGATAAAATTCGTAATTCAGATAAGGTTAAAGTGAGCGCATACTATGATTTCATCAGTTATTCTACCGAGATTATGGAATGCTGGCTCATGAATAGGCAGAGACCTTGTATTCATTACACTGGTCCTAAACGCCCCTGTCATAAGACATGTCACTGGGTACTGCATTAGGCTTGAAGATTCTGAATAGACAGCAACGTCCCTTACCCCCGATGAAAGGACCCGTTCATACCGATTATAGACGATTCCCAATAGTTGATTTCATTGCGAGGTACTTGACCTCTATATGATACATTTTACAAACATTGCATTCGTTTTTAAAAAGACAAACTTTTATTACATCGAAAGTTGATGGCATGCATACCATTTCATATTATATCCAACTATAAATGACCTAATCTGTCATTTACTTAATAATAATCTCTATTGAACTCAACGACTTGAATGCAACGTCTTTTGAAATATGCCATGAATGACTCCAAGTAATATCTCTAAAATGAGCAAATGCACAGCGGAAGATTTCTTTCATACCTGAGAATAAACATGCTTTCAAGTGTCAACCAAAAGGTTAGTGAGTTCATTAGTTTATCGTAAACAATAAAATTCATCATTTTAATAGACCACAATATTTAAATATAGTACACCTATCTCGTGTACAAAACCATATTTCATAATGCTTAGCAGAGTAGGTTCGTATCCTTTTCTCCCCAGTAGGTTGCGTCGCGATTTTTAATAATCGTACACATATCTCGTGCACAAAAACTAATACACATAAACTGTGTATAAAAGTCATTCATACGAACTACAAACACCTGGTAATTGACCTTAAGAAAATGCATATCTAATATCCCCCGCATACCGGCATTCCGCACGGTCATGCAAAAAGCATACAATCAGGCCACTCTTTTAAATATGATGGTTGTGTACACCTCACAAACAGATCATATCTTTTAAAGCTGGCGGTTGTATACCTATTTCGAAGTACTAAAGCAGTTCAAATTCTCTGACTGGGGCTTGTTAGTGCCCATAGATCTATCTTCAGGATTCGCGTCAATTTGGGGCTCGGTTCCCAAATTCTCAGATTACCAGACTAAAAGGGGTGATATCCGGTGTACTCATAATAACTCATTCGTAGAATGTTTTTTAGTACTTGTGTCTATTTCGTCAAACATTTATAAAAACATTTCATGTATTCGCAGTTCAAAATATATTTCAATTGCATTTAATAAAGCAGTTGTAAAAACAACGCATGTATTCTCAGTTCCAAAAATGTAAAGAGTAAAAGGGAATCAAATGAACTCACAATATTGTATTTTGTAGTAAAAATACATATGACGACATGGAACAAGTGTGGGTTTGGCCTCGGATTCACGAACCTATATCATTCATTTATATATGAAAACGTATACTGAAAATCACATAATTTTATTTACTAATATATGTTATTTATGTAATTGTATTTATATAAAATTCTTTTCTAAATTTCATTTAAAACCGTATATTTATATTATATTTTAATTTATGTGTTATATATGTTTATTTCGTATATATATATATATATATATATATATATATCTAAAATGATTATTATAGTTATATTAGTATCTATATATATCTAGTATTATATTAAAAATACCTAATTTGTTATATGTGGTCATATATATAATGATAATATGTTTTTCATATAGTTATATGGAATATCAATATATTTATAGTATATATAATAAGTGTGTTTTTATTTACAAAATATTTATTTTTTAAAAATGATTGTTTTGATATTAATGTTTTACTAATGATAATAATAATAACTTTATTTGTAATGAAAATATTAATAATAATAATGATATTGTTAATAATAATTATAATAATCTTAATAACTATAACAATGATATTAATGCTAGTATTAATAAAAATAATAATGTTAATTTCAATACTAATGTTAGTAATAATAATACTTTTATCGATCATTTTAATACTAATGATAATAATTTTTAATAGTTATAATAATAATTATATTACTAATAATAATAATGTTGATAATTATAATAATGATGATCTTAATAATAATTTTATCTATAATATTTAATAATACTAATAATAATATAATAATAATACTAATAATAATAGCAATAACACTAATAATTTATAATAACAATGATAATAATAATAATAATAAAAATAATAATAACAACAATCATAATAATAAAAATAATAAAAATAATAATAACTACCTTAGAAAAGGCTTCTAAAAAGAATGTGCCTCACACGAGGCTCGAAACCTCGACCTCTCGAAAACCCGCTAACACGCTAAACCATTCAACTGATCCTGTTTTTCTGATCTAATCTAACAGCTATATAATATAACCTGTACGTTTTTCTGTTTCACTTTCTTCTTTACTAACTCAAATTGATCAGAGCAACATCAAAATCAAAACCACCAATTACTAAACGATCTAATTTCATTAATTGAAACAGAAACGAGTTGTAATTGTGATTGGAATTAATCAGAGAAAGAAAATAAATATTTTTTTTTAAGAACAGATGTGAAGACCCGTTATGAACTCAAGATCCAAATTTGAATTCTAGCTTATTTTATAAAAAACTTATAACATGAAATAGGAGGTAAAACGTTCCTAGAAACTTTCTGGATCGTCAATTTGAATTGAAACATCAGCATGAATACAAATTTTTCTATGAACACATCAGTTGACTTTTTGAAAACTAAAGTTTGACTTCGAAATTCTTACTCGATATTAGAAATTGAGGGATACAACTTTGCAGAAACAATCACTAGAGGATTCCTAACGCAAGTGTATTTTTAGATTTTGAAATGGAAATCAAATTCGAATTATGGAGTAATTTGTCAAGAACAGAGGTGTCGACCTATGTTCTTCCTCTTTCTGTTTTAAATTCAATAAATTGAGTTAAATGAAATTGATATTTGATAAAGATGATGTGAGAGCTGATCGATTTTTACTCCAAACATTGCACAACCTATTTATTAAATATAGATTGATAATTGACAGAATTATTCGATTCAGCGAGAAGAGTTAAAAAAATATAAAGGTGGAAAATGACTCTCAACGGATTTGGTTTTATTCTATGATAAACGAATCAATTAGCAGACAGAAACAAGAATAACACTGTAATGATCGTGATGCAAAAACATAATTGGGTTCTGTAGGTACTTTTATTTATAATTAATATTAATTTAAATAATTTTGTAAATATAGATATATTAATAATAATAATAATAATAATACTATTAATATTATAATAAAATACTGATAATTATAACAATAGAATTAATAATAATAATAATATTATTAATCAAAATCATACTAATATTATTAATAATAATTTTATTATTAATAATAACAATTAAATAATAATAATACATATAATAATAATAATATTTAGGATGATTATACTAATAGTTATAATACTGTTTTTAATGATATTATTTAATGATCAAATTAGTAAATTGTATTATTTATAATAATAATGGTATATATCAATGATAATGCTTCTTAATGATAATACTTAATAAAAAACGATTATAAACGATTCTCAATAGTTGATTTCATTGCGAGGTACTTGACCTCTATATGATACATTTTTGCAAACATTGCATTCATTTTTAAAAAGACAAACTTTCATTACATCAAAAGTTGACGGCATGCATACCATTTCATAATATATCCAACTATAAATGACCTAATCTGTCATTTACTTAATAATAATCTCTATTAAACTCAACGACTTGAATGCAACGTCTTTTGAAATATGCCATGAATGTCTCCAAGTAATATCTCTAAAATGAGCAAATGCACAGCGGAAGATTTCTTTCATACCTGAGAATAAACATGCTTTCAAGTGTCAACCAAAAGGTTGGTGAGTTCATTAGTTTATCGTAAACAATAAAATTCATCATTTTAATAGACCACAAGATTTAAATACAGTACACCTATCTCGTGTACGAAACCATATTTCATAATGCTTAACAGAGTAGGTTTGTATCCTTTTCTCCCCCGTAGGTTGCCTCGCGATTTTTAATAATCGTACACATATCTCGTGCATAAAACTAATACACATAAACTGTGTATAAAAGTCATTCATACGAACTACAAACACCTGGTAATCGACCTTAACAAAATGCATCTAGAATATCCCCCGCATACCGGCATTCCGCACGGTCATGCAAAAAGCATACAATCAGGCCACTCTTTTAAATATGATGGTTGTGTACACCTCACAAACAGATCATATCTTTTAAAGCTGGCGATTGTATACCTATTTCAAAGTACTAAAGCAGTTCAAATTCTCTGACTGGGGCTTGTTAGTGCCCATAGATCTATCTTTAGGATTCGCGTCAATTTGGGGCTCGGTTCCCAAATTCTCAAATTACCAGACTAAAAGGGGTGATATCCGGTGTACTCATAATAACTCATTCGTAGAATGTTTTTCAGTACTTGTGTCTATTTCGTCAAACATTTATAAAAACATTTCATGTATTCGCAGTTCAAAATATATATTTCAATTACATTTAATAAAGCAGTTGTAAAAACAGCGCATGTATTCTCAGTTCCAAAAATGTAAAGAGTAAAAGGGAATCAAATGAACTCACAATATTGTATTTTGTAGTAAAAATACATATGACAACATGGAACAAGTGTGGGTTTGACCTCGAATTCACGAACCTATATCATTCATTTATATATTAAAACGTATACTGAAAATCACATAATTTTATTTACTAATATATGTTATTTATGTAATTGTATTTATATAAAATTCTTTTCTAAATTTCATTTCAAATCGTAAAATTATATTATATCTTAATTTATGTGTTATATATATATATATATATATATATATATATATATATATATATATATATATATATATATATATATATATATATATATATATATATATCTAAAATGATTATCTATATATATCTAGTATTATATTAAAAATACCTAATTTGTTATATGTGGTCATATATATAATGATAATATGTGTTTCATATAGTTATATGGAATATCAATATATTTATAGTATATATAATAAGTGTGTTTTTATGTACAAAATATTTATTTGTTAAAAATGATAGTTTTGATATTAATGTTTTACTAATGATAATAATAATAACTTTATTAGTAATGAAAATATTAATAATAATAATGATATTGTTAATAATAATTATAATAATCTTAATAACTATAACAATGATATTAATGCTAGTATTAATGAAAATAATAATGTTAATTTCAATACTAATCTTATATATAACAATACTTTTATCGATCATTTTAATACTAATGATAATAATTTTTAATAGTAATAATAATAATTATATTACTAATAATAATAATGTTGATAATTATAATAATGATGATCTTAATAATAATTTTATCTATAATATTTAATAATACTAATAATAATATAATAATAATACTAATAATAATAGCAATAACACTAATAATTTATAATAACAATGATAATAATAATAAAAATAATAATAACAACAATCATAATAATAATAATAATAATAATAATAATAATAATAATAATAATAATAATAATAATAACTACCTTAGAAAAGGCTTCTAAAAAGAATGTGCCTCACACGAGGCTCGAACCCTCATCCTCTCGAAAACCCGCTAACACGCTAAACCATTCAACCGATCCCGTTTTTCTGATCTAATCTAACAGCTATATAATATTACCCGTACGTTTTTCTGTTTCACTTTCTTCTTTACTAACTCAAATCGATCAGAGCAACATCAAAATCAAAACCACCAATTACTAAATGATCTAATTTCATTAATTGAAATATAAACGAGTTGTAATTGTGATTGGAATTAATCAGAGAAAGAAAATAAATAAAAAAAATTTAAGAACAGATGTGAAGACCCGTTATGAACTCAAGACCCAAATTTGAATTCTAGCTTGTTTTATAAAAAACTTATAACATGAAATACGTGGTAAAACGTTCCTAGAAACTTTCTGGATCGTCAATTTGAATTGAAACATCAACATGAATACAAATTTTTCTATGAATACATCAGTTGACTTTTTGAAAACTAAACTTTGACTTCGAAATTCTTACTCGATATTAGAAATTGAGGGATACAACTTTGCAGAAATAATCACTAGAGGATTCCGAACGCAAGTGTATTTTTAGATTTTGAAATGGAAATCAAATTCGAATTATGGAGTAATTTATCAAGAACAGAGGTGTCGACCTATGTTCTTCCTCTTTTTGTTTTAAATTCAATAAATTGAGTTAAATGAAATTGATATTTGATAAAGATGATGTGAGAGCTGATCGATTTTTACCCCTGACATTGCACAACTCGTTTATTAAATATAGATTGATAATTGACAGAATTATTCGATTCAGTGAGAAGAGTTAAAAAATATAAAGGTGGAAAATGACTCTCAACCGATTTGGTTTTATTCTATGATAAACGAATCAATTAGCAGACAGAAACACGAATAACACTGTAATGATCGTGATGCAAAAACATAATTGGGTTCTGTAGGTACTTTTATTTATAATTAATATTAATTTAAATAATTTAGTAAATATAGATATATTAATAATAATAATACTATTAATATTATAATAAAATACTGATAATTATTACAATAGAATTAATAATAATAATATTATTATTAATCAAAATCATACTAATATTATTAATAATAATTTTATTAATAATAATAAAAATTAAATAATAATACATATAATAATAATAATATTTAGGATGATTATACTAATAGTTATAATAATGTTTTTAATGATATTATTTAATGATCAAATTAGTAAATTGTATTATTTATAATAATAATAGAATATATATCAATGATAATGCTTCTTAATGATAATACTTAATAATAATACTAGTAATATCAAGTTACATGTTTCAATTTATATATATATATATATATATATATATATATATATATATATATATATATATATATATATATGTATATATATATATATGTATATATATATATATATATATATATGTATATATATATATATATATATATATATATATATATATAACAATAATACAGATAATAATATTAATAACAATAATGAGAGTAGTACTAACTATTTTGATATAAAAAATTATGCTTATCAAATCTCATATATATATACTAGATATCAAATTAATAATGCTGGTATTAATATTAAGAATAAAAGTAATATAATATCTATGTCTTAACTTGTAATTAAGTTTAATATAATAATGTTACATTTTATTAATTATGTAATACTTATACTGTATAATAACATATTTGAATATTTAATATTTATGTATATTATATTCATATTACTAATTTCATATAATATTAATTGTGTACAGAATTCATATATATATATCTATATACATTTATTTTCACACAATTGTTCGTGAATCGTCGGAATTGGTCAAAGGGTAATTGCATATATGAAATCAGTTCCGAATTTTTAGACTCAACATTATAGACTTTGCTTATCGTTTCGAAATCAAATACGAATTAAGTTTAAATTTGGTCGGAAATTTTCGGGCCGTCACACCCGACGCCCGTGCAGTCTGACTACAGACATACACATTCAGACGGCTCATCCAATTGAGCGACTCAGTTGGGTGACGTATTAACATTCCACAATGGTCTAAACTTTCTTAAGAATAATAGAATACATGGTTTACCATATCCGAGAGACGTGATGTTTTTTCAATGCTTTCGTTAATGATTGGTTTTAAAAGATAGTTAGGCCCTTTAAAAAGAGTTCAACCATAAAGAACACCATGGCCAAGTCAAGCTGACTTCCATGAACACGTTCAGTTATCCTAACAGTCCAATCCTTTATGTGTCTAAACAAAAAGTTCCTTAATTAACTAAGAATCCCTCAAGCGGGGTGCAATGCTTGAGACCTCGTTATGGTGCAGTGTACTAATCAACACTAACCGGGTTCCATGGCCTTACTTAGTAGAGGTACAGCTTACAACAACCGCTGTGCTTCAGCGTGCACGTACGAAGTTTATATGCTTGGCGACTACACTAGCATGGTCTGGGACCGACAATGTACTAAGGGTCTAGTCAGATGTTTCACTACGAAAGAGTCCTCAGTCGGAATCCAAAGCTTGATAGACTTACTACAACCGGTGTGCCTCAGTCGATCTTACGTTGTATCCGATAGACTTCTCTTACCAAGGGGTGACACAGATAGTGTACTCTGAATCGGGGTTCGCGACTTCCCAATAACAGAGACAATAACTACGTTCTATTAGTTGGAAAAGCGATTGAGTTTAAAGTATAATCGGAAAGTATTTCAACAGCATACACAAACCATAACATTATTTCGGCATTATAACTGCTTACCTCATAGCATACACTAAAGATAACTACTCGCTAATCGTGGCAACAATATCACAGAGCATAATGATAGAAGACATTATATAAAGATAAAGGATAGAAGTACCAGTAGATTAAAAGAGTTCCGAATACAAAAGTGACAACTTCAAGACTCCAGACTGCTCCTAATACAATCTTTGGTGTTCTTCTCCGGGTACTAGGTTTCTCGAACGGAGTCGAAGGCCTTGAGAGTATGACTAATATCGGCTAAAAAGTCATGTTTTTACCCCCGATATTGAGTCCCAAAAGTATAAAGTTCAAAACTTTGTTGACAAAATAATTGCTTTTTCAGTTAAATTTGTAGGTAAAGTAATTACAAAGACGATGCAAAAAGAATCAAGAGAAACGGAGCTAAAACGAAGATTCTAGAGCGAAAACGGTGAAAGACAGGAAATCAAGTTATGATCCAGGGAATCAGCAAGCCAAACGGCTTGCCAAACGGGCTGTCAAACGGCCTGCCAGTATGGCAAATGGCCTGCCAAACGCCCAGATCAAACGGCCTCATTAAACGGCTTGGCTTAGCAAACTGGCTCAGCAAATGGCTTGCCAAATGGCCTGTCAGCCGTTTGTAGAAAAATTTTGTGCTTATTTAAAGGCTTTTTGTCATCCAATTTCAACACACCTCTCTTCACTCTCTCACTACAATACACTTTCTCTCACTAGAGCTTTCAAGGCATTCTCACCTCCTAGCGGGAAATTAATTACCCGTAGGCGAACGCCGAAGATTGTAATAGGAGCGGTCTAGAGGATGTCAGCACTTGTAATGGTCCAGATCTCGTCTGTAAACGGTGAACGCTTTCCTTAATTCAATAAAGTTATCTTGTTATCTTAAGTTGCTTTCGTCTTGCATGCTTATCTGTCTGTTACGAATGTTTATTATATGTTGAATACTTTATCTGAGACTTATCATACTGTTATGCTGAAACCCTTTTCGCTTATTCACGTGGATATAACCTAGTATTAGGACCTGATCAACCCTAGGATACAAGGTAAGTAGTTATGTGTGCTTAACGTCACAATAGGGATATAGTACCTACGTATAAATAGCCATTTATTCATCAAAGAAGAGCTGCCCATTTAGGTTAGAGTTAGCAACATAGAGTTCAGTGAACACTAGCTTACTCAAAAACATGATTCGCATTAGAAGCAATGTTCTTGAGATGTTGTAAGATGATCCGGGTTTGAATAAGTGATCGCAAAGGAGAGACCCTAATCCAATTAGCAATACCTTAGAATATCTAAGATTGCACATCTGTTAATGTTAAGGCATAGCATAGTGTTAAGTTGTGGAATATTGCTTTAGTTAGACCAACTTGGATTAAGAAAAGCCGAGACTTTCCTTTATGGGTATACCACTTTGTTCATGTACCTAGGATTCTATCCATAAGGTCATTTAAACCCTTTAGGTTAACGTTGGGAGTAGGGATATCCATCTTAGCCAGAGGCCTAAACTCTTAGTGATAAATCAGTTAGGTTTATAGCCCAGTTGATTGAGGTTTAGTGTTTATCCTAGGCAGTTAAACTCTTGTGATAATTTCCCTTCAGAATTCTATTCTCCATACCTATCTATATCTATCTTTATAAGTTCAATTACTGTTTTATTTAGTTAATCTTAATCTATCACCTCTTGTCACTATGGTTAACTATATAGGCACTTTTGTCCCACGTTACTGAGCAAACATACAAAAATACGAACCTGAGTTATATTTACCACTTACTCGTTAAAAGGAAGACAAGTAGGTGAGTTATAGCTAGGAAACCCCAGGTAAATATAAATGATAAAACCATTACTCTCTTGTGGTAGCTAATTCTGACGTGTTGCGACCTAACGACACCGCACAAACAAAGCCGTCTGTTTTGGCCATATCATAAGTAGATGCAAGTTTTTGGCGCCGCTGCCGGGGACTTATTTTCTGTCCGTTAAGGTAATCGTTGATTCTGTCGAAATATCCGAGACTCTTGAGTTGTGTCTAAGAAAGACAATTATACACGAACTTGGTTGTTGGATTTTCCGAACAGTATCCAATTATATTGGAACCAAAAGGATCCTGCCTCTTCGTTGTCTGCCTGGCCACTTGTTTCAAAGATAAATTAACAAGAAACACACATGCTTAACAAGCAGGGAGTTTGTCAGTATAGGATTTAAAGTTGCCATTACAGTAAACCCTTTTCAAAAGTATAAAAACAAAATATTAATTATGGTATTAATTTCTGTAGATTCCAGTTCAAACTTAACTGACTACGAAGAAAGTGCGAAAGGCAGTTGCTCTCCAAGAACTTCAGAAACTGGCGAAGTTTTTCTTTACAAACCTAAAACAAATCTAAACCCTGATGAATCTCATCAAGAATTAGTTCTTGATCCTTGTAGCCTAAGAAGCCGGATAATTTCATCTGACTTAGAGATTTCATTTCTTTTGGATAAGTTTTACTCAAATGAACCAGGATTCAACCCTCTTCACGATCCAAAAGGGAGGCTCAGTCTTAACAAACTCCTGATTATAGAAGATGAAATACGGGAAGAATATCCAACTATTTTCAATTTTCCAGACTTGTTTGAATTTAATCCCAAAGAGAAACGACACATTGATAAAACAAAAGCTCCATTTACTGGAAATCTGTTAAATCCTAGTAGAAGGTTAGACGTCTATAGAGAATTCATTAGGCACCTCTATTCCTCAGATTTCCCGTTCTCAACATTTCAAATCAATCTGTTAAAAGAGCTGCGTTCTCAAGTTCGTTCTCTTCACAAACTGTTAAAAGAATGTGAGGATGATATTTTTGTCAAGTATCGGGATGCAGAAATTGATTTCAAATTCGATTTAGAGTCATTCGTCAGTTTTCTCCCCCACTTCACCAATAAGGAAGTTTATCCAATTCATATAAACCGTTATGTCGCTGCAATGATCTCTGAATTAGAATTTTGGGTTGAAAGCAAGAAACCTAACCCTATTTCAAAATATGGAAATCGAGATTTCTTTTACTTTGATCCAGCCTCATTTCTCATCAAAAGATTAATTGAAGCTTTTCCAGATTCTATCGAGGAAAGAATACATCAGAATTTCTTCACAAAAGAAAGAAAATATATTCTGAACTCGTACAAATCCTCACTATGTCAAAATTTCCATTTACAACCCCGCAAAGGAAGATCATTCGGGAAATATCTACAAATTCTAAATTTACTATCGGTGATCCTGACTGCGCGGAAGATCTTTTATTTCAAGACACGGTGTCAAAACTTCTTTTTGAACTTAATTATCGAGATACTGGACCAAGGGATGGAATTTCAAACATTAAAAAAGTTAGAAGGGCTTTGGTTAAACTTATGGACGATATCGGAGAACTACAAAAGTGTGAGCGCAAGATGTTAAGTGATTTGGAAATATTTTCGGTACACTTCGCTGATTTGCTCTGGATGGTCAAAGAAGCTTTAAACTTGTCTTTCTTCCCACGTCATTTCTGAAATTTAGTTGTGGAACCTGTGTAATTTGTGTTTTTAATAAAATAAAATATTTTAATTTTACTCCGTCCATTTGTCTTTTTAATTTATAAAATAACTGGATTAAAATCAGAAGCAAAATTTTATTTATCTTTCATTAGCCTCGTTAAATTTTAAAATTTTAAAAATTAAAAATTCAAAAGTCGGGTCGGGGGAATAAGCCCGTGAGCCGCACGGGCCCATTTTTCTTTCTTATTTTCTTCTCCTCCTCTCCTTTTCTCCTTCCCTTTTCTTTTCTTTTTTCTCTTCTTCTTCTTCTTCCTGGGAACCCACGGCCGACGCATCACCTCACCACCAACCTCAAATCTTGACCGTTTTCAACGATTCAAAGCTCAAATCCGACTCTCTCGTACCTCCTAAACACGTTTATATCATCAATTTGGTGTA
This sequence comes from Rutidosis leptorrhynchoides, assembly GCF_046630445.1. NCBI lineage: Eukaryota > Viridiplantae > Streptophyta > Magnoliopsida > Asterales > Asteraceae > Rutidosis > Rutidosis leptorrhynchoides. The sequence continues at coordinate 571,039,196 of NC_092335.1, read as the reverse complement.
AAAGGTTCTCTTTCTTGGTCAAAATTTGAATTCTTACTCAAGGTCAAATTTTTGACTTTTGAGAAAAATTATGTTTTAGGCCCAATTTTGGATTCCTTTATGCTTAGTTAGATAATGTGATTGTTATGTGTTAGTTTTTAGGTTCGATTGAAGTACTTTGGATAGTTTTTAGCTCTCGATTCGCTAGTTGAGGTTTTAGGGTTGAAATTGGTGAAATTCTTGGAAAATTGATGTTTTGCTAGCTTATTTAGGCTTAGTGATTCATTTAGAATGCTTAAAAACTAATTTTGGAACAATGTATACTTGTTTGCTTAAATTTGACATTTTGGTAAAACTACACTTAATTAGGATTAGGGTTTTTTCTATAGTTAAAATGTTTTTAAAACTTAGGATTGCCTTAAAACTAGTCCAAATGAAGATATCATTGGTTTGCTCATGAAAATGTAGCTTAGTCTTTGATTTTCCTTATTTTGTACGTTTTGAACAAAATGATTATTTTTCGGTAAAACGACCTTAATCTTTGACTTAAGAATGTTATAGCTCAAGTTTGGTGATTAAAAATATTAAGGTAATTAAAAATGGTTTTTAGAACCATTGTATGCTTACAAATCATCACATTTTGATCAAAATTGCTTATTACGACTAACTCGCTATAATTATTATTTTTAGCATTATTTATTGTAATCACGGGTACGCTTTGAATTTTGCTTAAAAGTAAGTTTGTAGTAGGATTAGATATTGTTTGCGGTAATTTTGGCTATATTTGACTATAACAGGAATTTGGAAAATGCCATTTTTAAAGCCCTCATTTCGAATTTTTTTCGAAAAATATATGCATATTTTAATTCTAAGTCTTAATCTTTTGGAACATAACCTATGTTACTTGACTTTTGCAGATAGCTAATCGCATACCAGCAGAATATGAGTTGCCCCATTAGCTTCTCGGGCAAGATGATCCAGCAGATAATGAGCCATTTATGAGGACCTGGATTAATCGGCCAAAAGGGGCTAACAAATATATTAACTGGACGATTATGAAACAGTGTGGATGGGCCGAAGAGCTTAGGGCAATCTTGAATGTTAGAGTAAACATGAGAACAAATAGAGCCTGGCAAAACCTGTTTGAGATAAATGAAAAAGCGTACGATCAGCCATATGCAGAATTTATGGCAACTTGGAGGTTTGACTCGAACGTTGATCAAGAGGATTACAGTGATCAAAAGTGTATCCACTTTCGCCACCAAAATCAGACGTACCACCTATCTCTTGCACAGTTTGCAAGGTATTTAGAACTGTACAAACCGTCACAGCTCAACAGTTCCATATTCAAGAGGGGGTACACCACCTTGAACAACATAGACTACCAAGCTTTCTGGCACGAATACACCTCCGATAATGAGCCATGGAGATCAAGTAAAAAGGCTTCGAAATTCATCAATCCCATACACCGCATCCTTCACCACCTTATCACTAAAACCCTTCACCCAAAAGCCCAACATGGTGGTGCTGTTACCATTAACGATATGCGCCTGATGCACGCCATGATACACAACCAGAATATGCAACTCGCACACCTCCTGGCCCAGGAATTTACTAATGAAAAGAATTCGGCAAGGACAGTTGTGCCAGTTTTGGGAACAGTTGTTACTAAACTCCTCCGTCGAATGCATGTTTTAGGGAGTATCGAGAGGTTTGGGTATAAGATTGGGGCTGAGTCGGAAGAGATAGGGTATAAGATACTGAACACTTGGGAATACATTCGTATTGAGGGTGAACAGTTGATTATTACAGCTAATCCAGCGATGGTTGATTCAGAAGACCGGACAGTGCCGGGGGTGAGAGTAACAGGGTTCAGACCTGATTCTAGGATGAGAGATGGTAGGAGACGGCGAGGTTCTCAGGAACCAAGGGATGAGGATGATCCCACCGCACAGGGACGACCCACTGACACTCGCCGACACTCATCAGTTGGGGAGGGGGATAGGTCGCGCTTTCCGTCGTACCACTATTACATGGGAGACTTGCCTGGGCATGAGAGTTGGTTTCCCAGCACGCTATCTTTCAGAATCTGGATCACTTTACGCACTACGCAGTCAGACATCTCAATGTTCCGCCATATCCTCACGAGTATCCGGTGATGTATGCCCACTGGGACCCAGAGGTGCAGGCCCGAGCCGTCAGAACACAGGACCCCCATCTCCTCCTCCTCCTCCGTATCAGTACACGCATCATACAATCATCCAATCTCCTCATAGAGAACCAAGCACATGGGCACCAGGTTTTTTCGACAACCTGTTCGACACCTCCCATTTGCACACTAACAGAGATACATCCACCGATGCTCAGGAATCCGTATGGGATCAGGCTACGAACCGGTACACGACTGAGGGGATTGCGCAGGGTATAGATGGTATGGATGTTAACCCCCAGTAGGGTAGGGATCTACAGGAATGTATGGGTTGGCGTACAGGGCCTATGTGTGACGACCCGGAAATTTTCGACTAATTTTAAACCATAACTCTCGATACGATTTACTATTTTGACACGATAAGCTAAGTCTGAAATGTCGAGTCTCAAAATTTTTGAACTGTTTTATTTAAATTCAGTTAACCTTTGACTATTTCCGACGATTCACGAACAATTGTTTGTAAATAAATGTGCATATATATATACACATAAATATAAATATATGTGTATATATAATAACGTGAAATAATAAAATATAAAATAATCAATGTTATTAAAAAATGTATCATATAGAGGTCAATTACCTCATGATGAAATCAACTATTGTGAATCGTTTATATTGTATATGAACGGGGCATTTCAGTTGTACCTACCCGTTAAAGAAATTTCGTCCCAAAATTTGAGTGGTGATAGTTGGAATTGAAATTGAGAATGTTTTCGTACCAGATTTGAACTCAGATTCTTAATAAAGAGATTTTAGTCGTCAAAGAATGTTTCATCGAAGAAAATGATAAGATTAAAGATTTCTTCGAGGTTGATACGCAGATAGTTTCATGAATAACCTTCTTGAGTCGAGTCCGGTTTCATGATGAATTCGAATCAAGTAACATGGTTCATGATGAATACAAGTCAAGTAACACGGTTCGTGATGATAGTAAGGTCGATCAAGCATTACCATCATCACGTTCCATTAGAACTTCCACATGACTTACTGTAATATAATCACGTTGATCAAGTGTCATTATATTACATTAACTCATGCTTTCATTCAAATATTACTCTAAAATATCAAAGGATTTAAAACTTCAGGGTTTTCATTGAATTTTAGAAATCAATACAGTTTTCAATATGATGTACTAAGGATAGAATGACAGCGAAGACAATTACGAACAAAAATGATATAATGTTACCTTCGGAAATGTTGAGGATATTTACGACTAATAAAGATATAACGATATCATAGAAATATTGAAGATATTATAATGAAGAAAGAAGATTTCGATCTTTTTCCGAGATTTTCCAACGTACCATTCTTTTATTGTCAAACTTTTGACCATTAAGACCATCTATAGCTTTTGCTGCTTCATCAGCATTCTCAAATCTGAATCATTGGTTATCATTTCGAGGTGTGTTCAAGAGTTTGAAGAGTTTGAACGAAGATTGTAAATCGTCAAGATACAAATGATGTTTGAGATGGAATCAAGTGGCAAACTCGAAGAAATATTTAGTCTAATATGTTATTATCAATATTTTAATACTTTTTAATTATCCAATGTCAGTAGTCTAATAGTTTAACCAAGACTAGTATATTATAAGGAAATAGTCATAACGGATATTGGAATAGTTAGCTAGGATATTGTTAGCATGAATTCTTAACAAAATTTCATATAGTTAATTAGTTTGTTTCTACTCAATTTTTATTCTGTCAATAATTTCTTCATTATGCCACATGTTAAATCTTGACTTGGATTTTGATCGGTCAAAATCCGAATATGAAATTGAATTTGAATGAAAATAGTTGTTCTTTGGTGAACGGATGCGTATAAGTGTGGATTTGGGCAGTATTGTTAATGACTGCTGAATCTGAATTGAAGAATGTACAGTGTAACTTATCAATGTGAAGACTAAATATTCCTCGGGTATTACCTACCCGTTAAAATATTTTCACCATTAACAGTTTGTACGAAAGAATTTTTAATTACAATCTTTATGAAAATATATATACATATATATATTTTCTTCTGATATAATCATGGATTTAATGAGTCAATATAATATTAAACTCATTTGAGTTACTGTTAGAACTAGAATACGTAATCTTTAAAACATTAGAGATTTCATAATCGCCATGAAGAACGAAGAAAATGATGTAGAACGATACGTAGTACGAAGATAATTGATGTAGAACAAGATGGGGAACGAAGATTATACTCGAGGTATAGATTGTGATGTTGAGGCTTGTGTTGTTGGTGGTACAGTTGTTGATGTTGATGGTACTGTTGGTGCCGGTGATGTTGCTGAAGCTGGTAGGTTTTGCACCATATTTTCCAAATTGATTACTCGAGCGCGAAGCTTGTTGACTTCTTCCATTACTCCAGGATGATTATCGGTCGAAACGAACAGATGAATAAAGTTTAGAATTTGTGAGATTATATAATCATTGCGAGATATTCTGTAGATGAGGGTGAAAATGGTGTTTCGGATAGGTTTGCCAGTAAGTGTTCTAGGTTCTTCACCAAGAGGTGAATTTGGTTGATGGAAAGGATCGCCTTCTTCTCATTTCCATTGATTAGGTCGACTATGAACTCAACCCCAATTCATCCAGAATTGATGATGGCTAATTGGTTGATCCATTCTGGTTACACTGCTTTTGGAGCTCGAGTGGAAATCCATATCAGAATAGCTGTCGGAATTCGAGGAACTTGAACTAGTGACGAGTTCCACTTCGTACGATTGAATGAAGGATTTTTCGATATGAAATGATTTTCTGGCCATCGGATGGTATTCTAATTACATAGAATATCTATATATATAGAACAAAAGATTTCGTGGATTACGGAGGAATTTACGGAATAAGTCAGGCAAAGTTTACAGTAACATATACTCTAAGATATGAATTAGAAGATACGCTAAGATATGAATTTTGTCTATACACTATTCATGCAATTAATGCAATAACATGTGTCCAGACTAAGAATGATAAGCAGGTAATTTCTTAAGGATGATAAGCAGGTAATTTTCGACACTAAATGATAAGCAAAACTTTTGACATGCAGACACGGTCGAAGTTCAGACTCACTAATGCATCTAAACAACTACTAGTTAGTCACACTAATGCAAGACTTGATTCGCTAAGACCACCGCTCTGATACCAACTGAAATGCCCCGTTCATATACAATATAAACGATTCACAATAGTTGATTTCATCGCGAGGTAATTGACCTCTATATGATACATTTTTTAATAACATTGATTATTTTATATTTTATTATTTCATATTATTATATATACACATATATTTATATTTATGTATATATATATGCACATTTATTTACAAACAATTGTTCATGAATCGTCGGGAATAGTCAAAGGTTAACTGAGTTTAAATAAAACAGTTCAAAAATTTTGAGACTCGACATTTCAGACTTAGCTTATCGTGTCAAAATAGTAAATCGTATCGAGAGTTATGGTTTAAAATTAGTCTAAAATTTCCGGGTCGTCACACTATGGTTTACACAAGCACCTCATCGCTTACAGGGTTGATTGCACATTCGGACGAGATACAGTTCAGGATATCCTCAGGTGTGAACACGGCAGAATTGGCACAACAATTCGCCACCGACGAGGATATGACTGACGAGGGTCAGTCCGCATTGAGAAACCTGACGAGGCCGTGCACCAGTGTATCTTACTCCCTTCCGTACCCACCACCTCAGCCATGACTGTATTTATTTCTGGAATATTTGGATAATTACTTATGATACTCTATTACTTTATGTGTGTACGCCCGATTTTGGGCATAACTATTTTATGTTTTTAGTATGTATGGTATTTAGAATAACAATTGCATGATTAAAACGTCACAAACAAACGACGATAGAGACCGTACGAGATGGAAGCACTACTTGGAGCAAGGACGCATTGAACGAGGATGACGCCGGTACAAGAATTGAAGAATCCATAATTGGCACGCCATCCGACTGCACGCCTTGCAACCATAGGGGAGCACTACGTCTTCACAACTTTTTCAAATAGAATATACGCAAACTACTATACCACTTTAAAAACTAAGTGTGGGATTGGCAACACCACCAACATAAACTTTTAATAACATAACACCTCTTTTAAAACCTAAAGTGTGGGATACGTCGTATCCTTAACATTGAGGACAATGTTACTTTAAAGTGTGGGATAGCAAATGTTGCACATAACGATTTAAATCCTCAAGTGTTGGTAAAACTAAATTTTTCACAAAAAAAATTTAAAACTTTCCGAATTATAAAACACTAAGGATTATACAATTCTATAAAAGATCAAAAAGTTTTTGCTACAAAAATAGACAAAAAGGGTAAAACAAGGTTAAAAACTTTTTGCGAAAATCAAACCAACTTTCCAAAAGAGCATTGCATAACGAAAGGCGCAATTTGACCCATTATAATTGTTGTAAGGCACCCCCCAAACAAGGCTTTATAAGCACTCATTTTTAGTGCTTCACTATACTTCCGTTGAGCGCGCCGATGTTAACATCTCGGAATCAGAACTTGCTCTTGATCTACATTTCGGAATCACACATTTTGACAAGGATGACTAAGTTAGAACCTCAGCTATTCGTGAAGACAAAAACAACCCCCACTACACATCTTCGTTTCCATCTTCATTCTACAAATTCGTTCACCTCTACTTATCTATTCTATCCGCTTCATAAATAAAGAAATAAATCCTGACAAAATCATTCCTTTCGAGAAACCCTCTACAAAACCGCATTAGAAAAAATGCGAGCATCCGAGCCATTTATCGAAGAAGACCGCCAATGAAAGGAGACCTCGAAGTGAAAAGCAAAAGATGCTTGCCAAAAAAATAATAATAATATATTTTGATGAATAAAGGTTCTGAAAAAGGGAGCAGAACCAGAAAGATTCGAGGAAAGAAACTCCTGGCAGTCAAAAAGAAGGATGCTCACCATGAAATTCCTGACAAAAAGCTAAAGGGATCACTAAAATCGATCTTTCACAAGAAGCTCCTATCTATCAAAACCTTTCGCACCCTAGAAACCTCCAAATCACCATCTCTTCACAATCCAAGCTGAGTCGATAACTAAAAAGTCTCTCAATTAAGTGATGGAGATTTGAGTCTTGATCAAGCCTATGACGAAGAATGTAAGCATGACTGGCTAAGAGTGATTTCATTTCTTAGAACTATAGGACACATTAAACACTTCAGTGAAATGAGTGACCCGAGTGAGATAGCCTCAGTTATGTAACCTCCTCTCATGCTTGCGAAAAAAGGTTTGAGAATAACAAAAAGAATAAAAACTAAGTTTTCACTCCTCCGTCTTGCGGAACAAAGACCACTTGATCACTACGAATAAAAGTCCTCATTGTTTAAAGTTCGGAAGTTTGCTTGAAGACAAGCGAAGTCTAAGTGTGAGATATTTGATATCGGCTAAAAAGTCATGTTTTTACCTCCGATATTGACTCCCAAAAGTATAAAGTTCAAAACTTTGTCGGCAAAATAATCGCTTTTTAGGTTAAATTTGTAGATAAAGTAATTACAAAGACGATGCAAAAAGAATCAAAAGAAACAGAGCTAAAACGAAGATTCTAGAGCGAAAATGGTAAAAGACAGGAAATCAAGTTACGATCCAGGGAATCAGCAAGCCAAACGGGGCCTGCCAGTATGCCCAGATCAAACGGCCTCGTTAAATGGCTTGCCTTAGCAAACAGGCTCTGCAAACGTCGTGCCAAACGGCCTGCCAAACGGCCTGCCAGCCATTTACAGGCAAATTTTGTGCTTATTTAAAGGCTTTTTATCATCCAATTTCAACACACCTCTCTTCACTCTCTCACTACAATACAATTTCTTTCACTAGAGCTTTCAAGGCCTTCTCACCTCCGAGCGAAAAATTAAGTACCCGGAGGCGAACGCCGAAGATTGTAATAGGAGCGGTCTAGAGGATGTCAGCACTTGTAATGGTCCAGATCTCGTCGATAAATGGTGAACGCTTTCCTTAATTTAATAAAGTTATCTTGTTATCTTAAGTTGCTTTCGTCTTGCATGCTTATCTGTATGTTACGAATGTTTATTATATGTTGAATACTTTATCTGAGACTTATCATACTGTTATGCTGAAACCCTGACGGTTTAGAAGTTTAATTTATGGATCACCCTTTCCGCTTATTCACGTGGCTATAACCTAGTATTAGGACCTGATCAACCCTAGATACAAGGTAAGTAGTTATGTGTGCTTAACGTCACAATAGGGATATAGTACGTACGTATGAATAGCCATTTATTCATCAAAGAAGAGCTGCCCATTTAGGTTGTGATTAGAGTTAACAACATAGAGTTCAGTGAACACTAGCTTACTCAAAAGCATGATTCGCGTCAGAAGCAACGTTCTTGAGATGTTGTAAGATGATCCGGGGTTGAATAAGTGATCGCAAAGGAGAGACCTCTAATCCAATTAGCAGTACCTTAGAATATCTAAGATTTCACATCTGTTAATATTAAGGCATAGCATAGTGTTAAGTGGTGGAATATTGCTTTAGTTAGACCAACTAGGATTAAGAAAAGCTGAGACTTTCCTTTATGGGTATACCACTTTGTTCATGTACCTAGGATTCTATCCATGAAGTCGTTTAAACCCTTTAGGTTAACGTTGGGAGTAGGGATATCCGTCTTAGCCAGAATCTTCAAGGCCTAAACTCTTAGTGACAAATTAGTTAGGTTCATAGCCCAGTTGATTGAGGTTTAGTATTTATCCTAGGCAGTTAAACTCTTGTGATAATTCCCGTTCAGAATTATATTCTCCATACCTATCTATCTCTATCTTTATAAGTTCAATTACTATTTTATTTAGTTAATCTTAACCTATCACCTCTTGTCACTAGAGTTAACTATATAGGCACTTTTGTCCCACGTTACTGAGCAAACATACAAAAATACGAACCTGAGTTATATTTACCACTTACTCATTAAAAGGAAGACAAGTAGGTGAGTTATAGCTAGGAAACCCCAGCTAAATATAAATGATAAAACCATTACTCTCTCGTGGTAGCTAATTCTGATGTGTTGCGACCTAACGACACCGCACAAACAAAACCGTCTGTTTTGGCCATATCAATGACTAATATTGTACAAGAGAGAGAAAGAAGTGAATTGAAGTGTGTGTTGGAATGAATGACAAAGACCCTTTAAATAAGCACAAAGATTGCCTGTAAACGGCTGGCAGGCCGTTTGGCAAGCCGTTTGCTGGGCCCGTTTGCTAAGGCAAGCCGTTTAACGAGGCTGTTTGATCTGGGCGTTTGGCAGGCTGTTTGCCACACTGGTAGGCCATTTGGCTGCCCGTTTGGCAAGCCGTTTGGCTTGCTAATTCCCTGGATCGTAACTTGATTTCTTGTCTTTCACCGTTTTTGCTCTTGAATCTTCGTTTTAGCTCCGATTCTCTTGATTCTTTTTGCACCGTCTTTGTAATTACTTGTTCTTCAATTCTAACCGACGTAGTGGGTATTTTGCCGATAAAGTTCGAATCTTTCTTGTTTTTGGGCTTTAATACCGGGGTGAAAACGTGACTTTTTAGCCGATATCAAATATCTCACACTTAGAATTTGTTTGTCCTCAAGCAAACTCTCATTTCCTTAAGAATCTTTTCGGAGTTTCTTTTCTAATAGCCTAACCGGTTTGCTTTTATTATAAGAGCAAAAAGATAAGGTGAGTCATCTATGTTATGATTGAAACTATCTCTGCAAGCATGCGAGGAGGTTTCATGACATAGGCTAGCTTCCACGGGTCAATCAAATCACACAAGTATTTAGGGTTCCCTATAGATCTAAGAAATGAATTCACTCATAGCCAGTCATGCTGCACCCATCGTCATAGTCTTGATAAAGACTCAAATCCTTGCTGCTAATGCGAGAACGGTAGTAATCTTAGCTTCTAGGTCATTTGTCAATGATGGAAAAGGAATTTTGGAGTGGTAGTGAAGTTGTTTTTGAGGGGTGAGATAAAAGGGGAATGTAGTCTTTATACACACTTTTATTTGGATAGATAGGAGTGCTGAAACGTTTGAGAAGCACTTTTGAACTTTTCTTCATTTGATAATCATTTTCGGTCAAGTTTTCTTCGACATTTCTCTTATTAAGTTCTGCTCCCTTTCAGAACTTTGAATTTTTTTTTGATAGATTTCATCTTGAGAAACTTTTTGCCTGTAAACTTTTTCAAGACATTTGCCATAATACTTGAGAGGTTTATAACATCGGGTTTTTGGAAGGAATCTCGTTTTCTGGATTTTTCGAGTAATAGTAAAGATGATGTGGGTGTGGTTGTGGAGTAGAAGTAGTGGAGGTGCGGAAGGCTTATTTTTGACAAATGGTTAGCTCTTCTGATTATAACCGAATCTCGTTTCGCTGCTTGGAAATGTAGACCTAAAGCAAGTTCTTATTCTGAGTACAGACATCAGCACTCTCAACGGAAAATAGTGAAGCATTAAAGATGAATCCTGGTCTTATTTGGGGTGCCTTACCATAATCAATTTAGGTCGATAATGCCTTAGTCATTCTGTGACGACCCGAAAATTTCCGACCAAATTTAAACCTAATCTTTATATGATTTCGACACGATAAGCAAAGTCTGTAATGTTGAGTCTAAAAATTGTTGAACTGTGTTCATGTATTCGTTTAACTTCGACTGCTCTCAACGATTCACGAAGAATTATATATATATATATATATCAAAAGATGTACAAATTAATATATTTCTAAACGAAAATATATGTATATTTTACAATGTTATTAAATATAATATTAACTTAGATATAAAACGTCTTGATTTAAAAATACTATTAATTATATTGTAGTAAATAATAAGAAGACGATTTAAAGAAGCAAATGACCAAAATATTAAAATGTATAAGTTACAATTCAAACAAGATAATTTATTGGCAAATAAGTCTAATTATTGATAAAGGTACTTATCGCGAACCGTAAAATACAAGATATTAAAGCGTACGGAAAGACGTTCGAGAAACCAGAACCGAGACATAAACCGGGCTTAAATGTACGAGACGACGGAGCTAAAATTAAAAGTCAACTATGCACAAGAATATAATATAATATATATATAATTATATATATTATATATAATTAATTAATTATGTCGACAAGCTAGTGAACAAAAATGTGTGAGCTGGAAATGCGCACCTTCGCGATCGCAGAGCTGTAAGGCATAAAAACTCCACGATCGGGGAGTTGTAAAAATTAGAAAATGCCTATAAAAGGCACGGGCCTTTTGCTCTCGATTCATTCACAATCTATATATCTCTTTACTCCGTATATATTTATTTATTTTATTATTAATATTATCATTATTAAAGATTATCAATATCAATATAGTTATATTAATATTAGTAGTAGTATTATTATTAGTATTACATAAATTACTACGACGAGGTTATGAGCGAGAAATTTCAAAACTGGTTTTCGAGCGGGATAAAACTAAGAAATTATGGGTTATAGCTACGGAGGTTATAGGTATTGCTCGGGGGGTTTTAATCGTGAATCTAGTGTTTAGCATCTCCGTTGCATCTACGTACTTTCATGCAATATTGAATCACAATATTAATACGTGAGCATTCATATCTTATCTTTTATATATTAATAGAGTATCCATGTCTAGTGCTCGAGTATATATGTTTATGCATGCTTGTATGCTAAATGTCGTCGTTAGATAATTTTATGATGAATCACGAATTTAATACATATACTACTAATATAAAGAATAGGATATGCATGTTGTTGGAAAGCTGGCGAAAAATTATTAATTTTTCATTTAGAAATCGCGTGATTTCGATGAACGAGTTAAAAGTTATGGTCAACTGAATTATGATTAACGTTAATCGAAATTACTCTTAAATCTGAAATTAATATTTAAACAACTTGTTTATAAGATTAATAAATTGGTTTTTTGGATACTACTAGTCGAGTAAATGAATTCTTATATAAGACACGTCTCGTTTTGTTAAACAATTGTCAAAGTTGACTTTTTGAGATGACTTTTGTTAACTTTTGCATGTCGGTCTCGAGCATTAGGAGTGTGATACACTATGACCTGATCTAGTTTGTTATATGTTTTAATATATATATATATATATATATATATATATATATATATATATATATATATATATATATATATATATATATATATATATATATATAACTAATATAGGTTCATGAATCCGAGGCTAATCCTGTACTTGTTCAGTGCCGTCATATGAATAATTGCTATGAAATACAGTATTGTGAGTTTCATATGCTTCATTTTTAATTGCTTTTGAAATCTATATTTTTGGGCTGAGAATACATGTACTTTATTTTAATCACAATAGACACAAGTACATACTATATTCTACACCGAGTTTAAACCGAAAATCCCTTAGCTTTGGTAACTAGTAACTGCCGGTTATAATAGTTATATATGGATCCATAGGGCTTGACATCCCTATCCGTTCTAGGTATAGAGACCCTAGCCTGAACTATAAAGTGGACGTATGCTATTTGAGTTTAGTACACGTTGGTTTGCATGTATTGTACATGTTGGTTGAATGTATGTTAAAACAGGGATACTTATTATATATACGTTAAGTTTAGGTACCAGGGTGTTCAATCTTGTAGAATATTTTGATAAACATTTATGGATGAAACAACTGAAATCTTGTGACCCACCTTTATATACAGATTATGTGCAAGATTAAAACTATGAACTCACCAACCATTGTGTTGACACTTTAAAGCATGTTTATTCTCAGGTTCCTAGAAGTCTTCCGCTGTTTACTTATATGTTATACAAGCTATTGTGCATGGAGTCATACATGTTTTATTCGAGAAAATGTTGCATTCATAAATTCATCACCATGTATCTTATTTTGACTGCATTGTCAACGGATGTAGTATTGTAAACTATTATTTACGATGATTGTCTATATGTAGAAATCATCAGACGTCAAAAATCTTGGAATTAGATATTCATTTATGGTGTCCCTTTTCAAAAGAATGCAATGTTTACAAAACGTATCATGTAGATGTCAGTACCTCACTGTGAAATCGATGAATGATGTATTTGTCCAAATGGATTTGGACGGGTCATCACAGTTGGTATCAGAGCTTGAGATCATAGGGAACCAGAATTTGCATTAGTGTGTTTAACTGGTAATTGTTAGGATGCATTAGTGAGTCTGGACTATGACCGTATCTGTTTTTGCCGAGTTTTGTTTATCATTTCTTGTCGAAAATTACCTGTCTATCATCTTAAGTCTAAACGCGTCTTACTGCATTGATTGCATAGATAGTGTATAGACAAAATTCATATCTTGGCATATCTATTACAGTAAACTTTGCCTGACATCTTCCGTAAAATCCTCCGTAACTTATGGGATTCTGGTATTATAAATACATATGTAAACTATGTATTGAGGAATACCAAACTAGTCCTATAATCTATTTCATTCTAAAAATCTTTTCTCTACTCTGTACTAGATGGATCCTTCAACTAGTTCAAGTTCATCAGATTCCGACAGCTATTCCGATATGGATATCCACATGAGCTCCGAAAGCAGTGTAACTGGAATGGATCAACCCATTAGCCATCATCTATTCTGGATGGATTGGGTCTGGGTTCGTAGCCGACTTAATCAATGGAGACAAGAAGAAGGCAATCCTTTCCACCCACCAAATTGCCCTATTGGCGAAGAACCTGAAGCGCTTATTGGTGAACCAGTCCGAAACACCATTTTCACCCTCATTTCCAGAGTATCTCGCCACGAGTATATATTATCTAAAATTCTAGATCTTATTCATTCCCTGGTTCCAACCGCCAATCATCCCGGTGTACTAGAAGAAGTCAACGAGCTTCGCGCTAGAGTGGTGGCTTTGGAGAATATGATGCAGAACTTACAAGCATCAAAAGCCCCACAAACACCAACAGCACCACCCTCATCAACACCAACAGTACCATTACCACCACCAACAACATCCGCATCGCAAACCCCAACATCACAATCTGTCCCACGAGCATCAACGTCATACACCCTGTAAATACCAAGGAATACTAAAAACAACAAATGATGAAGTATTGATTCATAACTTCATTGGAGAAATATTAAACGGTGATTATGTAATCTCTAAAGTTTTATAGATTATTTATTCTAATCATAACCGTAAATCAAGATGAGTGGATGGATAGAGATAATAGAGGGGAAAATAGAAACCCTGACAAGAATGATGCGTGCGTTACAAAATAGACTTGTTATACAAGCAGCACCAGCAGCAACAGTACCGTCAGCATCACCAACACCAGCAACACCTGTAGCACCACAAGCTACACCAGCTCCATAACTACCAACGATATCGACAACACAATCACCAATGGGTATATTGAAATAACGAGTTATGAAGTATTAACTCATTATTTCTAAAGAATTTATATATTATATATGTGAATTCTAGAAACCATAATATATCTTTTCGTATTAAGCTATTATGTATGAATTGAAAAAGGGTAGATACTACTCGGTTAATTCATATTACAAATGTGCTATGATGTACATTCTTCGTTGACGACTTAACAACCGTTAACTATAATCTCTGCTTCAACTCAATGAATTTCATTTCATAATAAACCAAGTGTATTATTCAATTATATGCTTGATTGTACATTTTCATCTTCAATGTACTCGAAACTTTCTAGAAAACATCATTCGTACCTTGCGAAGTTCGCAAGAATTCCACGAACATCAACATCCTTCACCAAGGAATATCAATAAGAATAAATAATGAAGTATTGATTACATTAGTAAAATAATCCGCAAGGATTATGTAATCTCTAAATGTTTCAGAGATTATTCATTTCTAGTTCCAGCCAAAAAATCAAATGAGAGTAATAGTATATTAACTCATTTAATCCGTATTACATACAGAGAAAATATACATATATATATATATATATATATACATATATATATATATATATATATATATATTTATAAAGACTGTAATAAAAATTCTTTTGTACAAAATATATATATATATATATATATATATATATATATATATATATATATATATATATATATATATATTTATATTTATAAAGACTGTAATAAAAATTCTTTTGTACAAAATATTATTTGTGAAATTTTTTTAACGGGTAGGTAATACCCGGGAAAGATATAAATTCACAATTAATATGTTACACTGTACATTCTTCAATTTTGATTCAAAAATCATTAACTATACCTACTACTCTCACAACGATATACATTTATAGAAACCTGAGCAACCATTCTCACTCAAATTCAATTACATATTCTGATTCTAACAGATCAGAATCCAAGTCGAGATATAACCAATATCATCACTCTTAGATCCCTATATCTTTCAAAGCTATATATTAACTTCAAAACTATGCTAGAACACCACTTCTATTCATAAAACCCCGAAAAATATTTGTATCATTCAAAATTCTAGAACATCATATGTATCTTGACAATTACAATCTTCATTCAAACCCTTCAAACTCTTGAAAACACCTCGAATTGATAACCGACGATTTTGTTATGATAACTTTGAATGCTGGTGAAGCAGCAAAACTGTAAATGGTCTTAATGGCCAAAAGTTTGATAATAAAGAATGGTGTGTTGAAAAAGCCCAGTTTTGATACTGAAAAACGGATAGAGCAAACCATGAAGGAGGTTGTGGACAAATTGTAGTGACCAGTCCTAATCCACCTGGACGAAGTCTTCAACAGTTGGTCCCATTACGAGGTACAGACCTCTATATGCCATGAACGACTTCATGTAATATCTTTAAAATGAGCAAATGCACATCGAAAGATTTCTTTCATACCTGAGAATAAACATGCTTAAAAGTGTCAACCAAAAGGTTGGTGAGTTCATAGGTTTATCATAAACAATAAAATTCATAATTTTGATAGACCACAAGATTTAAATGTGCATGGTACAAATGAGCCCGAATCCTATACCTACCTGTAATGTACATGCGATATATTTTAAATACAGTACACCTTTTTCGTGTACGAAACCATTTTTCATAAATCTTAGTAACCGTACACATATCTCGTGTACAAAATATAATACACATAACCTGTGTATAAAAATCATTCTCTCGATACATAACATTCACTTTGCTTTCGTTGCTTGGCTTGGTAACTGACCTTAACATATAATGCGCATAAATAATATCCCCAAAACAGAACATCTCGTCTGTATAATGTATAAACCTTAAATTACTAAACACCAAACCCACTAGCTCTTCCTTCTAGTGAACATTCTGGGTGGGGGTGTTAAACCCGGTAGCTACCTTTAGGATTCGCGTGAATTAGGGGGTCTGTTTCCTAATTCTTAGGCTACCAAGCTAAAAATGGTGATATCCGGTATAATAATTCAACCATAGAATGTAGTTTCAGTACTTGTGTCTATTTCGTAAAACAGTTATAAAAACAGCGCATGTATTCTCAGTCCCAAAAATATATATTGCAAATGCATTTAAAAAGGGAGCAAATGAAACTCACAATACGATATTTTGTAGTAAAAATATGCATACAACGGCACTGAACAAGTGCAGGGTTGGCCTCAGATTCACGAACCTATATCAAGTATATATATTAACACGTATAATTTTAATCGAACAGATTTATTTATTATTAGCGATTTAAATGTTATCTCAATAAATTATATGTTTCGTTAATAACTAAAAAAATATTAATATAATGTTGTTAAATATATATTTTTTTATTTAACTATTTTGTATTGCAATGATAATAATACTAATAGTAACATTGATAATAATAATAATGATAATAATAATAATAATACTAACAATAATGATAATACTAATAATGTTAAAAATAATAATAATAATGATAACTTTAATAATAATACTAATAATCTAAATGATATTAATAATAATACTTAATATGATATTAGTAGTTATAATAATAATAATAATAATAACAATAATAATACTAATAATAATAATAGTGATAATAATAATAATAATAATAATAATAATAATAATAATAATAATAATAATAATAATAATAATAATAATAATAATAATAATAATAATAATAATAATAATAATAATAATAAAAATGGTAATAGTAATACTACCTCAAAGAAGTAGCCCTTTTAAAAAATGCCCAAGTCTGGGTTTGAACTCGCGACGTCCCGCTAACCCGATAATATCCTTAACCACTCCTCTGATCACACTTTTTCTTTGATTAAAACTTGGATTTTAATTTATTCAACCCGATCCTATTTGTTTCCCTTTCTCTTTTTCTTCTTAAATTTCAAAACCCATTTGATCATTATCTAAACATCATCACAGAATCACACTCAACTCATTATCATCTTACGGTTCATCTTAATCATGATCATAACGTTATCATTTACTTGCCATCATCATCAACAAAATATTATGATCATCTAACCACATCATCACGATTATAATCAAATAACATCATCTTCAATTCTTTTTCTATATAGGATCATTATTGTTTATCCTAAATTTATATCATCCTCGTAGCTTTATTATCATCATAAAATCATAACAAAATCACCCTCATCATCAATATCATCATGATTAACACAATCGAATAAAAATGGAATCGATGATAATAATCTTACTTATCACTAACAAGCCCACTATCCCTCATGCACTAAAATGATACCGGCCCATTTCCTCATTTAAAAGTCCATGGCCCGAGATCAATAAGTCCAGTAATACATTTCCTAATTGTTTGGGTAAAAGACACATATTTTGGCAAGTGTATAAGAAAGAGACCAACCTTGGTCCACCATAGTTAGCTAGTGGGAAGCACATTACATAAAGAATTCGATGATGATGATTGAATTTAATGGAACATGAGAAAAAAAACAATAGCTCAAATATCTTTATCAAGTGGAGTTCAGTTTGTGAGGTTTTTGGTTTTTAATAGTAAACAAAACAATAGAAGTTGTAGCTGCAGGTACAGTAGCAGCGTAGCAGTTTTTGTGAGGGTGTTTGTGGTTCCATGGTGGTGGAAAACAGTCGCGAAGCAGTAGCAAATGGCGGTAATAGAAATAGAAACCAGCGGTTAGTAAAAGAAAATACAAGGTGGTGGCGATATGGGTTTCATGAAGGAAAAACAGAAAAAGATTTGCAGCAGTGAATGATAGCGAATTAATTAATTGGTTGTTTTGGGTTTGAGCAGGAAATAAACTTGGTTGGTGTTCTTGTTGGGTCGTATTCGATTAGAAAAACCGAACAATAGTTAAAAAAACAAATTGCGATTATGATGATCTAGTGGTGGTGGAAGGGTGAAGGAGGTGGTTTAATCAAGGGTGGCTGTTTCATGATTAAAGAATTTATAGTAGCAGGAAATGGTGTTGGTCTCAATTGGTGTCGTTCCTTGAAATATAAACATAACAGAAGTAGGAGTACTACAGCTGCAGTAATCCGTGGATGATGGTGGCAGTTTTAAGTGGGTTTTGATGGTACCTAGTGGTGCGAAGGTGTTGGAGTTGTGGTGGTTGTCGATTAGCAGTTGGAGGAGAAACAGAAAACAAAGTGTAGTGTCAACAAGTATCATGGTTTCGATTTGCAGTGGATAAATGATTAGATGGTTATAGCGAGGTGGAGTGGTGTATGATAACGGAGATGGTGAAGTGGTGGTGGTTTTGGTCGTTCACGAAGGAGAAGAAGAAGGTGGTGATTGTGGTGGTAGGATGGCGACCGGTTAGGTGGATGGTAATGGGAGTCTTGGTTGATATTGGGGTTCCTGGTGTTACAATTGAAAACGGTTACAACAACATAAGGATGATGATGATGATATTTGGTCTCATGGTGAGTAATGAATATGATGATCAAAGGTGATGGGTTGTAAGAAGTGATGGTGTTATCGGTGGTGATAAGTGTGATAAATAGAAGAGGAAGATAATAAATTTGGAAGTAGTAGTGGTGGTGATTAAGAAGGTGGTTAATGGTGATGCAAGGTGGTCGTGGTTGATGGTTGAGCTCACGATGGAAAGTGGTGAGGTGTGTTGTGCGAATAGAAATAGAACAAGAAAGCAGAAAGATGGTTGATCCTCTCCATGCTCATATCTATATGTATATAACAAGTGGTGTGTGATTGTAGTTGTAGGTTCACGGGTAAGTATGCATGTATATATAAAAGAGAGATATAGATGATTGATAATCACAAATAGTGTACACAATATAATATTGCATCAGTTAATATAAACGTGCCAAAGAAACAAATAGTAAAGCCACAATTGTTTGATTGTGCCCACAGTTTTCACGGACTGCTATTTCGTATCTCGTTGATAATTAGTGACGGATAAAAGTCTTTCAGAAAAATCCCAAATTTTTATTTTAATTATATTTATTCATTTTAGTCATTATGGTATAAAATTTGGTCATTAATTTATTAAATAAAAATTACATCAACTGTCCCGCTCAATTCTGGGTAAAATATAAAAAGTGTTCAAATTTAATAACTAGATCCTAAATACATTTCTAGTAAGCCTAAAATTTATAGAACTCATTTTCGGATCACCGTTTATTTTTAAAATTATATAAGTTTGAATTTAACTTGCTTAATATCGATCGACTGACAAACGAGTGCTGTTATTGTTTACTAAATACATTCGAAACCATATAAATATACATTCAATATACCTTACATGTATACATATAGATTTATTTTAATAATAATATCATATATTATTTTATTTACATAATTAATTAACTCATATAATATTTTAATTTATAATATATATATATATATATATATATATATATATATATATATATATATATATATATATATATATATTATTTATATTATTTATATATTTATTTACACTTAATGGTTCGTGAATCGTCGGGAATAGTCAAAGGTTAAATGCGTATATGAAAATCGTTCAAAACTTTAGAGACTCAACCTAACAGACGTTGCTCATCGTGTCGAAATCATATAAAGATTAAGTTTAAATTTGTTCGGAAATTTTTGGGTCGTCACAGTACCTAACCGTTAAAGAAATTTCGTCCCGAAATTTGATCGAGGTTGTTGTGGCTAACACTTAAAAATGTTTTCATGACGAATATGAGTTGATGAATAGAATTTTTATCATCATTGATTAATATAGATAAAATGTTTCGATTATGTGAAACGTACAAGTGAAGCTATCACAAAAGATTGAGATAGAGATTTAACTTTTGACGTAGTAACGGTGGATTTCCGGAATTCAAGGTATTTTAGAGAAAATCTACGTAATCTATATAAGATTTGATACTTCGATAATTAAGGAAATTATGATCCTATTTAATTAAATGTGGTCAATCTGCTTTGATTTCTATGTCTGATATTTCCATTATAAATTAAACTCTTCCGGTCCATTATTTTCATCTGCTATACTTTCTTCCTCCATTCATACTTCCCAAATATTGTGGAAATGCTCCATCCAGTTCTGATTCTTGGTATTTTCCGAACTATCGCATCTGTCATTCTTCTTTTCTATTTACCGCCGGAGGAATTTATTCACTTCTACTATTACCTTGGGGTTATAGTATCTTCCATTCTCCCGTGTCTTTATATTGCTATACGCATTGATATACACGATTTGTAATTCCTGTGTTGTTGTTGGGTATTATATTTCCTTTATATTTCGGAGCTCTATGCTTTTGTTTTCTCTTCCCGACTTTAAATCAAGCGAATAATGGTCCAAAATTTGTAGATATAGAGTTTCGATTGATCATAACCTCCTAAGCAGGAAGGAACGAAATCTCACGATTTGATTTGTTAGATTACCAGAATCACTGAGGATGGAACTATCAAGAATATTTTTTATTGATATGTTCAGAGGTGAAGTAGAATGAATGAGTCGTGTAACATGACACATGATGACGGTATGATCTGTGAATCATCATGTCTCATTAGAACTTCCAGCATGATTTACTGTAATATAATTACGTTGGCTAAGCATCATTATATTATACTAACTCATGCTCTAATTCTTAACACTTTTCTAGAATTCATTCATAATTTATACTTAGGTTTTACAGAAGTTTCTAATATAATGTAATACAGGTAGCACGAAGAGGTATATAATTTTGGACGAGAATATTTATGAAAATATCCTCAGAAATATCGAAGATATTTATGATGATATTTTGGAATCTCTAAGTTCAAAAGTTGATGAAGAAAAATTTTCCGCAAGATTTTAACATGACTTCGGAGCAAGATATTCTCTAAAGATTTCATCAGATCCAGAATTACCTGGATTCTTGGAATACAGGATATGGTCCTTGTATTTGTCCGCAGACTCCTCCATAGTTTTGCATAATCCGCTTTCCTGTACCTAATTTTTCTATCGAGCGTTCCCAACACTCCATTCTTTATCATCAAACTTTTGGCCGTTTAGACCATCTACAATTTTGCTGTTTCCTCTGCTTTTAATACTACCATATCTGAATCATCGGTTATCAATTCGAGGTGGTTTCAAGAGTATTGTGTTTTTAGATGACTAAACGCTGATTGTAATCGTCAAGATACAAAGGATATTTAAGATGAAATCAAGTAGCAAACTTGAAGGAATGGTTAACTGTAGAAGGTGTAATTTATTAACGATATCAAAATGTTATAATTAATATTTTCTACTCTTTTAATACTTTTTAGTTGCCCAATGTTAGTAGTCCAATAGTTCAATAGTTCAATAGTCCAATATATAATCTTAGACTTTAAAATATCTAATATCAGAAGATAATGAAGAAATTTTACTTAGTTAATTAATTGGTTACTAATAAAATTTTATTTTGTCCATTATTTTCTTCATTATGCCACTTGTCAAATCTTGACTTGGATTCTGATCGGTTAAAATCTGAATATGAAATTGAATGAAAAGGATTGTTCTTCGGTGAACGGATACATATATTTGCGAATGTAGGTAGGATAGTTCAATGACTGTTGAATCGGATTTGAAGAATGTACAGTATAACATGTTAATGTGAAATCTAAATATTCCTCGGGTATTACCTACCCGTTAAAATATTTTCACCATTAACAGTTTGTACACAAGAATCTTTGATGTAGAACGATACATAGAATGAAGATATTTGATGTAGAACGAATATGTAGAACGAAGATAAATGGTGTAGAACATCTTGTAGAACAAGATTATGCTTGAGGTAAAGATTGTGAGGTTGTGGCTTATGATGCGGAGGTTGAGGCTTGTGTTGTTGGTGGTATTGGTGCTGTTGGTGCTGATGCTGGTAGTGCTGTTGATGCCGGTGTTGACGGTGATGCCTGCAAGTTGTGCATCGTACTCTCCAAAGCTACTAGTCAAGCACGAAGTTCGTTGACTTATCCTATTATTTTGGGATGGTTGACGGTTGAAACGAGCGGATGAATAAGGTTTTGAATGGTAGATATTACGTAATCGTTGCAAGCTGTTCTGGAAAAGAGGGTGAAATTGGTATTACGGATTGGTTCACCGGTAAGTGCTTCAGGTTCATCGTCAAGAGGTGAATTCGGTTGGTGGAAAGGATCGCCTTCTTCTTGTCTCCATTGGTTAAGTCGACTATGAACCCATCCCCAATTCATCCAGAATTGATGATGGCTAATTGGTTAATCCATTCCGATTACACTGCTTTCGGAGCTCGAGTGGAAATCCATATCGGAATCCGAGGAACTTGAACTGGTTGCAGAATTTATCTTACACGGTTAGATAAAGAATTTTCGATATGAAATGTTTCTCGGATATCGGATGATATTCTATCTACATAGAATACCTATATATAGCACATAAGATCTCGTAGATTATGGAGGAACTTAAGGAAACGTGTCAGACAAGGTTTAATGTGATGGGATATGAATTTATCTGTACACCATCTATGCAATAATTGCAATAAGACGTGTCGAGACTGAAAATGATAGGTAGATATTTTTCGACAAAGGATGGTAAGCAAAACTTTTAACGTGCAGACCAGGTTCAAGTCCAGACTTATTAATGTATCCTAACAACTACTAGGTCGAAGTCCAGACTCACTAGTGTATCCTAACAACTATCAGTTAGACACACTAATGCAAGACCTGGTTCGCTAAGACCACCGCTCTGATACCACATGTAGTGACCCGTCCTAATCCACCTGGACGAAGTCTTCAACAGTTGGTCCCATTACGAGGTACAGACCTCTATATGCCATGAACGAATCCATGTAATATCTTAAAAATGAGCAAATGCACAGCGGAAGATTTCTTTCATACCTGAGAATAAACATGCTTAAAAGTGTCAACCAAAAGGTTGGTGAGGTCATAGGTTTATCATAAACAATAAAATTCATAATTTTGATAGACCACAAGATTTAAATGTGCATGGTACAAATGGGCCCGAATCCTATACCCACCTGTAATGTACATGCGATATATTTTAAATACAGTACACCTTTTTCGTGTACGAAACCATTTTTCATAAATCTTAGTAACCGTACACATATCTCGTGTACAAAATATAATACACATAACCTGTGTATAAAAATCATTCTCTCGATACATAACATTCACTTTGCTTTCGTTGCTTGGCTTGGTAACCGACCTTAACATATAATGCGCATAAATAATATCCCCAAAACAGAACATGTCGTCTGTATAATGTATAAACCTTAAATTACTAAACACCAAACCCACTAGCTCTTCCTTCTAGTGAACATTCTGGGTGGGGGTGTTAAACCCGGTAGCTACCTTTAGGATTCGCGTGAATTAGGGGGTCTGTTTCCTAATTCTTAGGCTACCAAGCTAAAAATGGTGATATCCGGTATAATAATTCAACCATAGAATGTAGTTTCAGTACTTGTGTCTATTTCGTAAAACAGTTATAAAAACAGCGCATGTATTCTCAGTCCCAAAAATATATATTGCAAATGCATTTAAAAAGGGAGCAAATGAAACTCACGATACGATATTTTGTAGTAAAAATATGTATACGACGGCACTGAACAAGTGTAGGGTTGGCCTCGGATTCACAAACCTATATCAAGTATATATATTAACACGTATAATTGTAATCGAACAGATTTATTTATTATTAGCGATTTAAATGTTATCTCAATAAATTATATGTTTCGTTAATAACTAAAAAAATATTAATATAATGTTGTTAAATATATATTTTGTTATTTAACTATTTTGTATTGCAATGATAATAATACTAATAGTAATATTGATAATAATAATAATAATAATAATAATAATAATAATAATAATAATAATAATAATAATAATAATAATAATAATAATAATAATAATAATAATAATAATACTAACAATAATGATAATACTAATAATTTTAAAAATAATAATAATAATGATAACTTTAATAATAATACTAATAATCTAAATGATATTAATAATAATACTTAATATGATATTAGTAGTTATAATGATAATAATAATCATAACAATAATAATACTAATAATAATAGTGATAATAATAATAATAATAATAATAATAATAATAATAATAATAATAATAATAATAATAATAATAATAATAATAATAATAATAATAATAATAATAATAATAATAATAAAAATGGTAATAGTAATACTACCTCAAAGAAGTAGCCCTTTTAAAAAATGCTCAAGTCCGGGTTTGAACCCGCGACGTCCCGCTAACCCGATAATATCCTTAACCACTCCTCTGATCACGCTTTTTCTTTGATTAAAACTTGGATTTTAATTTATTTAACCCGATCCTATTTGTTTCCCTTTCTCTTTTTCTTCTTCAATTTCAAAACCCATTTGATCATTATCTAAACATCATCACAGAATCACACTCAACTCATTATCATCTTACGGTTCATCTTAATCATGATCATAACGTTATCATTTACTTGAAATGTCCCGTTCATATTGATTATAAACGTTCCATATTAATCGATTTCGTCGCGAGGTTTTGACCTCTATATGAGATGTTTTTCAAAGTCTGCATTCATTTTTAAAACAACCATAACCTTTATTTTTATCGATAATGGTTTAAAAAGCATTACGTAGATTATCAAATAATGATAACCAAAAATATACCGTTTACACACGACCATTACATAATGGTTTACAATAAGAATATATTACATCAAAATAAGTTTCTTGAATGCAGTTTTTACACAATATCATACACGTATGGACTCCAAATCTTGTCCTTATTTTAGTATGCAACAGCGGAAGCTTTTAATAATCACCTGAGAATAAACATGCTTAAAACGTCAACAAAATTGTTGGTGAGTTATAGGTTTAAGCTACATATTATCAAATCATAATAATAGACCACAAGATTTCATTTTTATAACACATCTCATATCAGGCATTTCACAAACTGCATAGAGATAAAAATCATTCTTATATTGAACACCTGGTAACCGACCTTACAAGATGCATATAGAATATCCCCATCATTCCGGGACTCTCATCGGATATGATAAATCGAAGTACTAAAGCATCCGTAACTCGGATGAGGCTTATTGGGCCAAATAGATCAATCTTTAGGATTCACGTCAATTAGAGGCCATTTCCCTAATTCTTAGGCTACCGAGCTAAAAAGGGGCATATTCGGTTCGATAATCCAACATAGAAAGTATTTTCGATTACATGTGTCTATTTTGTAAAACATTTATAAAATCGCATGTATTCTCATCCCAAAAAAAATACTCCCTCCGTCCCATTACAAGTGTCCACTTACTTTTTGCACACAGTTTTAGAAAATCTCACTAACTTCATTCTCCACCAATCAGAAATCTTCTCTCTCCAGAATAACCTCTACTCATTGGTTGAAACACAAAGTGGACACTTGAAATGGGACATCCCAAAATGGAAATGTGGACACTTGTGGCGGGACGGAGGTAGTAATAGATTTTAAAAGTGGGACTATAACTCACTTTCACAGATTTTTACTTCGTCGGGAAGTAAGACTTGGCCACTGGTCGATTCACGAACCTATAACAAATATTTACATATATATCAAAGTATGTTCAAAATATATTTACAACATTTTTAATACATTTTAATGTTTTAAGTTTATTCAGTCAGCTGTCCTCGTTAGTAACCTACAACTAGTTGTCCACAGTTAGATGTACAGAAATAAATCGATATATATTATCTTGAATCAATCTACGACCCAGTATATACACGTCTCAGGCTAGATCACAACTCAAAGTATATATATTTTTGGAATCAACCTCAACCCTGTATAGCTAACTCAATCATTACTGCATATAGAGTGTCTATGGTTGTTCCAAATAATATATATACATGGGTCGATATGATATGTCAAAACATTTGCATACGTGTCTATGGTATCCCAAGATTACATAATATATTAGAATACATGTATGATACAATATAAGTTAGCTAGGATATGATTAATATAGATTTGGTACCAATTTTCACGTAGCTACATCAAGCAAAATTATCCAATCTTGTTTTACCCATAACTTCTTCGTTTTAAATCCGTTTTGAGTGATTCAAGTTGCTAGGGTTTCATATTGAACTTAAGTTTATGAATCAAAACATAGAAAGTATAAGTTTATAGTCGGAAATACAAATTACAAGTAATTTTTGTAAAGGTAGTCATTTCAGTCGAAAGAACGACGTCTTGATGACCATTTTGAAAAACATACTTTCACTTTGAGTTTAACCATGATTTTTGGATATAGTTTCATGTTCATAAGAAAAATCATTTTCCCAGAAGAACAAATTTTAAATCAAAGTTTATCATAGTTTTTAATTAACTAACCCAAAACAGCCCGCAGTGTTACTACGACGGCGTATGTCCGGTTTTACGGTGTTTTTCGTGTTTCCAGATTTTAAATCATTAAGTTAGCATATCATATAGATATAGAACATGTGTTTAGTTGATTTTAAAAGTCAAGTTAGAAGGATTAACTTTGTTTGTGAACAAGCTTAGAATTAACTAAACTATGTTCTAGTGATTACATGTTCAAATCTTCAAATAAGATAGTTATACATATATGAATTGAATGATGTTATGAACATCATTACTACCTAAATTTTAGTAGGTAAACCTACTAGAAATGATGAAAAAATAACTTAAGCTTCAAAGGATCTTTAATGGCTTGGAAGTTCTTGAAATAGAATCATGACACAAAAACAAGTTCAAGTAAGATTATTACTCGAATTAAGATAGTTATAGTTATAGAAATTGAATCAAAGCTTGAATATGAATATTACCTTAATTTAGAAATATAACCTACTATAAATAACAAAGGTTTCTTGATCTTAGATGATTGCTTGGAATGGATTAGGAAACTTGGAAGTAAACTTGTAAACTTGGAAGTGTTCTTGATGTGTTCTTGAGTAATTGTTTTTATGATGATTATAGGTAATAACCAAAGCTTGTATTTGCTAGAAAAATAGTAACTTAGACGTTCATGGAAGAGTGTGTATGTTTTGAGAGAGAATTGGGAAGAAAATTGGAAGTGAAATGGAGTAGGTGGTGAGTGGTGAAGGTGAGTGGGGTTAAAAGGAGTTCTTGTTTTTGTTTTCTTGCTCATAAGTCATGCTAGTTATCTAATTGTTGGTTCCACATGTTTGTTGACTATCTAGGGCTGCTAAGAGCTGAATTATTATGTGTATATACCAATAGTATATACGTCTAGGAGCTGGGTATTGTACGAGTACGAATACGGTTGCATACGAGTAGAATTGTTGATGAAATTGAACGAGAATGTAATTGTAAGCATTTTTGTTAAATAGATGTACTTTGATATGTGTCTTGAAGTCTTCCAAAAGTGTATTATTACAACATAATACACTACATGTATATACATTTAACTGAGTCGTTAAGTCATCATTAGTCGTTACATGTAAGTGTTGTTTTGAAACCTTTAAGTTAACGATCTTGTTAAATGTTGTTAACCCATTGTTTATAATATCTAATGAGATGTTAAATTATTACATTATCATGATATTATGATGTATTAATATATCTTAATATGATATATATACATTTAAATGTCGTTACAACTATAATCGTTACATATATGACTCGTTTCGAAATCCTTAAGTTAGTAGTCTTGTTTTTACATATGTAGTTCATTGTTAATACACTTAATGATATGTTTACTTATAATTTATCATATTTAAACATAGTGTAACAATATCTTAATATGATTCATATGTATTTAGTAAGACGTTGTTATAACGATAATCGTTATATATATCATTTCGAGTTTCTTAATTCAATAAACTCATTTTTATGTATATCACTCATTGTTAACATACCTAGTGAGATACTTACTTATCATAATTTCATGTTAACCATATATATGTCTATATATAACATCATATAGTTTTTACGAATTTGTAACGTTCGTGAATCGCGGGTCAATTTGGGTGGTCAATTGTCTATATGAAACCTATTTCAATTAATCAAGTCTTAACAAGTTTGATTGCTTAACATGTTAGAAATATTTAATCATGTAAATATCAATTTCATTTAATATATATAAACATGGAAAAGTTCGGGTCACTACAGTACCTACCCGTTAAATAAATTTCGTCCAAAAATTTTAAGCTGTTGAAGGTGTTGACGAATCTTTTGGAAATAAGTGCGGGTATTTCTTCTTCATCTGGTCTTCACGCTCCCAGGTGAACTCGGGTCCTCTACGAGCATTCCATCGAACCTTAACAATTGGTATCTTGTTTTGCTTAAGTCTTTTAACCTCACTATCCATTATTTCGACGGGTTCTTCGATGAATTGAAGTTTTTCATTGATTTGAATTTCGTCTAACGGAATAGTGAGATCTTCTTTAGCAAAATATTTCTTCAAATTCGAAACGTGGAAAGTGTTATGTACAGCCACAAGTTGTTGTGGTAACTCAAGTCGATAAGCTACTGGTCCGACACGATCAATAATCTTGATGTCATACCCCGTCCAAAATCTTCTGAACAAATACAATAACATATGGTACCATCGCGATGAACGGACCTCTATATGCCTTGAACGACTCCATGTAATGTCTCTAAAATGAGTAAATGCACAGCGGAAGATTTCTTTCGTACCTGAGAATAAACATGCTTTCAAGTGTCAACCAAAAGGTTGGTGAGTTCATAAGTTTATTGTAAATAGTAAAAATTCATCATTTTGATAGACCACAAGATTTAAATGCTGCATGGTACAAATGGGCCCGAATCCTATACCCACCTGTAATGTACATGCTATATTCTTTTAAATACAGTACATCTTTCTCGTGTACGAAACCATTTTTCATAAATCATAGTAACCGTACACATATATTGTGCACAAAAATAACATACACATAACCTATGTATAAAATCATTCTCTCGATATATAACATTCACATCAACTAGTGGCAATTATCATGTCCACATAATTCAATGGTGGCAATTATCATGTCCACATAATTTAATAATAATTCGCAGAACTTCTGTCTGCATAATAATTCATTCGAGGAATGTTTTGCTTATGTCTATCTCGTCAAACATTTATAAAAGCATTTCATGTATTTGCAGTCCAAAATATATTTCAAAAGCATTTAATAAAGCTGTTGCAAAAGTAGCGCATATATTCTCAGTCCCAAAAATATAAAGAGTAAAAGGGAATCAAATGAACTCACCATACGATATTTTGTTGTAAAAATATGCATACGACGATACTGAACAATGCAGGGTTGGCCTCGGATTCACGAACCTATATCATTTATATATATTAACATATATGCTTGCAATCAACCAAGTAAATCTTAAGTTATATTAATTAATAATATATTTATTTTTATATATTTTGAGTAAGTAGTATTTATTATGAAAATATTAATATAGTCATGTTATGTGTATTAAATATAGTTTTATATGACTTAATAGTGATTTGATAAGATAATATTAGTGATAAAATTTTGTACTATTATATAATAATAATAATAATAATAATAATAATAATAATAATAATAATAATAATAAATATACTTAATAATGATTGTAATCATAATCTTATTAATAATAATAAGATTTAATAAAGATAATAATGATAATGTTAAAACTAATACTAATAAGGTTATTAATAATAAAAATGATATTTTAATCATAATAATAATAATAATAATAATAATGAAAATAATAATAATAATAATAATAATAATAATAAGAGTAATAATAAATACTACCTCACAAGAAAAGCTCCAAAAAAAATAACTGCCCATGTCCGAGCTCGAACTCGTGACCTCTCGTTTAAACTCATCACCCCTAAACCATCCAAGCAAATCTGTTTTTCTTATATTATATTCAACTTATAATTATTTAGCCAGTATTTCTTTTCTGTTTCTTCATCTTCTTTCGGCCCAAAGCAGAATACGGCCCAATCAGAAAACAATTACTCGACCCAACTATATAATAATCCATGTATGTGTTAAATTGGATCCCTAAGCCCATGAATAACCAAAAAGGTTTCGGTTGCACTCTTGAATCGATATAAACAAGAAAAGAGTTGTATAGTGGCGTGGAGAAATAGGGTTTTGGCTCTTCCTTGATCGATTATCATCATAACAATCTTTCTGATTCATCGTCATTACCCATCATCACAATGTTATCTTCTTCATACATAAACCTTCACTATCATATTCTTCGTTTACACTCGCCATCTATATAAACTATTTACATCTTCTCAATTATAATTACCAATCTACTCTTTATTATTATTATCATTAACGTCTTTATTATTTCACCTTCTTCGATATTGTTAAACAGAAAAAAAGTTGTTGTAACTGTAAGCTTAGCAGCTTTTGAGAGGGTTCCGTGGGGTTATTCAGTAACAGATGGCCCAACTTTTACATTCCTTAATCCATGTATTAAATAAGGAAATCCAAGTTACAAAATCAAATTTTCTTTGGCCTAAGTTGCTAAGCAGATAAAAATCGATTTTCTTGGATTCCTTATTATTTGAATGCTAAACAAAGTAATGAGTTGGAGGTGGGATTCAATTGAAACAGAAAGTAGAAAGTGGAACGTCCCTTACTTGCTCCCTTTGTTGGCCACCTTTCCTATTATTAATCTTTACGATTTGGGTTATAAAGAATGGGTGGTTTCCTTGGCATACCACGAAAATGGAATTACCCATTAGCCAAAAAGAATTTCGGCCATGAAGATATAAAAAAGAACGTGAAAGTAAGAATAGATATGGGGATTCCATAGTATTATGTCGGTTGGTTTAAAGGAAAAGAAAAAGTAATAACACTTGTGTTGATGACAATTATTAAGTGGCCCTTAAAACCAATATATGTTGTATCCTTCTTTATTAATATCATTATTGTTTTGGTATCATAAGGTAAGAAAGAGAGGAAAATAATAAAAAGATAGCAGTAGGCGTAGCTGCTTGACAGGAAGTAGATTCGAACAAAAGTAATGATTTTTGAGAGTTGATCGAGTGAGTCAATCAGTCACAAATAAAAGGAGTAGCAGTTTAACAAAAAAAAATGTTTATCAAAGGGTTAGAATGAAGATTGTTATGTGGTTTGGATCGTGTAGGTGGTGTCTTAAATGGGTTGGTTTCACGATGAAGAAAAGTAGAAACAACAAGGTGGTGGGTTTCGTGGATGTAAAAATAAAAGGTTGGGTTCGAATATTAGAAATATAAAACAAAGTGGTGATTAATAGTTTATAATGGTGGTGAGGGTCGGTTTGTTGGTTCGAGAGTGGAAGAGGTGATCGAGCATATATATCCTTTCCATATCTTGTATGCATGTTTAATGTGTGTATATAAATAATACAAAGAATTTGTGAGTGTTTGCAGGTTTCATTAAAAGAGAAGTACAAGGAGGAAACGGTGGTTTCATGATTCTTGATTTAAGAGTGGTGATGGTGGTATCGAATTTCAAATGGTGATCACCGTGTTGGTTCATCAAGAAACAAATAAAAAGGTGTCTATATATCTATTATGTATGTGTATGTATATATATCTTTATAGACAAAAGGTATTGAGAGTTGGTGAATTAGTGGCGAAGGAGTTGGTGAATTTTGTTTGCAGAATGATTGCTGATATTTCAATGAATGATTGTCGACATGAAGAATCAATTATAAGGAATACAACCAAAGACAGATTGAGATTGGTAACAAACTGAAGATGAAAAGATTCGAGCCAGGAGTATCAAACAAAAAAATGATCGAAAAGAGGAATCAACCATTACCAGAAAAAAATAAAAAAAATAAAAGCTGATTATGATGTGTAATGGATTCAATTGAAATTTTATTGTAGTGTCAATTGAGTTGACATAATCCAAATCCAGGAGCAGAAGAAGAATCGTAAAATTTAAAAGAGATAGTGACAGGAACAGATTTTGTTGCATTTGAAGTTGTTTAATTACATGATGTATAATTTTTACTCATTAATGATATTACATTTATTTTAGTATACTGTAAAAAATATAATAATATTAATAATAATATTAATAACATTGGTACATATAACTATTAATAATAATTAATGATATTAATAATAATAGTAATAGTAATAATCTTAATGGTAAAGATACTAAATTAATAATAATAATGATATCTAAAAATAAGTTTAATAATAATTAATACTACTGATAATTATAATAGAAATAATGATTTTTAATGATAATGGTGATAATAGAAATAATAGTAATAATAATGTACTAATCAATATGTATCAAATTTTATATCTATATATTATAGTATTAATAACACCGATATTAATATTAGTATTAATATTTATTTAAATAATAATGAAAGTAATACGTATAACATTTATGTTTTACTTGTAATTAAATTTATTGTATTAACATTACATATTATTAATTATCTAATACTTGACGCTTATATAATAACACATATTGAATATTGAATATTTATATATTTTATATATATTACAATATACACATAATATTAATTATATAGACATCATCATATATATATATATATATATATATATATATATATATATATATATATATATATATATATATATATATATATATATATATATATATATATATATATATATATATATATATATTTATATATACACACCTTTATTTACACACAACAGTTCGTGAATCGTCGGAAATGGTTGAAGTTAAATGAATGCAAGGAAATAGTTTAAAAATTTTGAGACTCAACCTAACAGAATTTTCTTATCATGTCATAAATATATTAAATCGTATCGAGAGTTCGGTTTAAAATTAGTCGAAAATTTCCGGGTCACTACAGTACCTACCCGTTAAAGAAATTTCGTCCCGAAATTTGAGTGGTGACAGTTGGAATTGAAATCGAGAATATTTTAGTACCAGATTTGAACTCAGATTCGTAATAGAAAGATTTTAGTCGTCAAAGAATATTTCATCGAAGAAGAAAATGATAATGTTTAAAGATTTCTTCGAGATAGGTATGTAGATAGTTTTATGAATGCCTTCTCGGATTGAATTGGGTTTCATGATGAATTTTGAATCAAGTAACATGGTTCATTATGAATACAAGTCAAGTAACATGGTTCGTGGTGATGGTAAGGTTGATCAAGCATTACCATCATCATGTTCCATTAGAATTTTTCGCATGACTTACTGTAATATAATCACATTGATCAAGTGTCATTATATTATATTAACTCATGCTTTCATTCCAATATTACTCTAAAATATCTAAGAATTTAAAACTTCGAGGTTTCACTGAAATTTAGAATTCAAAATAATTTTTGATACAATGTACTAAGGATAGAATGCCGGCGAAGATAATTACGAATGAAGACGATATAAAGATACCATCGGAAATGTCGAGGTTATTTATGATTAGTGAAGATATATCGATATCATAGAAATATTAAAGATATTCATAATGAGAAAGAAGATTTTGGTGTTTTTCCGAGCTTTTACCACAGACCATTCTTTTATTATCAAACTTTTGACTGTTACAGTCATCCATGGTTTTTGCTGCTTTATCAGTTCTTTTAATACTCCGAGAATTGCTTTCGTAAATTGGGGTGCTTATTCAGAATTTCAGAATGGAAGGTCATGATTCTAAAAGATACATGTTATATGTATACATATAACTGTTGATGTAGAAATGCTGCGAGATTCAAAATAATGATTATAGCTTTTTGGTACCACTATCGTCACAAGATGCAGATGGGCACAGGATGGGGTTTCGACAAATATAATGATTTTTCGAAAAGTCAAAGATCAATGAAGTTGCCGGTAAGTTTACTGCTAATGTGATGAGATATAAAGGGTTCTCCGGTAACAATGACGAAAGGCAAACTTATAT
Organism: Rutidosis leptorrhynchoides; assembly: GCF_046630445.1. Taxonomy (NCBI): domain Eukaryota; kingdom Viridiplantae; phylum Streptophyta; class Magnoliopsida; order Asterales; family Asteraceae; genus Rutidosis; species Rutidosis leptorrhynchoides. The sequence goes on along the minus strand of NC_092335.1, from coordinate 571,004,649 downwards.
ATCAAAGTTATAATAAGGCTAATCCGAATGAAAATTGAAGTTGATTTACTGGAGCTGTGACAAAATTGGCTAATTTTGGAAAGGTATTGTAAAGTTATTTTCGGTAATAACACGCCAATGGATCTGGCACAGTTTTGAATTCAAAGTATGACTTCGAAAGATGTAGGAATCTAAAAGTGATGTCTTCTATTAAATCTTGACTTGGATTTTGATCGGTCAAAATCCGAATATGAAATTAAATTTGAATGAAAATAGTTGTTCTTTGGTGAACGGATACGTATATGTGTGGTTGTATGTAAGATAGTAAATGACTGTTGAATCAGATTCGAAGAATGTACTATGTAACTTATTAATGTGAAATCTAAATATTCCTCGGGTATTACCTACCCGTTAAAATGTTTTCACCATTAACAGTCTGTACAAAGGAATTTTTAAATTACAATCTTTATGAAAATATACATACATATATATTTTCTTCAGATGTAATCATGGATTTAGTGAGTCAATATAATATTAGACTCATTTGATTTTCGATTTGAGCTAGAATAAGTAATCTCTAAAACTATTAGGAACCACATATTCTTCGCAGAACATTAATGAAGTTATGGATCAATACTTCATCGTTCATTGCTGTTGGTACTCCTTGGTATTTATGGTACGTATGATGCTGATGTTCGTGGGACAGATTGTGAAATTGAAGATTGGGATGTGGATGTTGTTGTTGGTGGTATTGTTGATGCTGATGATGTTGCTGAAGCTGGTATATTTTGCACCATAATCTCTAAATTGATTACTCAGGCGCGAAGCTCGTTGACTTATTACTCTGGGATGATTATCGGTAGGAATGTGCGAGTGAATAAAGTTTAGAATTTTAGATAGAATATAATCATAGTGAGATATTTGGAAAATGAGGGTGAAAATGGTGTTTCTAATAGGTTTACCGGTAAGTGCTTCAGGTTCTTCGCCAAGAGGGCAATGTGGTGGATGGAAGGAATCATCTTCTTCTTGTATACAATGATTAAGTAGGCTACGAACTCATCAGATGAATTGAGGATGGCTGATTGATTGATTCATTCTAGTGACGCTGTTTTCGGAGCTGGAGTGGGACTCCATATCGGAATCTGAGGGACTTGAACTAGTGGTGAGTTCCATTGCGTACGATTGAATAAAGGATTTTTCGATATGAAATGATTTTCAGATATCGGATGATATTCTAATTACATAGAATATCTATGTATAGTACAGAAGCTCCCGTTTATTACGAAGGGAATTAAGGAAACGTGTCAGATTAAGTCTACGGTAACAGATAGGCTAAGATATGAATTAGCAGATGCGCTAAGATATGAATTTTGTCTGTACACCATCTATGCAATAAATGCCATAAGACGTGTCGAGACTGAAAATGATAAGTAGATATTTTTCGACAAATGGTGGTAAGCAAAAACTTTTAACATGCAGACCAGGTTCAAGTCCATACTTAATAATATAACCTAACAACTACTAGGTCGAAGTCCAGACTTCACTAATGCATCCTAACAACTAGCTATTAGTCACACTAATGCAAACTCACTAATGCATCCTAACAACTACCTGTTAGACACACTAATGCAGACTCATTAATGCATCCTAACAACTACCTATTAGACACACTAATGCAGACCTGGTTCGCTAAGACCACCGCTCTGATACCATATGTCATACCCCGTCCAAAATCTTCCGAACGAATACAATAACATATGGTACCATCGCGATGAACAGACCTCTATATGCCTTGAACGACTCCATGTAATGTCTCTAAAATGAGTAAATGCACAGCGGAAGATTTCTTTCGTACCTGAGAATAAACATGCTTTCAAGTGTCAACCAAAAGGTTGGTGAGTTCATAAGTTTATTGTAAACAGTAAAAATTCATCATTTTGATAGACCACAAGATTTAAATGCTGCATGGTACAAATGGGCCCGAATCCTATACCCACCTGTAATGTACATGCTATATCTTTTAAATACAGTACATCTTTCTCGTGTACGAAACCATTTTTCATAAATCATAGTAACCGTACACATATATTGTGCACAAAAATAACATATACATAACCTTTGTATAAAATCATTCTCTCGATATATAACATTCACATCAACTGGTGGCAATTATCATGTCCACATAATTCAATGGTGGCAATTATCATGTCCACATAATTTAATGGTGGCAATTATCATGTCCACATAATTCAATAATAATTCGCAGAACTTCTGTCTGCATAATAATTCATTCGAGGAATGTTTTGCTTGTGTCTATCTCGTCAAACATTTATAAAAGCATTTCATGTATTTGCAGTCCAAAATATATTTCAAAAGCATTTAATAAAGCAGTTGCAAAAGTAGCGCATATATTCTCAGTCCCAAAAATATAAAGAGTAAAAGGGAATCAAATGAACTCACCATACGATATTTTGTAGTAAAAATATGCATACGACGATACTGAACAATGCAGGGTTGGCCTCGGATTCACGAACCTATATCATTTATATAATTAACATATATGCTTGCAATCAACCAAGTAAATCTTAAGTTATATTAATTAATAATATATTAATTTTTATATATTTTGAGTAAGTAGTATTTATTATGAAAATATTAATATAGTCATGTTATGTGTATTAAATATAGTTTTATATGACTTAATAGTGATTTGATAAGATAATATTAGTGATAAAATTTTGTACTATTGTATAATAATAATAATAATAAATATACTTAATAATGATTGTAATCATAATCTTATTAATAATAATAAGATTTAATAAAGATAATAATGATAATGTTAAAACTAATACTAATAAGGTTATTAATAATAAAAATGATATTTTAATCATAATAATAATAATAATAATATTGATAATAATAATAATAATAATAATAATAATAATAATAATAATAATAATAATAATAATAATAAGAGTAATAATAAATACTACCTCACAAGAAAAGCTCCAAAAAAATAACTGCCCATGTCCGGGCTCGAACCCGTGACCTCTCGTTTAAACTCATCACCCCTAAACCATCCAAGCAAATCTGTTTTTCTTATATTATATTCAACTAATAATTATTTAGCCCGTATTTCTTTTCTGTTTCTTCATCTTCTTTCGGCCCAAAGCAGAATACGGCCCAATCATAAAACAATTACTCGACCCAACTATATAATAATCCATGTATGTGTTAAATTGGATCCCTAAGCCCATGAATAACCAAAAAGGTTTCGGTTGCACTCCTGAATCGATATAAACAAGAAAAGAGTTGTACAGTGGCATGGAGAAATAGGGTTTTGGCTCTTCCTTGATCGATTATCATCATAACAATCTTTCTGATTCATCGTCATTACCCATCATCACAATGTTATCTTCTTCATACATAAACCTTCACTATCATATTCTTCGTTTACACTCGCCATCTATATAAACTATTTACATCTTCTCGATTATAATTACCAATTTACTCTTTATTATTATCATTAACGTCTTTATTGTTTCACCTTCTTCGATATTGTTAAATAGAAAAAAATGTTGTTGTAACTGTAAGGTTAGCAGTTTGTGAGAGGGTTCCGTGGGGGTTATTCAGTAACAGATGGCCCAAATTTTACATTCCTTAATCCATGTATTAAATAAGGAAATCCAAGTTACAAAATCAAATTTTCTTTGGCCTAAGTTGCTAAGCAGATAAAAATCGATTTTCTTGGATTCCTTATTATTTGAATGACAAACAAAATAATGAGTTGGAGGTGGGGTTCAATTGAAACAGAAAGTAGAAAGTGGAACATCCCTTACTTGCACCCTTTGTTGGCCACCTTTCCTATTATTAATCTTTATGGTTTGGGTTATAAAGAATGGGTGGTTTCCTTGGCCTACCACGAAAATGGAATTACCCATTAGCCAAAAAGAATTTCGGCCATGAAGATATAAAAAAGAACGTGAAAGTGAGAATAGATATGGGGATTCCATAGTATTATGTCGGTTGGTTTAAAGGAAAAGAAAAAGTAATAACACATGTGTTGATGACAATTATTAAGTGGCCCTTAAAACCAATATATGTTGTATGCTTCTTTATTAATATCATTATTGTTTCGGTATCATAAGGTAAGAAAGAGAGGAAAACAATAAAAAGATAGCAGTAGGCGTAGCTGCTTGACAGGAAGTAGATTCGAACAAAAGTAATGATTTTTGAGAGTTGATCGAGTGACTCAATCAGTCGCAAACAAAAGGAGTAGCAGTTTAACAAAAAAAAATGTTTATCAAAGAGTTAGAATGAAGATTGTTATGTGGTTTGGATCGTGTAGGTGGTGTCTTAAATGGGTTGGTTTCACGATGAAGAAAAGTAGAAACAACAAGGTGGTGGGTTTCGTGGATGTAAAAATAAAAGGTTGGGTTCGAATATTAGAAACAGAAAACAAAGTGGTGATTAAAAGTTTATGATGGTGGTGAGGGTCGGTTTGTTGGTTCGAGAGTGGAAGAGGTGATCGAGCATATATATCCTTTCCATATCTTGTATGCATGTTTAATGTGTGTATATAAATAATACAAAGAATTTGTGAGTGTTTGCAGGTTTCATTAAAAGAGAAGTACAAGGAGGAAACGGTGGTTTCATGATTCTTGATTTAAGAGTGGTGATGGTGGTATCGAATTTCAAATGGTGATCACCGTGTCGGTTCATCAAGAAACAAATAAAAAGGTGTCTATATATCTATTATGTATGTGTATGTATATATATCTTTATAGACAAAAGGGATTGAGAGTGAGAGTGAATTAGTGGTGAAGGAGTTGGTGAATTTTGTTTGCAGAATGATTGCTGATATTTTAATGAATGATTGTCGACATGAAGAATCAATTATAAGGAATACAACCAAAGACAGATTGAGATTGGTAACAAACTGAAGATGAAAAGATTCGAGCCAGGAGTATCAAACAAAAAAATGATCGAAAAGAGGAATCAACCAGTACCAGAAATAAAATAAAAAAAATAAAAGCTGATTATGATGTGTAACGGATTCAATTGAAATTGTATTGTAGTGTCAATTGAGTTGACATAATCCAAATCCAGGAGCAGAAGAAGAATCGTAAAATTTAAAAGAGATAGTGACAGGAACAGATTTCGTTGCATTTGAAGTTGTTTAATTACATGATGTATAATTTTTACTCATTAATGATATTACATTTATTTTAGTATACTGTAAAAAATATAATAATATTAATAATAATATTAATAACATTGGTACATATAACTATTAATAATAATTAATGATATTAATAATAATAGTAATAGTAATAATCTTAATGGAAAGATACTAAATTAATAATAATAATGATATCTAAAAATAAGTTTAATAATAATTAATACTACTGATAATTATAATAGAAATAATGATTTTTAATGATAATGGTGATAATAGAAATAATAGTAATAATAATGTACTAATCAATATGTATCAAATTTTATATCTATATATTATAGTATTAATAACACTGATATTAATATTAGTATTAATATTTATTTAAATAATAATGAAAGTAATACGTATAACATTTATGTTTTACTTGTAATTAAATTTATTGTATTAACATTACATATTATTAATTATCTAATACTTGACACTTATATAATAACACATTATGAATATTGAATATTTATATATTTTATATATATTACAATATACACATAATATTAATTATATAGACATCATCATATATACATATATATATATATTTATATATACACACCTTTATTTACACACAACAGTTCGTGAATCGTCGAAAATGGTTGAAGTTAAATGAATGCAAGGAAATAGTTTAAAAATTTTGAGACTCAACCTAACAGAATTTTCTTATCGTGTCATAAATATATTAAATCGTATCGAGAGTTCGGTTTAAAATTAGTCGAAAATTTCCGGGTCACTACACTTGAATGGTCCAATGTACCTTGGATTTAGTTTCCCCCGTTTACCAAATCGAACAACGCCTTTCCAAGGTGAAACCTTAAGCATGACCATCTCTCCAACTTCAAATTCTATGTCTTTTCTTTTAATGTCCGCGTAACTCTTTTGTCAACTTTGGGCGGTTTTGAACCGTTGTTGAATTTGGATGATCTTCTCGGTAGTTTCTTGAATTATCTCCGGACCCATAATCTGTCTATCCCCCACTTTACTCCAACAAATCGGAGACCTGCACTTTCTACCATAAAGTGCTTCAAACGGTGCCATCTCAATGCTTGAATGGTAGCTGTTGTTGTAGGAAAATTCTGCTCGTAGCATGTCTTCATGGGTCTATATCATCCTTTCACTTTGCCAATCAGTTTGTGGATGATAAGCAGTACTCATGTCTAGACGAGTCCCCAATGCTTGTTCCAATGTCTGCCAAAATCTTGAAACAAATCTGCCATCCCTATCTGAGATAATAGAGACTGGTATTCCATGTCTGGAGACAACTTCCTTCAAGTATAATCGCACCAACTTCTCCATTTTATCATCTTCTCTCATTGGCAGAAAGTGTGCTGACTTGGTAAGACGATCGACTATTACCCAAATTGTATCATAACCACTTGTGGTCCTTGGCAATTTAGTAATGAAATCCATGGTAATGTTTTCCCATTTCCATTCCGGGATTTCAGGTTGTTAAAGTAGACCTGATGGTTTCTGATGTTCAGCTTTGACCTTAGAACACGTCAAACATTCTCCTACATATTTAGCAATATCGGCTTTCATACCCGGCCACCAAAAGTGTTTCTTGAGATCTTTGTACATCTTTCCCGCTCCGGGATGTATTAAATATCTGGTTTTATGTGCTTCCTTAAGTACCTTTTCTCTCACATCTCCAAATTTTGGTACCCAAATTCTTTCAGCCCTATACCGGGTTTCGTCTTCCTGAATATTAAGAGGTTTCTCCGATCCTTTGGGTATTTCATTCTTCAACTTTCCTTCTTTTACAACTCCTTGCTGCGCCTCCTTTATTTGAGTAGTAAGGTTAGTACGAATAATTATATTCATAGATTTTACGGGCATAGGTTCTCTGTCCTTTCTACTCAAAGCGTCGGCTACCACATTCGCCTTCCCCGGGTGGTAACGAATCTCAAAGTCATAATCATTCAACAATTCAATCCACCTACGCTGCCTCATATTCAGTTGTTTCTGATTAAATATGTGTTGGAGACTTTTGTGGTCGGTATATATAATACTTTTGACCCCATATAAGTAGTGCCTCCAAGTCTTTAATGCAAAAACAACAACGCCTAATTCCAAATCGTGTGTCATATAATTTTGCTCGTGAATCTTCAATTGTCTAGATGCATAAGCAATTACTTTCGTTCATTGCATTAATACACAACCAAGACCTTGCTTTGAGGTGTCACAATATATCACAAAATTATTATTCCCTTCAGGCAATGACAATATAGGTGCCGTAGTTAACTTTTTCTTCAACAATTGAAATGCTTTCTCCTGCTCATCCTTCCATTCAAATTTCTTCCCTTTATGCGTTAATGCAATCAAGAGTTTTGCTATTTTGGAAAAATCTTGGATGAATCTTCTGTAGTAACCAGCCAATCCTAAAAATTGACGTATATGTTCGGAGTTTTTGGGGTTTTCCACTTTTCAATGGTTTCGATCTTTTCCGAATCTGCCTGAATACCTTCTTTGTTCACCATGTAACCGAGGAATTGAACTTCTTCCAACCAAAATGCACACTTTGAAAATTTGGCGTACAATTTTTCTTTCCTCAACAAATCTAGCACTTTTCTCAAATGTTCTTCGTGCTCTTGATCATTCTTTGAGTAAATAAGTATGTCATCGATAAAAACAATGACAAACTTGTCAAGGTATGGTCCACACCTTAGTTCATGAGGTCCATGAACACAGCTGGCGCGTTAATCAACTCAAACGGCATAACCATAAACTCGTAATGATTGTAACGCGTTTTGAAAGTAGTCTTCGGAATATCATCCTCCTTCACTCGCATCTGATGATACCCAGAACGTAAATCAATCTTCGAATAAACTGACGAGCCTTGTAGTTGATCAAATAAGTCATCGATTCTTGGTAGTGGATAACGATTCTTGATGGTAAGTTTGTTCAACTCTCGGTAGTTGATACACAACCTGAATGTACCATCCTTCTTTTTGACAAACAAAACAGGAGCTCCCCATGGTGATGTACTTGGTCGTATAAAACCACGCTCTAAAAGTTCTTGTAGTTGGCTTTAGAGTTCTTTCATTTCACTGGGTGCGAGTCTGTATGGAGCACAAGCTATTGGTGCAGCTCCTGGTATGAGATCTATTTGAAATTCAACAGATCGATGTGGAGGAAGTCCCGATAATTCTTTCGGAAATACATCGGGAAATTCTTTTGTGACGGGAACATCATTGATGTTCTTTTCTTCGGGTTTGACTTCTTTAATGTGTGCTAGAACGTCATAGCAACCTTTTCTTATTAGTTTTTGCGCCTTCAAATTACTAATAAGATTTAGCTTCGCGTTGCTCTTTTCTCTGTATACCATTATAGGTTTTCCTTTTTCTCGTACAATGCGAATTGCATTTTTGTAACATACGATTTATGCTCTCTCCTTTTTCAACCAGTCCATGCCGATTATTACATCAAAACTCCCTAACTCTACTGGTATCAAATCGATCTTAAACGTTTCGCTAACTAGTTTAATTTCTCGATTCCGACATATTTTATCTGCCGAAATTAATTTACCGTTTGCTAATTCGAGTAAAAATTTATTATTCATAGGCGTCAATGGACCACTAAATTTAGCACAAAATCTCTACTCATATAACTACTATCTGCACCCGAATCAAATAAAACATAAGCAGGTTTTTCATCGATAAGGAACGTACCTGTAACAAGCTCCGGGTCTTCCTGCGCTTCTTCCGCATTAATGTTAAAAATTCTCCCACGGCTTTGCCCATTATTATTTCCCTGGTTTGGACACGCAGTTTTGTAGTGGCCCTTCTTCCCACATCCATAACAAATAATGTGGGCATTACTTGTTCCTTTACCTGATGGTCCATAAATTTCACACTTCGTTGCATCATGACCCTTTTTATTACATTTGGTACATGTTGCTGGACAAAAAGTAGTTGGATGGTACCCTTCACACCTTAGACACGGAATTTTCTGATTTTGATTACCAGTGTTGTTATTGAGATTGTTGTTGGGATTTTTGTTGTTGCGGTCGGTATTGTTGTTGGGATGATTGTTGTAGTTGTTGTTATTGGAATCATTTTTGTTGCGTTTGTTGTTGCGAAAAATGGTGCGATTGTGGTTGTGATTGTGGTGTTGATTGTTGAAATTGTGACTCTTGTCACTGGGTTCTTCCCACTTTCTCTTGACTTGTTTCATTTTGGCCTCCTCGACTGCCTGCTCTTTAATCCTTCCCTCAATCTGGTTTATAAGTTTGTGAGCCATTCGGCTTGCCTTTTGCATTGAAGTGGGCGCGCTTGCACTTACATCCTCCTGAATTCTCTCTGGTAACCCCTTTACAAACGCATCGATCTGCTCTTCTTCATCTTCGAACACTCTTGGGCACAATAAACACAACTTGGTGATTCGTCGTTCGTATATGGTGATATTGAATCCCTTCGTTCATAATTCTCTAAGCTCTGTCTTGAGATTATTTACTTTGTTTCTGGGACGGTACTGCTCGTTCATCAAGTGTTTGAATGCTGACCACGGTAGTGCGTAAGCAGCATCTTGTCCCACTTGTTCGAGATAGGTATTCCACCATGTTAACGCAGTACCTGTGAAGGTATGCGTGGCGTACTTTACCTCATCTTACTCAGCACATTTGCTTATAGCAAACACATATTCGACCTTTTTGGTCCATCGTTTCAGTCTGACTGGTCCTTCCGTTCCATCGAATTCCAGAGGTTTACAGCCAGTGAAAGCCTTGTAGGAGCATCCTACACGGTTTTCTGTGGAGTTAACTCTACTGCTAGACCCTGAGTTATTGTTGTTTTGCATTGCAGCCTGTACTGCGGCTATATTTGCTGCAAGGAAAGCACGTAAGTCTTCCTCACTCATGTTCAAGTTCTGACGAGTAGTCGGTGCCATTTCCTTCAAAAATAGCCAAAAGAATTAAGTTAATCATATAGAATATTAAGAGTAGTCAATAGTATTCCGTAGCATAATATGAACTCATTTATAAAAGCTTTTTCTTCATATTAGCGTTTTATAAGTTTTAATTAAGGTAATACCTTCCCATTAAGTTCATACTTAGTAGCTAACATACAATTTAACTACTACAATTCTATATGAAAAACTGATTATAATAATATTTCACATTCAAACTTTTATACAATATTTTGCAAACTTACAATACCGCTATTTTACATATAGCATGAAATATAGCACATAAAAACTCTGATACAAAACAGTTGCGAAGACAATTCTAGTTAATACGCAAGTCGTTCAACAAAGGCAATAAAGACAAGTAATTCATACGTCCAGAAACCAGTCATGCATTCTGGTTTTACTAAGACTACTTGTAACGACCCGGAATTTTCCGATCGTTCTATACTTATGAGATTATTATTTACATAAATTAAACCTTACCAACATGATAAGCAATCCAAACTATTGAGACTTATATTTTTGAAAAGAGTTTTACACAACGTTTGACCGTCCAATTTGACCGATGATATCACGAACTATATAACACACGATACTTATACGATTATGTATATGTACATATCTATACATATTTAACATGATTTAAGGATGGTTTAACATTTTATTGTGAACTAACAACAATCAGTTATAAGTATACTTTGAGACCACTAACTTAAGTTTTCAAAACAATAACTATATGTAACGTTCTTTGACATATATACTTACAATCTATAATGTGTTGTGATTTATGTCACCAATATGATTTAAGTGTAATGGGATTAATTTGTAACCAAAATTCTCTTGATAAATATCGAACAAGTTTGGGGAAGTGTGGAGTGCACACTTGTTTGAACTTATCTTGATTATGATGGGGGTTCGGGGGCAGCGCCCCCGATAAGCGGGGTCCAAGGGGTGGCAACCCCTGGCTGGGGTCGAGCTGCCAGGTCAGCTTGGAAAATTTTTTTTGGGCTAACATTGCTTTATTAAAAATGTCTTAAAATTTTATTTTTGGCCCGGTTGGACCCAAAATAAAAGCCCGATTTTGAGCTTTTTTTACCGTATCATACCCATCATCTATACGTATTTACTATTGGTAAATACACATCAAATCAATATCCTTATCAGCTTTAGATCTGCCCTAGATAAGAGGGAATCTTATTTGTAAGCTAGCATACATTATTACTCAAAAATTCAACACAATAATTTGTCCTTGTTCCCTCAACAACCAGACTGTCCTATAAGTATCACCATCACCTTGGTTTTTCATTTCATTCTTACAACCATCTTTCTCTAACCAAAAACACACTCTTAGGAACTCTAAGTGTTCTTCACAATCTCAGCAAATACTCATGAAGAACTAGCTTCATGAACAACCTATAATCATCATAAGAAAGTTTGATCAAGATTATTTTCTATCTTTTCCAGTAGCTTTATCCAAGTAACTTGAGGTAGTAACCTTATTCATAATCTTATTCGATTCATATTTATATAGCTATATTATTTTGTGTTATAAAATTTTTAACAACAAGAACATAGTTTGAATGATTTCAAACCTGTTCGCAAACTAAATAGATCCTTCTAATTTGATTTTTAAAACACTTCAAAACCTGTAATATATCATATTATGACAAAATCGGATTAATCATATCTTGGCTAATTAACATAATATTTAATATATATTTACTTATGATTTAATTTTATATATTTCAGGACCACCCGTAAACAACACGAGAAGATTAATCATAAGACATCATGATTGTACGCAACACGTCATCTGACAACACGTCATAAGACCATTAACAACAGACTGCTAACTACGGACTAAGAAAATATTAAAAGTATTATAAGTATATATATATGTAACGATTACTTGAAAAGAAAATATGTTGATATATTATATATATGGTTAGGTTCGTGATATCTATCGGAGACCAAGTCGAGTTAAATACCTTCAAGGAAAAGGTGAGTATATAGTCCCACTTTTAAACTCTAAATATTTCGGGATGAGAATACATGCATTTTATGATTTACGTTATGGACACAAGTGATTAAAATTATATATTCTACGTTGAGTTGTACCACTGGCATATCTCCCTGTAACTTGGTAACTACTATTTACATGCGGTATTGTAAACGCAAATCCTGTTGATAGATCTATCGGGCCTGACAACCCCAACCGGACTGGACGACCAGTATTCAACGGTTGCACAGTACTTCGTTTCGGTGACTACACTTGGTACGGTGTAGTAAGATTTCATAATAAAGGGAATATACGACGTTGATTAAATGTTAAGTATGGTTATCAAGTGCTCAACAACTTAGAATATTTTTATTAAAACGTTTATATATGAAATCTTGTGGTCTATATTTATAACGCTGCCGGCATTAAACCTATATCTCACCAACTTTATGTTGACGTTTTTAGCATGTTTATTCTTAGGTGATAACTAAAAGCTTCCGCTGCAACATGTTGAATTTAAGCAAGATCTTGAGTATGCATATTTGTGTCAAAAATAAAACTGCATATCGGAGGATTTGTAATGTAAAATATGTTGGAAGTCGTATTGTTATTATCACATGTAAAGTTTGTAAGTCTAAGATTATCGCTAAATGATAATCATTATTATCTTGTTTAAACCTTGTATTTGTAATAAAAGTTATGGTTTGTATTGTAAAAACAAATGCAGTTTTTGAAAAACGTCGCATATAGAGGTCAATACCTCGCGATGAAATCATATGTTATTGTATTCGTTCTTATGGTTAAGGTCGGGTTATGACATGTGGTATCAGAGCGTTGGTCTTAGAGAACCAGAGAATTTGCATTAGTGTGTCTTATCGAGTTTGTTAGCATGCATTAGTGAGTCTGGACTTTGACCGTGTTTGATTTCGAAAACTATTGCTTATCCTTGTTGGTTAAAAATTAATATGTAAATATTATGTGGTATTAACATGCTAGTTGTTATGTGATAGATGTCTGGCTTAGAACTTATTATCACATTCAGCGACTCCGAACCAGAATCTTCAGATGATGTTCCAGTCATTAACCTATCCGATGATGAAAACGACACATTTGGGGAAGACTCACAAGTTCCTGATGAATCAATTGAAGAGGAACCAGAAAGTGATCCTAAGGAGGAAGAAATACAGGAAATTACGAAAGACAAGTTCGAACGAGGAAAGAAACGAAAGGCTACTGAAATGGAAAATTCAAATCCCGAGTCTAGAGAGTATGTTGTGGCACCAACTCCACCAGATACTTCCACACCTATTCCCGCTATTCCTATTAGTTCTATCCCGACATCCAGTTCTTCGGTTCCTCAGCCAAAACGCAGGGAGACAACCAGGATAACCTTTAAGCGATTTCTTTGAACACAAACGCTTTGGGTTAAATGATGCGTTGTTGTTTTAAACCATGGGATCATATAATGTTTTGTATAATATTACTAGTGTGGTTTGCTTAATGTTTGATGTAAGATAAGCATATGTAAAATAGTGAAGTGTGAAATTCAATAATTTTCCATGGTTAAGTATTATTTGGGTGGTAGTAATTGATTTTCGTACTAAGCTATTAAGTATGAACTTTAACGGGTAGGTACTACCCTAGATATAATTATAAAACGCTAATAAGAAGAAAAGGCTTTTATAATAATAACTGGTTCATATTATTAATAAGCTACGATGTACTGTAAATACATACTACATCTATAATATTCCATGTGAATAATTATTTTTTCATTCTTATTGAAGATTATGGCGCGATTAAACCGAATGACGGAACAAGAAATCCAGGAACTCATCAATCAGCGAGTGAACGACAGAATGTTATGGGTCGAGGCTGCAAGGTGTGCTGCAGTTAACCCAAATCCTCGTGTGGGGTGCACTTACAAAACTTTTCAAGGTTGCAAGCCCTCATCATTCAGTGGAACAGAAGGACCGGTCGGTTTAACCCGGTGGATCGAAAAGATTGAGTCTGTGTTTAAAATCAGTGGTTGTATTGAGAAGGACATGACCAAGTATGCATTGTGCACCCTACAAGATAGTGCACTCACGTGGTGGAAAAACTATGTGAAGGCCGTAGGAGGAGATGTAGCTTATGATACTCCTTAGGAAGAATTCAAAACAATGCTAATCAATGAATATTGTCCAAGGAACGAGGTTAGGAAGTTGGAAGCTGAATTACGAAGCCTGAAAGTTGTTGGTACTGAACTCACCAACTACAATCAGCAATTCATGGAATTAGCTTTGCTATGTCCCGAATTGGTACCAACCGAAGAACGGAAGATTGAACTGTACAAAGACGGTTTGCCTAAAAAGGTCAAGGCAAATGTTACAGCATCCAAACCCAAGACTATTCATGAAGCTATTACCATGGCGAACGAATTGATGGACCAGATTATTCTGGATAAGAACACCGATGTCAAGACATCGGGAAACAAAAGAAAGTGGGAAGGTAATCATCAACAATCCAACAAGAAACAAGAAACCACGCAAGGTGCGGGTAGCGGTTCAAACTCAGGTTATAAAGGACGAAATCCTTTATGTAACAGATGCCACAAACATCACTCTAGTTATTGTAATGTGGTGTGCAACAATTGTAATTGAAAAGGTCATCTTACTGAAGATTGTAGGGTTCCCGCTACAAATACAAAAGGTACCAAGACTCCTGCCACCAATGCAAATAGAACTGCCTTGGCCACTGTTGTAGTGACCCGAACTTTTCCATGTTTATATATATTAATTGAGATTGATGTTTACATGATTAAATGTTTCCAACATGTTAAGCAATCAAACTTGTTAAGACGTGATTAATTGAAATAGGTTTCATATAGACAATTGACCACCCAAGTTGACCAGTGATTCACGAACGTTAAAACTTGTAAAAAAACTATATGATGACATATATATGGTTATATATATAGTTAACATGATATTATGATAAGTAAACATATCATTAATTATATTAACAATGAACTACATATGTAAAAACAAGACTACTAACTTAATGATTTTGAAACGAGACATATATGTAACGTTTATCGTTGTAACGACATTTAATGTATATATATCATATTAAGAGATATTCGTACATCATAATATAATGATAATATAATAATTTAAAATCTCTTTTGTTATTATAAACATTGGGTTAACAACATTTAACAAGATCGTTAACCTAAAGGTTTCAAAACAACACTTACATGTAACGACTAACGATGACTTAACGACTCAGTTAAAATGTATATACATGTAGTGTTTTAATATGTATTTATACACTTTTGAAAGACTTCAATACACTTATCAAAATACTTCTACTTAACAAAAATGCTTACAATTACATTCTCGTTCAGTTTCATCAACAATTCTACTCGTATGCACCCGTATTCGTACTCGTACAATACACAGCTTTTAGATGTATGTACTATTGGTATATACACTCCAATGATCAGCTCTTAGCAGCCCATGTGAGTCACCTAACACATGTGGGAACCATCATTTGGCAACTAGCATGAAATATCTCATAAGATTACAAAAATATGAGTAATCATTCATGACTTATTTACATGAAAACAAAATTACATATCCTTTATATCTAATCCATACACCAACGACCAAAAACACCTACAAACACTTTCATTCTTCAATTTTCTTCATCTAATTGAACTCTCTCAAGTTCTATCTTCAAGTTCTAAGTGTTCTTCATAAATTCCAAAAGTTCTAGTTTCATAAAATCAAGAATACTTTCAAGTTTGCTAGCTCACTTCCAATCTTGTAAGGTGATCATCCAACCTCAAGAAATCTTTGTTTCTTACAGTAGGTTATCATTCTAATACAAGGTAATAATCATATTCAAACTTTGGTTCAATTTCTATAACTATAACAATCTTATTTCAAGTGATGATCTTACTTGAACTTGTTTTCGTGTCATGATTTTGCTTCAAGAACTTTGAGCCATCCAAGGATCCATTGAAGCTAGATCCATTTTTCTCTTTTCCAGTAGGTTCATCCAAGGAACTTAAGGTAGTAATGATGTTCATAACATCATTCGATTCATACATATAAAGCTATCTTATTCGAAGGTTTAAACTTGTAATCACTAGAACATAGTTTAGTTAATTCTAAACTTGTTCGCAAACAAAAGTTAATCCTTCTAACTTGACTTTTAAAATCAACTAAACACATGTTCTATATCTATATGATATGCTAACTTAATGATTTAAAACCTGGAAACACGAAAAACACCGTAAAACCGGATTTACGCCGTCGTAGTAACACCGCGGGCTGTTTTGGGTTAGTTAATTAAAAACTATGATAAACTTTGATTTAAAAGTTGTTATTCTGAGAAAATGATTTTTATTATGAACATGAAACTATATCCAAAAATTATGGTTAAACTCAAAGTGGAAGTATGTTTTCTAAAATGGTCATCTAGACGTCGTTCTTTCGACTGAAATGACTACCTTTACAAAAACGACTTGTAACTTATTTTTCCGACTAGAAACCTATACTTTTTTTTGTTTAGATTCATAAAATAGAGTTCAATATGAAACCATAGCAATTTGATTCACTCAAAACGGATTTAAAATGAAGAAGTTATGGGTAAAACAAGATTGGATAATTTTTCTCATTTTAGCTACGTGAAAATTGGTAACAAATCTATTCCAACCATAACTTAATCAACTTGTATTATATATTATGTAATCTTGAGATACCATAGACACGTATACAATGTTTCGACCTATCATGTCGACACATCTATATATATTTCGGAACAACCATAGACACTCTATATGTGAATGTTGGAGTTAGCTATACAGGGTTGAGGTTGATTCCAAAATATATATAGTTTGAGTTGTGATCAATACTGAGATACGTATACACTGGGTCGTGGATTGATTCAAGATAATATTTATCGATTTATTTCTGTACATCTAACTGTGGACAACTAGTTGTAGGTTACTAACGAGGACAGCTGACTTAATAAACTTAAAACATCAAAATATATTAAAAGTGTTGTAAATATATTTTGAACATACTTTGATATATATGTATATATTGTTATAGGTTCGTGAATCAACCAGTGGCCAAGTCTTACTTCCCGACGAAGTAAAAATCTGTGAAAGTGAGTTATAGTCCCACTTTTAAAATCTAATATTTTTGGGATGAGAATACATGCAGGTTTTATAAATGATTTACAAAATAGACACAAGTACGTGAAACTACATTCTATGGTTGAATTATCGAAATCGAATATGCCCCTTTTTATTAAGTCTGGTAATCTAAGAATTAGGGAACAGACACCCTAATTGACGCGAATCCTAAAGATAGATCTATTGGGCCTAACAAACCCCATCCAAAGTACCGGATGCTTTAGTACTTCGAAATTTATATCATATCCGAAGGGTGTCCCGGAATGATGGGGATATTCTTATATATGCATCTTGTTATTGTCGGTTACCAGGTGTTCACCATATGAATGATTTTTATCTCTATGTATGGGATGTGTATTGAAATATGAAATCTTGTGGTCTATTGTTACGATTTGATATATATAGGTTAAACCTATAACTCACCAACATTTTTGTTGACGTTTTAAGCATGTTTATTCTCAGGTGATTATTAAGAGCTTCCGCTGTCGCATACTTAAATAAGGACAAGATTTGGAGTCCATGCTTGTATGATATTGTGTAAAAACTGCATTCAAGAAACTTATTTTGTTGTAACATATTTGTATTGTAAACCATTATGTAATGGTCGTGTGTAAACAGGATATTTTAGATTATCATTATTTGATAATCTACGTAAAGCTTTTTAAACCTTTATTGATGAAATAAAGGTTATGGTTTGTTTAAAAATGAATGCAGTCTTTGAAAAACGTCTCATATAGAGGTCAAAACCTCGCAACGAAATCAATTAATATGGAACGTTTTTAATCAATAAGAACGGGACATTTCAGTTGGTATCCGAGCGTTGGTCTTAGAGAACCAGAAAATTTGCATTAGTGTGTCTTATCGAGTTTGTTAGGATGCATTAGTGAGTCTGGACTTCGACCGTGTTTTCTTTAAAAATGATTGCTTAACATTTTTGTTGGAAACTATATATTTTTAACATATGAATATTATGTGATATATTAATCTCTTAACGTGTTTGATATTATGTGATAGATGTCTACCTCTAGAACAAGTCCCATTGACTCACCTAATAATAATGAAGAGTCAAATGTAAATTGGAATGATTTGTGGACTGATTCACAAGTTCCCGAAGAGGAACCGGAAGAAGAGTCGGAACCGGAAGAAGAATCGGAACCGGATGAAGAAATAGAACCGGTGGGGGAAATAATAAAACGGTTAAGTAAAAGAAAATCCTCAACCAACCGACCAAAGTTAATTATGGTCAATGGTGTTTCCGCCAAGGAAGCAAAATATTGGGAGGATTACCAATTCTCCGATGAATCGGATTCCGACGAGAATTCCGATGATGTTATAGAAATTACCCCAACTGAATTTAAAAAGGCAAAAGAAAATAATAAGGGAAAGGGCATAAAAATAGAGAAATCTAATTCCAACCCCGATGAACTTTATATGTATCATCAACCCCCGAAGTCCTTAAGTTGTAACAATGACCCGGGAACCTCTAAACCACCAGGTTTTTCTAAACCAATGTGGACAACGACGGCTCGTATTAGGGGAACATCATATATCCCTAGAAACTTGGCAAAACGAACCAAAACCGAAGAAGAAGAAACGAGCGAGTCGGAATAAGATAGTTGTATTCGTGTGGTATAATATATGGAATATAGTGTTCTTATGCTTTATGATATATGTAAAAATTGCTTGTATTAATAAGTATTTTTTTTATGAATCTAACTCTTGTCTATTTTACAGTTTAAAAACACAAAATGGATAGACAACCCAATATTTTAAGAGACCTACCCGGAGACATGATTGATGAAATCTTGTCTAGAGTCGGCCAGAATTCTTCGGCACAACTATTTAAGGCGAGATCAGTTTGTAAGACATTCGAAGAACGTTCCAAGAATGTCTTGGTTTATAAGAGACTTTCGTTTGAAAGATGGGGGATATCACATTGGGAAACCCATAAGTTACGATGTGTTTACTTTGACGCATATATTGCGGGGAACCCAAATGCTATTTTACGCAACGGGTTAAGAAATTATTTTGACTCAATATATCCGAATATTGGACTTCGTGATTTAGAAAAAGCGGCTAATATGCAACATAAAGAAGCATGTTATGCTTACGGATTAGTAATGTTCGCTTCTCACCAAAGTGAGAACAAGAACATCGGGCTACAACTATTAAACAAAACGTTTCCACAAGTGACGGAGTCGGTAATTGGGGTAAGAAATGAGGTTTTTAGATTATTACGGGACTGTTGGACATTACGTAACCCTCGTCCCTTTGATGATGTTACAACACGCTGTCTTATCAACGGCCATAACGGTTATGTTGCACAAGACCAAGGATGGGAAGTAGTCCTAGTAAAACCAGAATGCATGACTTGTTTCTGGACGTATGAATTACGTGTCTTTATTGCCTTTGCTGAACGACTTGTGTACTAGCTAGAATTGTCTTCACAACTATCTTGTATCAAAGTTATTGTGTGCTATATTTCATGCTTTATGTAAAATAAGCGGTATTGTAAGTTTGTAAAATATTGTATAAAAGTTTGAACGCGAAATATTATTATAATCAGTTTTTCATATAGAATTGTAGTAGTTGAATTGTATATTAGCTACTAAGTATGAACTTAACGGGTAGGTACTACCCGAATTTAAACTTATAAAACGCTAATATGAAGAAAAAGCTTTTATAAATGAGTTCATATTATGCTACGAAATACTATTAACTACTCTTAATATTCTGTATGATTAACTTGTTCCATTTAACTATTTTGAAGGAAATGGCACCGACTACTCGACACACCGTGAATATGAATGAAGAGGAATTCCGTACTTTTCTAGCTTCAAACATAGCCGCAGTACAGGCTGCGCTACATACCAACAATAACCTTGGATCTAGCAGTACAGGAAATCGTGTAGGATGCACCTACAAAGAATTCACTGCCTGCAAACCTTTGGAATTTGATGGAACCGAAGGACCGATCGGATTGAAACGGTGGACCGAGAAGGTTGAATCGGTGTTTGCCATAAGTAAGTGTACTGAAGAGGACAAAGTGAAGTACGCTACGCATACCTTCACAGGTTCTGCGTTAACATGGTGGAATACCTATCTAGAGCAAGTGGGACAAGATGATGCGTACGCACTACCGTGGTCAGCATTCAAGCACTTGATGAACGAGAAGTACCGTCCCAGAACCGAGGTCAATAAGCTCAAGACAGAACTTAGAGGGTTACGAACCCAAGGATTTGATATTACCACGTACGAAAGACGATTCACAGAATTGTGCCTATTGTGTCCGGGAGCATTCGAAGATGAGGAAGAGAAGATCGACGCGTTTGTGAAAGGATTACCGGAAAGAATCCAAGAAGATATAAGTTCACACGAGCCCGCCTCCATACAACAGGCATGTAGAATGGCTCACAAACTAGTGAACCAGATTGAAGAAAGAATTAAAGAACAGACTGCTGAAGAGGCCAATGTGAAGCAAGTCAAAAGAAAGTGGGAGGAAAACGGTGATAAGAATCACCAATACAACAACAACAGCAATTACAACAATAATCGCAACAATTATCCCAACAATCGCAACATCAATCGCAACTACAACAAACGGCCCAACAACAACAACAACAACAACAACAACAACAACAACAGCAACTACAACAATCATCCCAACAACAATAATAACCGCAACAACAACAACAATCAGAAGCAACTATGCCAAAGGTGTGAAAAGAATCACTCGGGGTTCTGCACCAAATTTTGCAACAAGTGTAAAAGAAATGGTCATAGCGCGGCGAAGTGTGAGGTCTATGGACCAGGGGTTAATAGAACGAAAGGAACAAATGGTGTCGGAACGAGTAATGGCGGAGCAAGTAGTGTCGGAGCAAGTTATGCCAATGTAGTTTGTTATAAATGTGGAAAACCAGGCCACATTATTAGAAATTGCCCGAACCAGGAGAACACGAATGGACAAGGCCGTGGAAGAGTTTTCAATATTAATGCGGTAGAGGCACAGGAAGACCCGGAGCTTGTTACGGGTACGTTTCTTATTGACAATAAATCTGCTTACGTTTTATTTGATTCGGGTGCGGATAGAAGCTATATGAGTAGAGATTTTTGTGCTAAATTAAGTTGTCCATTGACGCCTTTGGATAGTAAATTTTTACTCGAATTAGCAAATGGTAAATTAATTTCAGCAGATAATATATGTCGGAATCGAGAAATTAAACTGGTTAGCGAAACATTTAAGATTGATTTGATACCAGTAGAGTTAGGGAGTTTTGATGTGATAATCGGTATGGACTGGTTGAAAGAAGTGAAAGCGGAGATCGTTTGTTACAAAAATGCAATTCGCATTATACGAGAAAAAGGAAAACCCTTAATGGTGTACGGAGAAAAGGGCAACACGAAGCTACATCTTATTAGTAATTTGAAGGCACAAAAACTAATAAGAAAAGGTTGCTATGCTGTTCTAGCACACGTCGAGAAAGTACAAACTGAAGAAAAGAGCATCAATGATGTTCCCATTGCAAAAGAATTTCCCGATGTATTTCCGAAAGAATTACCGGGATTACCCCCACATCGATCCGTTGAATTTCAAATAGATATTGTACCAGGAGCTGCACCAATAGCTCGTGCTCCTTACAGACTCGCACCCAGCGAGATGAAAGAACTGCAAAGCCAATTACAAGAACTTTTAGAGCGTGGTTTCATTCGACCAAGCACATCACCGTGGGGAGCTCCTGTTTTGTTTGTCAAGAAGAAAGATGGTACATTCAGGTTGTGTATCGACTACCGAGAGTTGAACAAACTTACCATCAAGAACCGCTACCCACTACCGAGAATCGACGATTTATTTGATCAACTACAAGGCTCGTATGTTTATTCAAAGATTGACTTACGTTCCGGGTATCATCAAATGCGGGTGAAAGAAGATGATATTCCAAAGACTGCTTTCAGAACACGTTACGGTCATTACGAGTTTATGGTCATGCCGTTTGGTTTAACTAATGCACCAGCTGTGTTCATGGACCTTATGAACCGAGTGTGTGGACCATACCTTGACAAGTTTGTCATTGTTTTCATTGATGACATACTTATTTACTCAAAGAATGACCAAGAACACGGTGAACATTTGAGAAAGGTGTTAGAAGTATTGAGGAAGGAAGAATTGTACGCTAAGTTTTCAAAGTGTGCATTTTGGTTGGAAGAAGTTCAATTCCTCGGTCACATAGTGAACAAAGAAGGTATTAAGGTGGATCCGGCAAAGATAGAAACTGTTGAAAAGTGGGAAACCCCGAAAACTCCGAAACACATACGCCAGTTTTTAGGACTAGCTGGTTACTACAGAAGGTTCATCCAAGACTTTTCCAGAATAGCAAAACCCTTGACTGCATTAACGCATAAAGGGAAGAAATTTGAATGGAATGATGAACAAGAGAAAGCGTTTCAGTTATTGAAGAAAAAGCTAACTACGGCACCTATATTGTCATTGCCTGAAGGGAATGATGATTTTGTGATTTATTGTGACGCATCAAAGCAAGGTCTCGGTTGTGTATTAATGCAACGAACGAAGGTGATTGCTTATGCGTCTAGACAATTGAAGATTCACGAACAAAATTATACGACGCATGATTTGGAATTAGGCGCGGTTGTTTTTGCATTAAAGACTTGGAGGCACTACTTATATGGGGTCAAAAGTATTATATATACCGACCACAAAAGTCTTCAACACATATTTAATCAGAAACAACTGAATATGAGGCAGCGTAGGTGGATCGAATTATTGAATGATTACGATTTTGAGATTCGTTACCACCCGGGGAAGGCAAATGTGGTAGCCGATGCCTTGAGCAGAAAGGATAGAGAACCCATTCGAGTAAAATCTATGAATATAATGATTCATAATAACATTACTACTCAAATAAAGGAGGCGCAACAAGGAGTTTTAAAAGAGGGAAATTTAAAGGATGAAATACCCAAAGGATCGGAGAAGCATCTTAATATTCGGGAAGACGGAACCCGGTATAGGGCTGAAAGGATTTGGGTACCAAAATTTGGAGATATGAGAGAAATGGTACTTAGAGAAGCTCATAAAACCAGATTCTCAATACATCCTGGAACGGGGAAGATGTACAAGGATCTCAAGAAACATTTTTGGTGGCCGGGTATGAAAGCCGATGTTGCTAAATACGTAGGAGAATGTTTGACGTGTTCTAAGGTCAAAGCTGAGCATCAGAAACCATCAGGTCTACTTCAACAACCCGAAATCCCGGAATGGAAATGGGAAAACATTACCATGGATTTCATCACTAAATTGCCAAGGACTGCAAGTGGTTTTGATACTATTTGGGTAATAGTTGATCGTCTCACCAAATCAGCACACTTCCTACCAATAAGAGAAGATGACAAGATGGAGAAGTTAGCACGACTGTATTTGAAGGAAGTCGTCTCCAGACATGGAATACCAATCTCTATTATCTCTGATAGGGATGGCAGATTTATTTCAAGATTCTGGCAGACATTACAGCAAGCATTAGGAACTCGTCTAGACATGAGTACTGCCTATCATCCACAAACTGATGGGCAGAGCGAAAGGACGATACAAACGCTTGAAGACATGCTACGAGCATGTGTTATTGATTTCGGAAACAGTTGGGATCGACATCTACCGTTAGCAGAATTTTCCTACAACAACAGCTACCATTCAAGCATTGAGATGACGCCGTTTGAAGCACTTTATGGTAGAAAGTGCAGGTCTCCGATTTGTTGGAGTGAGGTGGGGGATAGACAGATTACGGGTCCGGAGATTATACAAGAAACTACCGAGAAGATCATCCAAATTCAACAACGGTTGAAAACCGCCCAAAGTCGACAAAAGTGCTACGCTGACATTAAAAGAAAAGATATAGAATTTGAAATTGGAGAGATGGTCATGCTTAAAGTTTCACCTTGGAAAGGCGTTGTTCGATTTGGTAAACGAGGGAAATTAAATCCAAGGTATATTGGACCATTCAAGATTATTGATCGTGTCGGACCAGTAGCTTACCGACTTGAGTTACCTCAACAACTCGCGGCAGTACATAACACTTTCCACGTCTCGAATTTGAAGAAATGTTTTGCTAAAGAAGATCTCACTATTCCGTTAGATGAAATCCAAATCAACGAAAAACTCCAATTCATCGAAGAACCCGTCGAAATAATGGATCGTGAGGTTAAAAGACTTAAGCAAAACAAGATACCAATTGTTAAGGTTCGATGGAATGCTCGTAGAGGACCCGAGTTCACCTGGGAGCGTGAAGATCAGATGAAGAAGAAATACCCGCATCTATTTCCAGAAGATTCGTCAACACCTTCAACAGCTTAAAATTTCGGGACGAAATTTATTTAACGGGTAGGTACTGTAGTGACCCGAACTTTTCCATGTTTATATATATTAATTGAGATTGATGTTTACATGATTAAATGTTTCCAACATGTTAAGCAATCAAACTTGTTAAGACGTGATTAATTGAAATAGGTTTCATATAGACAATTGACCACCCAAGTTGACCAGTGATTCACGAACGTTAAAACTTGTAAAAAAAACTATATGATGACATATATATGGTTATATATATAGTTAACATGATATTATGATAAGTAAACATATCATTAATTATATTAACAATGAACTACATATGTAAAAACAAGACTACTAACTTAATGATTTTGAAACGAGACATATATGTAACGTTTATCGTTGTAACGACATTTAATGTATATATATCATATTAAGAGATATTCGTACATCATAATATAATGATAATATAATAATTTAAAATCTCTTTTGTTATTATAAACATTGGGTTAACAACATTTAACAAGATCGTTAACCTAAAGGTTTCAAAACAACACTTACATGTAACGACTAACGATGACTTAACGACTCAGTTAAAATGTATATACATGTAGTGTTTTAATATGTATTTATACACTTTTGAAAGACTTCAATACACTTATCAAAATACTTCTACTTAACAAAAATGCTTACAATTACATTCTCGTTCAGTTTCATCAACAATTCTACTCGTATGCACCCGTATTCGTACTCGTACAATACACAGCTTTTAGATGTATGTACTATTGGTATATACACTCCAATGATCAGCTCTTAGCAGCCCATGTGAGTCACCTAACACATGTGGGAACCATCATTTGGCAACTAGCATGAAATATCTCATAAGATTACAAAAATATGAGTAATCATTCATGACTTATTTACATGAAAACAAAATTACATATCCTTTATATCTAATCCATACACCAACGACCAAAAACACCTACAAACACTTTCATTCTTCAATTTTCTTCATCTAATTGAACTCTCTCAAGTTCTATCTTCAAGTTCTAAGTGTTCTTCATAAATTCCAAAAGTTCTAGTTTCATAAAATCAAGAATACTTTCAAGTTTGCTAGCTCACTTCCAATCTTGTAAGGTGATCATCCAACCTCAAGAAATCTTTGTTTCTTACAGTAGGTTATCATTCTAATACAAGGTAATAATCATATTCAAACTTTGGTTCAATTTCTATAACTATAACAATCTTATTTCAAGTGATGATCTTACTTGAACTTGTTTTCGTGTCATGATTTTGCTTCAAGAACTTTGAGCCATCCAAGGATCCATTGAAGCTAGATCCATTTTTCTCTTTTCCAGTAGGTTCATCCAAGGAACTTAAGGTAGTAATGATGTTCATAACATCATTCGATTCATACATATAAAGCTATCTTATTCGAAGGTTTAAACTTGTAATCACTAGAACATAGTTTAGTTAATTCTAAACTTGTTCGCAAACAAAAGTTAATCCTTCTAACTTGACTTTTAAAATCAACTAAACACATGTTCTATATCTATATGATATGCTAACTTAATGATTTAAAACCTGGAAACACGAAAAACACCGTAAAACCGGATTTACGCCGTCGTAGTAACACCGCGGGCTGTTTTGGGTTAGTTAATTAAAAACTATGATAAACTTTGATTTAAAAGTTGTTATTCTGAGAAAATGATTTTTATTATGAACATGAAACTATATCCAAAAATTATGGTTAAACTCAAAGTGGAAGTATGTTTTCTAAAATGGTCATCTAGACGTCGTTCTTTCGACTGAAATGACTACCTTTACAAAAACGACTTGTAACTTATTTTTCCGACTAGAAACCTATACTTTTTTTGTTTAGATTCATAAAATAGAGTTCAATATGAAACCATAGCAATTTGATTCACTCAAAACGGATTTAAAATGAAGAAGTTATGGGTAAAACAAGATTGGATAATTTTTCTCATTTTAGCTACGTGAAAATTGGTAACAAATCTATTCCAACCATAACTTAATCAACTTGTATTATATATTATGTAATCTTGAGATACCATAGACACGTATACAATGTTTCGACCTATCATGTCGACACATCTATATATATTTCGGAACAACCATAGACACTCTATATGTGAATGTTGGAGTTAGCTATACAGGGTTGAGGTTGATTCCAAAATATATATAGTTTGAGTTGTGATCAATACTGAGATACGTATACACTGGGTCGTGGATTGATTCAAGATAATATTTATCGATTTATTTCTGTACATCTAACTGTGGACAACTAGTTGTAGGTTACTAACGAGGACATCTGACTTAATAAACTTAAAACATCAAAATATATTAAAAGTGTTGTAAATATATTTTGAACATACTTTGATATATATGTATATATTGTTATAGGTTCGTGAATCAACCAGTGGCCAAGTCTTACTTCCCGACGAAGTAAAAATCTGTGAAAGTGAGTTATAGTCCCACTTTTAAAATCTAATATTTTTGGGATGAGAATACATGCAGGTTTTATAAATGATTTACAAAATAGACACAAGTACGTGAAACTACATTCTATGGTTGAATTATCGAAATCGAATATGCCCCTTTTTATTAAGTCTGGTAATCTAAGAATTAGGGAACAGACACCCTAATTGACGCGAATCCTAAAGATAGATCTATTGGGCCTAACAAACCCCATCCAAAGTACCGGATGCTTTAGTACTTCGAAATTTATATCATATCCGAAGGGTGTCCCGGAATGATGGGGATATTCTTATATATGCATCTTGTTATTGTCGGTTACCAGGTGTTCACCATATGAATGATTTTTATCTCTATGTATGGGATGTGTATTGAAATATGAAATCTTGTGGTCTATTGTTACGATTTGATATATATAGGTTAAACCTATAACTCACCAACATTTTTGTTGACGTTTTAAGCATGTTTATTCTCAGGTGATTATTAAGAGCTTCCGCTGTCGCATACTTAAATAAGGACAAGATTTGGAGTCCATGCTTGTATGATATTGTGTAAAAACTGCATTCAAGAAACTTATTTTGTTGTAACATATTTGTATTGTAAACCATTATGTAATGGTCGTGTGTAAACAGGATATTTTAGATTATCATTATTTGATAATCTACGTAAAGCTTTTTAAACCTTTATTGATGAAATAAAGGTTATGGTTTGTTTAAAAATGAATGCAGTCTTTGAAAAACGTCTCATATAGAGGTCAAAACCTCGCAACGAAATCAATTAATATGGAACGTTTTTAATCAATAAGAACGGGACATTTCAACTGTTACTTGTTATGGGTGTGGGAAAAAGGGTCATTATAAGAGCCAGTGTCCGAATCCAGAGAAGAATAATGGATCTGCACGTGGAAGAGCATTTGTTATTAATGCTAGAGAGGCGTGTGAAGACCCGAAGCTTGTTACGGGTACGTTTACCATTAATAACTTATTCGCATTCTATTATATTTGATACTGGTGCCGATAGAAGTTACGTGTGTAGAGACTTTTACGCTAAATTGAATTGTTCATCATTACCTCTAGATGCTAAGTACATGATTGAGTTAGCCAATGGTAAACTTATTAAAGCCGATAAAATTTGCCGTGATTGTAAAATAAATTTAGCCGGAGAAACATTTAAGATTGATTTGATACCCGTAGAATTAGGAAGTTTTGATGTAATAGTCGGCATGGACTGGATGTCCAAAATAGGAGCTGAAGTTGTGCGTGCCAAGAAGGCAATTCGCATTCCTCGTAAGGATAAAACGCCAGTAATAATTTATGGAGAGAAGGGTAACTCAAAGCTAAAACTCATTAGTTGTTTGAAAGCTCAAAAGTGCTTAAAGAAAGGGTGCTATGCTATCTTAGCACATGTTAATAAAGTCAAAACGAAGGAGAAAGTGAAGAGCATCAATGACGTGCCTGTGGCAAGAGATTTTCCTAAAGTCTTTCCGGAAGAGTTGCCTGGATTACCTCCATTTAGATCTGTAGAATTTCAAATAGATCTAGTACCAGGAGCTGCACCAGTGGCTCGTGCTCCATATAGACTTGCACCATCTAAGATGAAAGAGTTACAAAGCCAGTTACAAGAATTACTGGACCGTGGTTTCATTCGACCGAGCACTTCACCGTAGGGAGCTCCGATTTTATTCGTCAAGAAGAAAGATGGATCTTTCCGAATGTGTATAGATTATCGTGAATTAAATAAGTTAACTATCAAGAATCGGTATCCACTACCGAGAATTGATGACTTATTTGATCAATTGCAAGGATCATGTGTTTACTCGAAAATCGACCTAAGGTCGGGCTATCATCAACTACGCGTCAAAGAAGAAGATATTCCGAAAACTGCTTTTCGGACACGCTACGGTCATTATGAATTTTTGGTCATGCCGTTTGGATTAACGAATGCGCCAGCTGTATTCATGGACCTCATGAATCGAGTTTGTAGTCCGTATTTAGATAAGTTTGTTATCGTTTTCATTGACGATATTCTTATCTATTCCAAGAGTGAGCAAGAGCATGAACAACATTTAAGATTGGTATTAGAATTGTTAAGAAAAGAACAATTATACGCCAAATTTTCTAAGTGTGCATTTTGGTTAAAAGAAGTGCAATTTCTTGGTCATGTTGTTAGTAGCAAAGGAATTCAGGTTGACCCAGCTAAAATTGAGGCCATTGAAAAATGGGAGACTCCTAAGACACCAACGCAGATACGCCAATTTTTGGGTTTAGCCGGTTATTATAGAAGGTTTATTCAAGATTTTTCCCGAATAGCTAAACCATTGACAGCGTTAACACAAAAAGGGAAGAAGTACGAATGGACCTCTGAGCAGGAGAGTGCATTTCAATTACTCAAGAAGAAGTTAACCACGGCACCTATTTTATCGTTACCTGAAGAGAACGATGATTTTGAGATATATTGTGATGCTTCACGACAAGGTTTTGGTTGCGTCCTTATGCAACGAAAGAAAGTTATTGCATACGCATCCCGACAATTGAAGATTCACGAGC
Organism: Rutidosis leptorrhynchoides; assembly: GCF_046630445.1. Taxonomy (NCBI): domain Eukaryota; kingdom Viridiplantae; phylum Streptophyta; class Magnoliopsida; order Asterales; family Asteraceae; genus Rutidosis; species Rutidosis leptorrhynchoides. Next base: position 570,974,976 of record NC_092335.1, on the reverse strand, counting down.
AGAATTATACGATGCATGATCTAGAATTGGGGGCAGTAGTGTTTGCATTGAAGATATGGAGACACTATTTATATGGAGTTAAATGCACTGTGTTTACTGATCATAAAAGCCTTCAACATATTTTCGATCAGAAACAGCTGAACATGAGGCAACATAGGTGGGTCGAGCTGATAAACGACTATGATTGTGAGATCCGCTATCATCCCGGGAAAGCGAATGTAGTGGCCAACTCTTTAAGCAGAAAGGAACGAGAACCAAATCGAGTACGAGCGATGAACATAAAAATTCGCATGAATCTCAACTCACAAATCAAAGAGGCTCAACGAGAAGCTCTTACTAAAGAAAACATAGGAAATGAAATAATGAAGAAGTATGAGAAGCAACTCGTTATACGGGAAGACGAAATTCGATATTTTGCAAACCGTATTTGGGTACCGAAGTTGGGTGGATTAAGGAAGTTGATATTGAATGAGGCGCACAAGACAAGATACTCGATACATCCTGGAGTTGGAAAGATGTACCAAGATCTTACGACGCATTATTGGTGGCCTAATTTAAAGACAGACGTTGCAACGTATGTTGGGGAATGTTTAACTTGTTCTAAAGTTAAAGCAGAACACCAGAAGCCGTCAGGGTTACTTCAACAACTTGAAATTCCAGAATGGAAATGGGATGGTATTACCATGGATTTCATCACAAAGTTACCTAAGACTGCCTGGGGTTATGACACGATTTGGGTAATAGTTGATCGTCTCACCAAATCTGCACATTTCTTGCCTATAAAGGAAACGGATAGAATGGAGAAACTATTACGACTGTACATAAAGGAAATTGTTTCAAGGCATTGAATACATATTTCCATTATATCCGATCGTGATAGTAGATTTACATCAAAGTTCTGGCAATCACTACAGGAGGCCCTAGGAACTCGTTTGGATATGAGTACCGCATATCATCCGCAAACTGACGGGCAGAGTGAAAGAACAATTCAGACTCTTGAAGACATGCTTAGGGCATGTGTGATCGATTTTGGAAACGGATGGGATAAATATCTACCATTAGCAGAATTCTCGTATAATAATAGTTATCATGCGAGCATTAAAGCTGCACCATTCGAAGCACTGTATGGAAGGAAGTGTAGATCCCCTATCTATTGGAACGAAGTAGGAGATCGACAATTAACTAGACCCGAGATCATCCATGAAACTACTGAGAAGATAGTCCAAATCAAGGAGAGATTGAAAACAGCCCGTAGTCGCCAAAAGAGCTACGCCGATGTCCGAAGGAAACCATTAGAGTTTCAGATCGGTGACATGGTTATGTTAAAGGTGTCACCTTGGAAAGGTGTAATACGTTTTGGAAAAAGAGGTAAACTAAACCCAAGGTATGTAGGCCCATTCAAGATCATCGAACGCATTGGACCGGTAGCTTATCGACTCGAATTACCACAACAACTCGCCGGAGTACATAATACATTTCAAGTTTCAAACCTTAAGAAGTGTCTTGCAAAGGAAGACCTCACCATTCCTCTTGAAGAAATCCAAGTCGACGAGAAACTACAATTCATAGAAGAACCAGTCGAAATCATGGACCGTGAAGTTAAACAACTCAAGCAGAGCAACATACCAATTGTTAAGGTTCGTTGGAATGCTCGAAGGGGTCCCGAGTTTACTTAGGAACGAGAGGATCAGATGAAACAAAAGTACCCACATTTGTTTCCTGAGAACGCAAAATAGGTACAATTTTAAAATTTCGGGACGAAATTTATTTAACGGGTAGGTACTGTAACGACCCGGAATTTTCCGATCGTTCTATACTTATGAGATTAATATTTACATAAATTAAACCTTACCAACATGATAAGCAATCCAAACTATTGAGACTTATATTTTTGAAAAGAGTTTTACACAACGTTTGACCGTCCAATTTGATTGATGATATCACGAACTATATAACACACGATACTTATACGATTATGTATATGTAGATATCTATACATATTTAACATGATTTAAGGATGGTTTAACATTTTATTGTGAACTAACAACAATGAGTTATAAGTACACTTTGAGACCACTAACTTAAGTTTTCAAAACAATAACTATATGTAACGTTCTTTGACATATATACTTACAATCTATAATGTGTTGTGATTTATGTCACCAATATGATTTAAGTGTAATGGGATTAATTTGTAACCAAAATTCTCTTGATAAATATCGAACAAGTTTGGGGAACTGTGGAGTGCACACTTGTTTGAACTTATCTTGATTATGATGGGGGTTCGGGGGCAGCGCCCCCGATAAGCGGGGTCCAAGGGATGGCAACCCCTGGCGGGGTCCAAGGGGCAGAGCCCCTGGCTGGGGTAGAGCTGCCAGGTCAGCTTGGAAATTTTTTTTGGGCTAACATTGCTTTATTAAAAATGTCTTAAAATTTTATTTTTGGCCCGGTTGGACCCAAAATAAAAGCCCGATTTTGAGCTTCTTTTACCGTATCATACCCATCATCTATACGTATTTACTATTGGTAAATACACATCAAATCAATATCCTTATCAGCTTTAGATCTGCCCTAGATAAGAGGGAATCTTATTTGTAAGCTAGCATACATTATTACTCAAAAATTCAACACAATAATTTGTCCTTGTTCCCTCAACAACCAGACTGTCCTATAAGTATCACCATCACCTTGGTTTTTCATTTCATTCTTACAACCATATTTCTCTAACCAAAAACACACTCTTAGGAACTCTAAGTGTTCTTCACAATCTCAGCAAATACTCATGAAGAACTAGCTTCATGAACAACCTATAATCATCATAAGAAAGTTTGATCAAGATTATTTTCTATCTTTTCCAGTAGCTTTATCCAAGTAACTTGAGGTAGTAACCTTATTCATAATTTTATTCGATTCATATTTATATAGCTATATTATTTTGTGTTATAAAATTTTTAACAACAAGAACATAGTTTGAATGATTTCAAACCTGTTCGCAAACTAAATAGATCATTCTAATTTGATTTTTAAAACACTTCAAAACCTGTAATATATCATATTATGACAAAATCGGATTAATCATATCTGGGCTAATTAACATAATATTTAATATATATTTACTTATGATTTAATTTTATATATTTCAGGACCACCCGTAAACAACACGAGAAGATTAATCATAAGACCTCATGATTGTACGCAACACGTCATCTGAAAACACTGTACTTTATGTACGCAACACGTCATTTGACAACATGGTACCATGGGTCGAGATTAATTCTGATCAATACGAATACGATGGGGTCTTTATTTATTTATTTTATTGAGCAACTAATTGTGGACCATTAACAACAGACTGCTAACTACGGACTAAGAAAATATTAAAAGTATTATAAGTATATATATATGTAACGATTACTTGAAAAGAAAATATGTTGATATATTACATATATGGTTAGGTTCGTGATATCTATCGGAGACCAAGTCGAGTTAAATACCTTCAAGGAAAAGGTGAGTATATAGTCCCACTTTTAAACTCTAAATATTTCGGGATGAGAATACATGCATTTTATGATTTACGTTATGGACACAAGTGATTAAAATTATATATTCTACGTTGAGTTGTACCACTGGCATATCTCCCTGTAACTTGGTAACTACTATTTACATGCGGTATTGTAAACGCGAATCCTGTTGATAGATCTATCGGGCCTGACAACCCCAACCGGACTGGACGACCAGTATTCAACGGTTGCACAGTACTTTGTTTCGTTGACTACACTTGGTACGGTGTAGTAAGATTTCATAATAAAGGGAATATGCGACGTTGATTAAATGTTAAGTATGGTTATCAAGTGCTCAACAACTTAAAATATTTTTATTAAAACGTTTATATATGAAATCTTGTGGTCTATATTTATAACACTGCCAGCATTAAACCTATATCTCACCAACTTTATGTTGACGTTTTAAGCATGTTTATTCTCAGGTGATAAATAAAAGCTTCCGCTGCAACATGTTGAATTTAAGCAAGATCTTGAGTATGCATATTTGTGTCAAAAATAAAACTGCATATTGGAGGATTTGTAATGTAAAATATGTTGGAAGTCGTATTGTTATTATCACATATAAAGTTTAAGATTATCGCTAAAGGATAATCATTATTATCTTGTTTAAACCTTGTATTTGTAATAAAAGTTATGGTTTGTATTGTAAAAACGAATGCAGTTTTTGAAAAACGTCGCATATAGAGGTCAATACCTCGCGATGAAATCATATGTTATTGTATTCGTCCTTATGGTTAAGGTCGGGTTATGACACTACTTCCCATCCTTGGTCTTGTGGAACATAACCGTTGTGACCGTTGACAAGACATCATGTTGTAATGTCGTCAAAGAGACGAGGGTTTCGTAATGTCCAACAGCCCCGTAATAATCTAAAAACCTTGTTTCTCGCCCCAACTATTGAATCCGTCACTTGTGGAAAGGTTTTATTTAAAAGTTGTAATCCGATGTTCTTTTTTTCACTTTGGTGAGAAGCGAACATCACTAACCCGTAAGCATAACATGCTTCCTTATGTTGCATGTTAGAAGCTCTTTCTAACTCACGAAATCCTATGTTGGGATATGTTGAGTCAAAATAGGTTCTTAACCCGTAGCGTAAAATTGCATTTGGGTTCCCCGCACTTAACGCTTTAAAGAAAACACGGCATAACTTACGGTCTCCCCAATGTGATATACCCCACCTATCAAAGGAAAGCCTTTTATAAAGTAAGGTATTTCTGGAAAGTCTTTCAAATATTTGACAAGTTAATTTCGCCATAACTAATTGTGCTGATGAATTCTGACCGACTCTAGACAAGATTTCATCAATCATATCCTCTGGTAGGTTTTCTAAAATATTCGGTTGTCTACCCTTAACGTCCATTTTGTGTTTTTATACTGTAAAATAGACAAGGATTAGATTCGTAAAAGATAATTAACAACCAATACAAGCAATTTTTACATAGAACATAAAAGTACAAGCACACTACAATACATATAATACACAACATAATTACAACCCTCTAATCTGAATCACTGGTTTCTTCTTCTTCGGACTTGGTTCGTTTTCCAAATTTTCTAGGGATATATGGTGTTCCTCTAATATGAGTCATCGTTTTCCACAATGGTTTAGAAAAACCTGGTGGTTTAGAGGTTCTCGGGTTATTGTTACAATTTAGGAAATACGGATGTTGCCGATACATATAAAGTTCATCGGGGTTGGAATCAGGTTTCTCTATTTTTATACCTTTTCCCTTATTATTTTCTTTTGCTTTATTAAATTGAGTCGAGGTAATTTCTATAACATCATCGGAATCTTCATTGGGATCCGATTCATCAGAAAATTGGCAATCTTCCCAATATTTTACTTCCTTGGCGGAAACACCATTGACCATTATTAACTTTGGTCCATTGGTTAAGGATTTTCTTTTATTTATCTGTTTTTCTGTGGTTCCTAATATTTCCTCCTCCGGAACCTCTTCTTCCGGTTCCTCCTCTTCCGGTTCCTCTTCTTCCGGTTCCTCTTCTTCCGGTTCCTCTTCGGGAATTTGTGAATCTTCCCAAAATATATTCGACTCTTCATTATTATTAGGTGAGTCGATGGGATTTGTACAAGAGGTAGACATCTATCACACAATGTCAAACACGTTAAGAGATTACTATATCACATAATATTTACATGTTAATAATATATAGTTTCCAACAAAAAATGTTAAGCAATCATTTTTGAAGAAAAACACGGTCGAAGTCCAGACTCACTAATGCATCCTAACAAACTCGGTAAGACACACTAATGCAAAAATTCTGGTTCTCTAAGACCAAGGCTCTGATACCAACTGAAATGTCCCGTTCATATTGATTATAAACGTTCCATATTAATTGATTTCGTCGCGAGGTTTTGACCTCTATATGAGACGTTTTTCAAAGTCTGCATTCATTTTTAAAACAACCATAACCTTTATTTTATCGATAATAGTTTAAAAAGCATTACGTAGATTATCAAATAATGATAACCTAAAATATACTGTTTACACACGACCATTACATAATGGTTTACAATAAGAATATATTACATCAAAATAAGTTTCTTGAATGCAGTTTTTACACAATATCATACACGTATGGACTCCGAATCTTGTCCTTATTTTAGTACGCAATAGCGGAAGCTCTTAATAATCACCTGAGAATAAACATGCTTAAAACGTCAACAAAATTGTTGGTGAGTTATAGGTTTAACCTACATATTATCAAATCATAATAATAGACCACAAGATTTCATTTTTATAACACATCTCATATCAGGCATTTCGCAAACTGCATAGAGATAAAAATCATTCATATATTGAACACCTGGTAACCGACCTTAACAAGATGCATATAGAATATCCCCATCATTCCGGGACTCTCATCGGATATGATAAATCGAAGTACTAAAGCATCCGTAACTCGGATGAGGCTTGTTGGGCCAAATAGATCTATCTTTAGGATTCGCGTCAATTAGGGGCCATTTCCCTAATTCTTAGGCTACCAAGCTAAAAAGGGGCATATTTTGTTCGATAATCTAACATAGAAAGTATTTTCGATTAATTGTGTCTATTTTGTAAAACATTTATAAAATCACATGTATTCTCATCCCAAAAAAATAATAGATTTTAAAAGTGAGACTATAACTCACTTTCACAGATTTTTACTTTGTCGGGAAGTAAGACTTGGCCACTGGTCGATTCACGAACTTATAACAAATATGTACATATATATCAAAGTATGTTCAAAATATATTTACAACATTTTTAATACGTTTTAATGTTTTAAGTTTATTAAGTCAGATGTCCTCGTTAGTAACCTACAACTAGTTGTGTCCACAGTTAGATGTAAAGAAATAAATCGATATATATTATCTTGAATCAATCCACGACCCAGTGTATACATGTCTCAGGCTAGATCACAACTCAAAGTATATATATTTTTGGAATCAACCTCAACCCTGTATAGCTAACTCAATCATTACTGCATATAGAGTGTCTATGGTTGTTCCAAATAATATATATACATGGGTCGATATGATATGTCAAAACATTTGCATACGTGTCTATGGTATCCCAAGATTACATAATATATTAGAATACATGTATGATACAATATAAGTTAGCTAGGATATGATTAATATAGATTTGTTACCAATTTTCACGTAGCTACATCAAGCAAAATTATCCAATCTTGTTTTACCTATAACTTCTTCGTTTTAAATCCATTTTGAGTGATTCAAGTTGCTATGATTTCATATTGAACTTAATTTTGTGAATAAAAATATAGAAAGTATAAGTTTATAGTCGGAAATACAGATTACAAGTCGTTTTTGTAAAGGTTGTCATTTTAGTCGAAAGAACGACGTCTTGATGACCATTTTGAAAAACATACTTTCACTTTGAGTTTAACCATGATTTTTGGATATAGTTTCACGTTCATAAGAAAAATCATTTTCTCAGGAGAACAAATTTTAAATCAAAGTTTATCATAGTTTTTAATTAACTAACCCAAAACAGCCCGCGGTGTTACTACGACGGCTTATGTCCGGTTTTACGGTGTTTTTCGTGTTTCCAGATTTTAAATCATTAAGTTAGCATATCATATAGATATAGAACATGTGTTTAGTTGATTTTAAAAGTCAAGTTAGAAGGATTAACTTTGTTTGCGAACAAGTTTAGAATTAACTAAACTATGTTCTAGTGATTACATGTTCAAATCTTCGAATAAGATAGTTATACGTATATGAATCGAATGATGTTATGAATATCATTACTACCTCAAGTTTAGTAGGTAAACCTACTAGAAATGATGAAAAAATAACTTGAGCTTCAAAGGATCTTTGATGGCTTGGAAGTTCTTGAAATAGAATCATGACACAAAAACAAGTTCAAGTAAGATTATTACTCGAATTAAGATAGTTATAGTTATAAAAATTGAATCAAAGCTTGAATATGAATATTACATTGATTGAGAAAGATAACCTACTATAAATAACAAAGGTTTCTTGATATTAGATGATTGCTTGGAATGGATTAGGAAACTTGGAAGTAAACTTGTAAACTTGGAAGTGTTCTTAATGTGTTCTTGAGTAATTGTTTTTATGATGATTATAGGTAATAACCAAAGCCTGTATTTGATGACTTTTGCTGGAAAAATAGTAACTTAGATGTTCATGGAAGAGTGTATGTGTTTTGAGAGAGAAATGGGAAGAAAATTGGAAGTGAAATGGAGTATGTGGTGAGTGGTGAAGGTGAGTGGGGTTAAAAGGAGTTCTTGTTTTTGTTTCCTTGTTCATAAGTCATGCTAGTTGTCTAATTATTGGTTACACATGTTTGTTGACTATCTAGGGCTGCTAAGAGCTGAATTATTATGTGTATATACCAATAGTGTATACGTCTAGGAGTTGGGTATTGTACGAGTACGAACACGGTTGCATACGAGTAGAATTGTTGATGAAATTGAACGAGAATGTAATTGTAAGCATTTTTGTTAAATAGAAGTACTTTGATATGTGTCTTGAAGTCTTCCAAAAGTGTATTATTACAACATAATACACTACATGTATATACAATTAACTGAGTCGTTAAGTCATCGTTAGTCGTTACTTGTAAGTGTTGTTTTGAAACCTTTAAGTTAACGATCTTGTTAAATGTTGTTAACCTATTGTTTATAATATCTAATGAGATGTTAAATTATTACATTGTCATGATATTATGATGTATTAATATATCTTAATATGATATATATACATTTAAATGTCGTTACAACGATAATCGTTACATATATGACTCGTTTCGAAATCCTTAAGTTAGTAGTCTTGTTTTTACATATGTAGTTCATTGTTAATACACTTAATGATATGTTTACTTATCATTTATCATATTTAAACATAGTGTAACAATATCTTAATATGATTCATATGTATTTAGTAAGACGTTGTTATAACGATAATCGTTATATATATATATATCGTTTCTAGTTTCTTAATTCAATAAACTCATTTTTATGTATATCACTCATTATTAACATACCTAGTGAGATACTTACTTATCATAATTTCATGTTAACCATATATATGTCTATATATATAACATCATATAGTTTTTACGAATTTGTAACGTTCGTAAATCGCCGGTCAATTTGGGTGGTCAATTGTCTATATGAAACCTATTTCAATTAATCAAGTCTTAACAAGTTTGATTACTTAACATGTTGGAAATATTTAATCATGTAAATATCAATTTCATTTAATATATATAGACATGGAAAAGTTCGGGTCACTACATTACTAGCCATCATCATCAACAAAATATTATGATCATCTAACCACATCATCACGATTATAATCAAATAACATCATCTTCAATTCTTTATCTATATAGGATCATCATCGTTTATCCTAAATTTATATCATCCTCGTAGCTTTATTATCATCATAAAATCATAACAACATCACCCTCATCATCAATATCATCATGATTAACACAATCGAATAAAAATGGAATCGATGATAGGAATCTTACTTATCACTAACAAGCCCACTATCCCTCATGCACTAAAATGATACCGGCCCATCTCCTCATTTAAAAGTCTGTGGCCCGAGATCAATAAGTCCAGTAATACATTTCCTAATTGTTTGGGTAAAAGACACATATTTTGGCAAGTGTATAAGAAAGAGACCAACCTTGGTCCACCATAGTTAGCTAGTGGGAAGCACATTAAATAAAGAATTCGATGATGATGATTGAATTTAATGGAACGTGAGAAAAAAACAACAGCTCAAATATCTTTATCAAGTGGAGTTCAGTTTGTGAGGTTTTTGGTTTTTAATAGTAAACAAAACAATAGAAGTTGTAGCTGCAGGTACAGTAGCAGCATAGCAGTTTTTGTGAGGGTGTTTGTGGTTCCATGGTGGTGGAAAACAGTCACGAAGCAGTAGCAAATGGCGGTAATAGAAACAGAAACCAGCGGTTAGTAAAAGAAAATACAAGGTGGTGGTGATATGGGTTTCATGAAGGAAAAACAGAAAAAGATTTGCAGCAGTGAATAATAGCGAATTAATTAATTGGTTGTTTTGGGTTTGAGCAGGAAACAAACTTGGTTGGTGTTCTTGTTGGGTCGTATTTGATTAGAAAAACTGAACAATAGTTAAAGAAAACAAATTGCGATTATGATGATCTAGTGGTGGTGGAAGGGTGAAGGAGGTGGTTTAATCAAGGGTGGCGGTTTCATGATTAAAGAATTTATAGTAGCAGGAATGATGGAAATGGTGTTGGTCTCAATTGGTGTCGGTCTTTGAAACATAAACATAACAGAAGTAGGAGTACTGCAGCTGCAGTAATCTGTGGATGATGGTGGCGGTTTTAAGTGGGTTTTGTTGGTACCTAGTGGTGCGAAGGTGTTGGAGTTGTGGTGGTTGTCGATTAGCAGTTGGAGGAGAAACGGAAAACAAAGTGTAGTGTCAACAAGTATCATGGTTTCGATTTGCAATGGAAAAATGATTAGATGGTTGTAGCGAGGTGGAGTGGTGTGTGATAACGGAGATGGTGAAGTGGTGGTGGTTTGGTCGTTCACGAAGGAGAAGAAGAAGGTGGTGATTGTGTGAAATGTCCCGTTTATAATAATTATAAACATTTCATATTAATTGATTTCGTTGCAAGGTTTTGACCTCTATATGAGACGTTTTTCAAAGACTGCATTCGATTTTTGAAACAAACCATAACCTTTTTATTTACTATAAAGGTTTAAAATATTTCGAAGATTATCAAATAATGATTATCAAATAATGATAATCTAAAATGTAGCGTTTTCACACAACCATTACATAATAGTTTACAATAATATTACACAACAACTTAAGTCTTCGAATGCCGTTTTTAAACAATATTTACAAGCATGCAGACTCCAATCCTGTCTTTATTTAGCATGCAATAGTGGAAGCTCTTAATAATCACCTGAGAATAAACATGCTTTAAACGTCAACAAAAATGTTGGTGAGTTATAGGTTTAACCTATATATTTGTCAAATCGTAATAATAGACCACAAGATTTCATATTTCCATTTTTCATAAACATCATCCCATACATAGAGATAAAAATATTCATATGGTGAACACCTGGTAACCGACATTAACAAGATGCATTTAGAATATTCCCATCATTCCGGGACTCCCTTCGGACATGATAAAATCGAAGTACTAAAGCAGTTCAAATTCTCTGACTGGGGCTTGTTAGTGCCCATAGATCTATCTTTAAGATTCGCGTCAATTAGGGTGTCTGTTCCCTAATTCTTAGATTACCAGACTAAAAAAGGGCATATTCGGTTTAATAAATTCAACCATAGAATGTAGTTTCACGTACTTGTGTATATTTTGTAAAATATTTATAAAACTGCATGTATTCTCATCCCAAAAAATATTAGATTTTAAAAGTGGGACTATAACTCACTTTCACAGATTTTTACTTCGTCGGGAAGTAAGACTTGACCACGGGTTGATTCACGAACCTATAAAAAATGTATACATATATATCAAAGTATGATCAAAATATATTCACAACATTTTTTTTTACGTTTTAACGATTTAAGTTTGTTAAGTTAGCAGTCCAACGTTAGTAATCTACAACTAGTTGTCCACAGTTAGATGTACAGAAATAAATCAATATATATTATATCGAATCAATCCACGACCCAGTGTATACAAGTCTTAGGCTAGATCACAACTCAAAGTATATATATTATTTTGGAATCAACCTCAACCCTGTATAGCTAACTCGAGCATTACTGCATATAGAGTGTCTATGGTTGTTCCCAAATAATATATATAGATGGGTCGATATGATATGTCAAAACATTGTATACGTGTCTATGGTATCCCAAGATTACATAATATATGTTAGAATACATGTATAATACAATATAAGTTAGTTAAGTTATGATTTGTATAGATTTGTTACAAATTTCACGTAGCTACAACAAGTAAAATTATCCAATCTTGTTTTACCCATAACTTCTTCGTTTTAAATCCGTTTTGAGTGAATCAACCTGCTATGGTTTCACATTGAACTGTATTTTATGAAACTAAACAGAAAAAGTGTAGGTTTATAGTCAGAAATACAGATTACAAGTCGTTTTTGTAGAGGTAGTCATTTCAGTCGAAAAAACGACGTCTTGATGACCATTTTGAAAAACATATTTCCACTTTGAGTTTAACCATGATTTTTGGATATAGTTTCATGTTCATATGAAAAATCATTTTCCCAGAAGAACAACTTTTAAATCAAAGTTATCATAGTTTTTAATTATCTAACCCAAAACAGCCCCCGGTTTTACTACGACGGCGTATGTCCGGTCTTACGGTGTTCTTCGTATTTCTAGGTTTTAAATCATTAAGTGAGCATATCATATGGATATAGAACATGTGTTTAGTTGATTTTAAAAGTTAGGTTATGAAATGTCCCGTTCTTATTGATTAAAAACGTTCCATATTAATTGATTTCGTTGCGAGGTTTTGACCTCTATATGAGACGTTTTTCAAAGACTGCATTCATTTTAAAACAAACCATAACCTTTATTTCATCAATAAAGGTTTAAAAAGCTTTACGTAGATTATCAAATAATGATAATCTAAAATATCCTGTTTACACACGACCATTACATAATGGTTTACAATACAAATATGTTACAACAAAATAAGTTTCTTGAATGCAGTTTTTACACAATATCATACAAGCATGGACTCCAAATCTCGTCCTTATTTAAGTATACGACAGCGGAAGCTCTTAATAATCACCTGAGAATAAACATGCTTAAAACGTCAACAAAAATGTTGGTGAGTTATAGGTTTAACCTATATATATCAAATCATAATAATAGACCACAAGATTTCATATTTCAATACACATCCCATACATAGAGATAAAAATCATTCATATGGTTAACACCTGGTAACCGACATTAACAAGATGCATATATAAGAATATCCCCATCATTCCGGGACACCCTTCGGATCTGATATAAATTTCGAAGTACTAAAGCATCCGGTACTTTGGATGGGGTTTGTTAGGCCCAATAGATCTATCTTTAGGATTCGCGTCAATTAGGGTGTCTGTTCCCTAATTCTTAGATTACCAGACTTAATAAAAAGGGGCATATTCGATTTTGATAATTCAACCATAGAATGTAGTTTCACGTACTTGTGTCTATTTTGTAAATCATTTATAAAACCTGCATGTATTCTCATCCCAAAATATTAGATTTTAAAAGTGGGACTATAACTCACTTTCACAGATTTTTACTTCGTCGGGAAGTAAGACTTGGCCACTGGTTGATTCACGAACCTATAACAATATATACATATATATCAAAGTATGTTCAAAATATATTTACAACACTTTTAATATATTTTGATGTTTTAAGTTTATTAAGTCAGCTGTCCTCGTTAGTAACCTACAACTAGTTGTCCACAGTTAGATGTACAGAAATAAATCGATAAATATTATCTTGAATCAATCCACGACCCAGTGTATACGTATCTCAGTATTGATCACAACTCAAACTATATATATTTTGGAATCAACCTCAACCCTGTATAGCTAACTCCAACATTCACATATAGAGTGTCTATGGTTGTTCCGAAATATATATAGATGTGTCAACATGATAGGTCAAAACATTGTATACATGTCTATAGTATCTCAAGATTACATAATATACAATACAAGTTGATTAAGTTATGGTTGGAATAGATTTGTTACCAATTTTCACGTAGCTAAAATGAGAAAAATTATCCAATCTTGTTTTACCCATAACTTCTTCATTTTAAATCCGTTTTGAGTGAATCAAATTGCTATGGTTTCATATTGAACTCTATTTTATGAATCTAAACAGAAAAAGTATAGGTTTATAGTCAGAAAAATAAGTTACAAGTCGTTTTTGTAAAGGTAGTCATTTCAGTCGAAAGAACGACGTCTAGATGACCATTTTAGAAAACATACTTCCACTTTGAGTTTAACCATAATTTTTGGATATAGTTTCATGTTCATAATAAAAATCATTTTCTCAGAATAACAACTTTTAAATCAAAGTTTATCATAGTTTTTAATTAACTAACCCAAAACAGCCCGCGGTGTTACTACGACGGCGTAAATCCGGTTTTACGGTGTTTTTCGTGTTTCCAGGTTTTAAATCATTAAGTTAGCATATCATATAGATATAGAACATGTGTTTAGTTGATTTTAAAAGTCAAGTTAGAAGGATTAACTTTTGTTTGCGAACAAGTTTAGAATTAACTAAACTATGTTCTAGTGATTACAAGTTTAAACCTTCGAATAAGATAGCTTTATATGTATGAATCGAATGATGTTATGAACATCATTACTACCTTAAGTTCCTTGGATAAACCTACTGGAAAAGAGAAAAATGGATCTAGCTTCAACGGATCCTTGGATGGCTCGAAGTTCTTGAAGCAGAATCATGACACGAAGACAAGTTCAAGTAAGATCATCACTTGAAATAAGATTGTTATTGTTATAGAAATTGAACCAAAGTTTGAATATGATTATTACCTTGTATTAGAATGATAACCTACTGTAAGAAACAAAGATTTCTTGAGGTTGGATGATCACCTTACAAGATTGGAAGTGAGCTAGCAAACTTGAAAGTATTCTTGATTTTATGTAACTAGAACTTGTAGAATTTATGAAGAACACTTAGAACTTGAAGATAGAACTTGAGAGAGATCAATTAGATGAAGAAAATTGAAGAATGAAAGTGTTTGTAGGTGTTTTTGGTCGTTGGTGTATGGATTAGATATAAAGGATATGTAATTTTGTTTTCATGTAAATAAGTCATGAATGATTACTCATATTTTTGTAATTTTATGAGATATTTCATGCTAGTTGCCAAATGATGGTTCCCACATGTGTTAGGTGACTCACATGGGCTGCTAAGAGCTGATCATTGGAGTGTATATACCAATAGTACATACATCTAAAAGTTGTGTATTGTACTGTAAGACCCTAATATTTATCTTGTATACTTGTGTATTATGGTGTTCAAGGGTGTGGGTTTTATTGTATATAAATTAAAATGCAAAAGAAACTGTTCCAGTAGGATCGCGCGCCGCGCGGGTTTGGGGCGCGCCGCCCCATTTGGCGCTGACAGAATCCTTTGTTTTTAATTATTTTAAATGAAGGGTAATTTGGTAAATTCACTTGGGGCCGGATTTGTGAGCCATATCAGTTGGTTTAGATCTAACTTTGGATCATTTCACATCCATTCATCATCTTCATCCATTCTTAGAGAGAGAGAGAGAGGTCTAGAGAGAGATTTGAGGTTTTGGTGAAGAAGAAGCTCGAATCGTTCAAAGTCTCGGGTTTTAAAGTTGTTCCTTTCGTTCCTAGCTACATTGTGGTGGTATTGGTAAGCTCAAACTCCGAATTTCATTTATTTGATTTGATATTCAAGTTAGGGTTTTGAGTTAAATTGTTGTGTAACCCTTTTAGGTGATGAAATGGGTTTATGGTGACTAGTTATTCTTGTCACTTGGCGGGTTTTGGGTTGGATGACGATTTGGCCTTGATTAGGCTTTGGTTTGGAGTTTAATCACTAGGTATAGTGATTATTGAAGTATTGGAACCCATTTAGGGTATTATGGTTGACTAATTGTGACTTTGGGTCAAATTAGGGTTCGGTGGTAATTATGACCCAATTGGCGATTTAATGATGTTTATAAACTTAAAATGGATTAAGTTGAAGTATAGAACTGAGTTAAATGTGTTTAGGTGTCAAAACTTGTAAAGGATGAGATTTTGACCTTTATGGGTCAAAATTAGGGTTTAAGTGTCAAAATGGGTATGACACGTGTTTAACACTTGAGTTCGAGTTTAATTGACATATTGGGACCATTCTCACTTGTATTAGTGATTAGGGGTTAGTTTGGGCACGGTTTGTGCTTGGAAGTGCATTTGGGTCGAAATTGCACTAATGGTTGAATTGGGTTGAATTGTGAATCCACTCTAAGTGTAATGTTGTAATTGTGATAATGGATTAGGTATTTCCCATTGGCGACTTGCGGATTACTTGGAAGCATTCTTCAAGACTTCAAGGTGAGTGATAATATCCTATGTGCATATGTATGTGTAGGATGGGTGCGGGTCGGGTGAAGTGATTCTCGGCTATAGAGCTCACTTCACATGTAGGTGGACTTGATGGACTTTTGCATGAGTCCAATTGGCACGGTTGTGCGTTTTGGTTGACCATCTTTGGCGAAGTACTCGTTCGCGTGTACACTATCACACGTGATTGTGATGTGGATGATATAACCCCAATGGCGAAGGGTTTTGAGTTAGAGAAGTGAATCGCGTGTAGTTCGGATTCACGATGACGCGTGTAGTTCGGTCATCTTATCAAAATGAATCTCGTGTAGTTCGGATTCATGGTGACTCGTGTAGTTCGGTCATCTTATCAAAATGAATCTCGTGTAGTTCGAATTCATGGTGACTCGTGTAGTTCGGTCATCTTATTGAGGTAGTAATCTCGTGTGGTTTCGGATTACTAAGGCTCGTGTAGTTCGGCCAACCTCGATGTTGTGAAGATAGTAATCTCGTGTGGTTTCGGATTACTAAGGCTCGTGTAGTTCGGCCAATCTTCATTGTGGTATTTGGTTCTCGGTATTGGGTTAAGGTGTTAACCATGTTCGTTTATATTGTTATATATTAATGTATTGTTGTGTTGTAGCTAACCCTCCGGGTGTAGCTATTTGGCGTTGTTCACATCGTCGTTGGTGAACTTATATTGTTGTTGTATCTTTAGCTCGTTGCTTAGAGATCGTACGGTATGCTTAGTGTAGTGCCTTATATGGATGCCTCGGTATGCGGTATTTGTTATTTTGTGGCGTGTCCATTTTATACATATATATGTATGTAGTATATTATCATTCACTAAGCGTTAGCTTACCCTCTCGTTGTTGACTCTTTTTATAGATTGCATGCGGATGGTGGCTCGGGTAAGCGCGAGGATTAGAGGACTTGCATAGTTTGCGTAGAAGGCTTGCTTTTGGATTTATTAGGATTGGGTAGCGTATCCCCAATCGCCATGCTCGGCTTTGTTTTGTATTAAAAGTCTTATGGTCGAAAATTGTATTTTGGTACTTAAGGGGTAATTTGGGTCAATGTGGGCCCTGCTTCGTAAACATAATTTTATTAATAGAACGTGCTAGTTTTTATATATGGAACATGGGGTTAAAAGCGTTACGCCTAAATATGTCGGGAACTAGTCAAACATTTTCGCATTTAAAGACTTTCCGGACAGTCAGGTTTGGCGCGCCGCGCGACCTATATGGCGCGCCGCGCCAGGTGGCAGTTCAGCAAAAAAATTTTTATTTTGTAAATTTAACGCGGTTTAATGCGGGTTGGTTTGGGTTGTTACAAGTGGTATCAGAGCATGGTCTAAGGGATTTAGGTGACTTGAGATAGGTGCCTAGACTTAGACTTGTGTGTGCTTAAATTGTTGCGGGACTTGTAGGATTACGGGTCAGAATGGGTTTGGTTAGTGCCTTGGCTATAGGTTGACTAACGTTTATATTAATAATGCGGATATTATTAATATGTTGTCATGTTGTGATAATAATTCTCGCGTGTGTTTGTACCGTTTAGAAATTTGGTTGTGTTTGTATATATCATCGAGCGAGACGGTCGTTGTACTAACGAGTCGAGGCGGCATGTGTGCGTAATAAGAACTTGCAAACCTTATTACGGGTGCAAATCGTGTCTAACAAGTGATGTACGATGAGTGTTTAGCAAGATGGGGCTGTGTCGTGCGTACGGTTTTACACGTTCGTGGACTAATCGTTTTGCATTCTTTAGAATGACGACGCGAAACGAGACCGAGGTGAATGACGCGGAGTTTAACACTAGGGTTGCGGCCGCTGTTGCGGAGCAAATGGGTGCGTTAGAAGAAAGAATGGAAAGGAGGTATTCCGAACTTCAAAGTAGTGGTGAAATGGAGCGTTATCTTAAGAGCTTCATGAGGACTAAACCCCCGATGTATGACGGAAAGCCGGATCCTTTGGTAAGCACAACTTGGATTTCGGACGTCGAAGGGTGTTTCCGTACTATTGATTGCCCTCCCGAGAGAAAGACGAGACTCGCTACGAGTTTGTTGCGGGGTAGGGCAAGGGATTGGTTGGATGGTAAGATTGATCTTGTCGGTGGCGAGACGTTTATGGCTTTATCGTGGGACGACCTTAAGGAGGAATTCTTCGAGGAGTTCCGGACTTCGGCCGATTTGTGGGAATTGCGTAATGAGTTGCGAAATTTGCGACAAGGATCTATGGATTTGGGTACTCTCAAGACGACCTTTATGGCGAAGGCTCGTTTTTGTCCGGAGTATTTGGGGAATGATCGTTTGTTGATGGGAGATTTCTATCGGACCTTGAGTGATGACTTGAAAAGTAAAATTAGCCGGGGTCAAGCGAAATCGTTTTCGGAATTATTCGACTTGGCTAGAGGTTTCGAGTCGTATTCACGATCGAAAAAGGGTGAACCTTCAAGTGAGCGAAGGGTCGTTTCTTATGGTGCTCCGAGTAAGAGGGCTAAGGGTCCGAATGTGAGCACGGGTGGTAAGCGAGCGGGTATGTCGGATTCTAGTGCGGCTAGATGTTACAATTGTGGCGTGAGGGGTCACAAGTCTTGGGAATGTTCGGTACCAAAGGGTGATGGTATGGTGTGCTTCAATTGCCAAAAAGAAGGACATCGTAAGTCGGAATGTCCCAAGTTAGCGGGGACGGGTGCGGCCAGGAGACGTTAAGGTACGTTTAATTTTGATAAATATGTCTTTTGATTATTTATTAAATGCCGTTTGAGTTTGAGTTGCGTGCCTTTGTTGTGCATGTTATGCTATGGGTGACGTTCCTAATGGAAGTACCCTATGTTGATGATTGATTGACGGGCGAAGGGCGTAAGATTTGGTGCAACCAAGCATTCCTTAGTATTTGGGAAACGTTTCTACCAAGCCACGGAAATGGTTTTGGTGTTTGGTTGTTAAGCACGTGTTCGCTTTGATGTTGAAGTGACGAATCATGAGGTTCGTCGGTTGGTTAGAACCCTTGAGATCGAGTGTTTTAAATCTCAATGTGTGTTGGTAATGGAGTCTTTATGACGCGACATTAGGTGCCTCTTTTATACCTACTAGCGTGGTGTTCGACTCCGATTGTGTTGCAGTACACTTTTCGTACAAAGTGTTTAAGGGTTGGTTAAAATCCTTCGTGTGCTCAAGGTTGGAGCAAGATGTGGTAATGGGTCGTGTGAGCCCAGTTGTTGGTAAAGTCTACCTGTGGTAGCATTGTGCCGTTGTACGAGTTGTGGATATGGAACGTGGTTCTAAGTGGGGGAGTTACGCTCCCGCACGAGGAAGTTTTAGTGTGAGATTTCGGATGATGCTATTGGTAGATCCGGAAAATGTTGTCGAGACCTGGTTGGGTCGATTTGTGGTAGAGTACAATCTCGGATAAATTGTACTTATGGTTTGGATTTGAATCATCACTGAGGTGGTAACGTGGTAAATCTCGTAGAGAGATAATGGACGTGTTTGGCGAGCAAGGTGAAATCCTCCGGTTAAGGGAGGTGTGTGTCGGGTTCTCTTGTGGAGAATTATTGTTTGGTACCTATGTTTGGTATAGGTGGTTCTTGCTCGATTATGGTATGGTTGTTTGATGAAGCATGATCTTTAGGGTCCGCTGACTTCATCATGGGAATACGTGATTGGTGGAGCATGACTTTCGGGGTCCGCTGACTTCATCATGAGCGTGGTGTTATATCGGTGAAGCATGATCTTCGGGTCCGCTGACTTCATCCGGTGTTGTGATCGGTGAAGCATGATCTTCGGGTCCGCTGACTTCATCCGGTGTTGTGATTGGTGGAGCATGACCTTCGGGGTCCGCTGACTTCATCAAGGGAGTAGTGTTATGTCGGTATGGTGTAACACTATCGGGAAATGCGAGTACCGGTGGGAAATGCGAGTACCATTCCTGTGTTGAGATTGTGGATCGCGTGTGTTTTCGGATTCACGATGACGCGTGTAGTTCGGTCATCTTATTGGAATGAATCTCGTGTAGTTCGGATTCATGGTGACTCGTGTAGTTCGGTCATCTTATTGAGGTAGTAATCTCGTGTGGTTTCGGATTACTAAGGCTCGTGTAGTTCGGCCAACCTCGATGTTGTGGAAGTGAATCTCGTGTAGTTCGGATTCACAAATGACTCGTGTGGTTTCGGTCATTGTATTGAGGAGTGAGTCTCGTGTAGTTCGGATTCACAAATGACTCGTGTAGTTCGGTCATTCCTCCGGGATAGTGACTCTCGTGTAGTTCGGATTCACTATGGCGCGTGTAGTTCGGCCCTTCCCGATTGTTGTTGTGGTGAAGGTAGTGAGTCGCGTGTAGTTCGGATTCACTAGGGCGCGTGTGTTTTCGGCCAGCCTTCGTGTCGTGTGATCTATTGGTTGTTTGATACACCAATGGTAGGGTCGTAAGGACCATGTTGCGGGAACTGTCGGTCGTTTTATACGTCGATGGTGGAGTCGTGAGGACCATGTTGTGGGATTAGTGAGGCGATAGCCGTGTTTCGCTCACATGTTTGTTACGGGTGTGACGATGGTTGATTTTGTACACCTTAGGGTTAGCGTTGCCATAGTCGTCTTGGGCGCTTTTGGTTTTAGTCGTTGCTTATGATGTTAGGGTAGTGGCGTATTGGTTGTATTGCGCACTACAAAGGATGTTTAGTGGTAAGAGTAATCCGTGAGGATTCATGTGGTTCGATCTTCAACGTTCGGATTGTTGACTTTAGGTTGAGACTTGGTCACTTTTAGCGTTGTCCGTGGTAAAGGTACGCTAAGGAATTGATATCTCGGTACGAGATTAGTTGAGTTTCTCCCGATGTTGGGGTAAGAGCATGGTTTTAGTGCTCGGATTGTGGTTTTGATAAATCGTTGGTGACGATTTTAGTGGTTAAAGGTGATTCATTGGGAAGAATTGTCTAGGAAAGTTCGTATTGGGACTTGAGTGAGGATCGTTGAGTAGTTCCGGATTGGTTAAGTGGAGAAGATCACGAGGACGTGATCGAGTTTAAGTGGGGGAGAGTTGTAAGACCCGAATATTTATCTTGTATACTTGTGTATTATGGTGTTCAAGGGTGTGGGTTTTATTGTATATAAATTAAAATGCAAAAGAAACTGTTCCAGTAGGATCGCGCGCCGCGCGGGTTTGGGGCGCGCCGCGCCATTTGGCGCTGACAGAATCCTTTGTTTTTAATTATTTTAAATGAAGGGTAATTTGGTAAATTCACTTGGGGCCGGATTTGTGAGCCATATCAGTTGGTTTAGATCTAACTTTGGATCATTTCACATCCATTCATCATCTTCATCCATTCTTAGAGAGAGAGAGAGAGGTCTAGAGAGAGAATTGAGGTTTTGGTGAAGAAGAAGCTCGAATCGTTCAAAGTCTCGGGTTTTAAAGTTGTTCCTTTCGTTCCTAGCTACGTTGTGGTGGTATTGGTAAGCTCAAACTCCGAATTTCATTTATTTGATTTGATATTCAAGTTAGGGTTTTGAGTTAAATTGTTGTGTAACCCTTTTAGGTGATGAAATGGGTTTATGGTGACTAGTTATTCTTGTCACTTGGCGGGTTTTGGGTTGGATGACGATTTGGCCTTGATTAGGCTTTGGTTTGGAGTTTAATCACTAGGTATAGTGATTATTGAAGTATTGGAACCCATTTAGGGTATTATGGTTGACTAATTGTGACTTTGGGTCAAATTAGGGTTCGGTGGTAATTATGACCCAATTGGCGATTTAATGATGTTTATAAACTTAAAATGGATTAAGTTGAAGTATAGAACCGAGTTAAATGTGTTTAGGTGTCAAAACTTGTAAAGGATGAGATTTTGACCTTTATGGGTCAAAATTAGGGTTTAAGTGTCAAAATGGGTATGACACGTGTTTAACACTTGAGTTCGAGTTTAATTGACATATTGGGATCATTCTCACTTGTATTAGTGATTAGGGGTTAGTTTGGGCACGGTTTGTGCTTGGAAGTGCATTTGGGTCGAAATTGCACTAATGGTTGAATTGGGTTGAATTGTGAATCCACTCTAAGTGTAATGTTGTAATTGTGATAATGGATTAGGTATTTCCCATTGGCGACTTGCAGATTACTTGGAAGCATTCTTCAAGACTTCAAGGTGAGTGATAATATCCTATGTGCATATGTATGTGTAGGATGGGTGCGGGTCGGGTGAAGTGATTCTCGGCTATAGAGCTCACTTCACATGTAGGTGGACTTGATGGACTTTTGCATGAGTCCAATTGGCACGGTTGTGCGTTTTGGTTGACCATCTTTGGCGAAGTACTCGTTCGCGTGTACACTATCACACGTGATTGTGATGTGGATGATATAACCCCAATGGCGAAGGGTTTTGAGTTGGAGAAGTGAATCGCGTGTAGTTCGGATTCACGATGACGCATGTAGTTCGGTCATCTTATCAAAATGAATCTCGTGTAGTTCGGATTCATGGTGACTCGTGTAGTTCGGTCATCTTATCAAAATGAATCTCGTATAGTTCGGATTCATGGTGACTCGTGTAGTTCGGTCATCTTATTGAGGTAGTAATCTCGTGTGGTTTCGGATTACTAAGGCTCGTGTAGTTCGGCCAACCTCGATGTTGTGAAGATAGTAATCTCATGTGGTTTCGGATTACTAAGGCTCGTGTAGTTCGGCCAATCTTCATTGTGGTATTTGGTTCTCGGTATTGGGTTAAGGTGTTAACCTTGTTCGTTTATATTGTTATATATTAATGTATTGTTGTGTTGTAGCTAACCCTCCGGGTGTAGCTATTTGGCGTTGTTCACATCGTCGTTGGTGAACTTATATTGTTGTTGTATCTTTAGCTCGTTGCTTAGAGATCGTACGGTATGCTTAGTGTAGTGCCTTATATGGATGCCTCGGTATGCGGTATTTGTTATTTTGTGGCGTGTCCATTTTATACATATATATGTATGTAGTATATTATCATTCACTAAGCGTTAGCTTACCCTCTCGATGTTGACCCTTTTTATAGATTGCATGCGGATGGTGGCTCGGGTAAGCGCGAGGATTAGAGGACTTGCATAGTTTGCGTAGAAGGCTTCCTTTTGGATTTATTAGGATTGGGTACCGTATCCCCAATCGCCATGCTCGGCTTTGTTTTGTATTAAAAGTCTTATGGTCGAAAATTGTATTTTGGTACTTAAGGGGTAATTTGGGTCAATGTGGGCCCCGCTTCGTAAACATAATTTTATTAATAGAACGTGCTAGTTTTTATATATGGAACATGGGGTTAAAAGCGTTACGCCTAAATATGTCGGGAACTAGTCAAACATTTTCGCATTTAAAGACTTTCCGGACAGTCAGGTTTGGCGCGCCGCGCGACCTATATGGCGCGCCGCGCCAGGTGGCAGTTCAGCAAAAAAAAAATTATTTTGTAAATTTAACGCGGTTTAATGCGGGTTGGTTTGGGTTGTTACATGTACGAGTACGAATACGGGTGCATACGAGTAGAATTGTTGATGAAACTGAACGAGGATGTAATTGTAAGCATTTTTGTTAAGTAGAAGTATTTTGATAAGTGTATTGAAGTCTTTCAAAAGTGTATAAATACATATTAAAACACTACATGTGTATACATTTTAACTGAGTCGTTAAGTCATCGTTAGTCGTTACATGTAAGTGTTGTTTTGAAACCTTTAGGTTAACGATCTTGTTAAATGTTGTTAACCCAATGTTTATAATATCAAATGAGATTTTAAATTATTATATTATCATGATATTATCATGTATGTGAAGGTATTTCATATGCCCGAGAGACATAAGTGATTAATGTGGCCAATAGGTTATGATCCAAGTCGGGTCATACCCAATAACAAGCCGACAACACCTAAATAGTATTTGTTTTAATGAATGGATTTTAAAATAAATACTAGACACTTTGACTTTAGAAATTGGTTTTCTAAAGATAATATGCTTGAATAATTATTTGGATAATTATAAATGCAAGTGTGATAATTTTATAAAATGGTTATAAAATTAAGTATATGTGCAAGTAACAAATGGATAACTTATAAATGGCTTATAAGTTTTATAATTTACAAGTAAATATATTTATATTTACTTATCTTTATAATGGGTTTTATAAAGAAAATTAAGTGTAAGTATCAAATGGGATTTTCCTCCACAAATTAATCTTATTAATTTGAATTATATAAAAAAAATGTAATATTTTCTACCCATTAAATGGGGGTGGCGGTTTGTAGGCTCCAAGAAAGAGCCACCCCATGCTTGTCTTGGTCATTGAAATATCCCCATTTGATACCACACCTTTGATACTTTCACACACATCAATTACTTGCAATTTTGAACAACCAAAAATCCTCTCCTCACCATCTTCTTGGCCGAAATTTTGAAGAGGAAAAAAGGGTTCTTCAAGTTTGATCTCAAGCTTATTTTGGTGTTAAAATCCTAACTACATACAAGGGTGTTGTTGTTCTAAGGCTTGTGGGTATTATCTCTTGAGGTTTCAAGTTAGAAACTTGCTTTTCACCATCATCATCTTCTTCCTTGTTCTTCACCTCCTTTTGGAGTAGGTATAACCTTTCACTAGCTTCTATTTACATTTAAGTGTATTTTCAAGACTAGATCTTTAATGGAATTCTTGTTTTAAAAGGTTAAAACTTTGCATGCATAAACTTGTTAAAATGCTTCCGCTTTATACACATATATATATATACATATATAAATGGGTTTTGTGACTTGTTTATGTGGAGAATTCCATCAATGGTATCTAGAGCCAAAGTCTTGTTAATATGCTTCTTGTTTTTGGCTAGTAAACTCACTTTCTTTACAATCTACCAACATGCATGAAAGTAGAATGTAAAAAAATTTTGAGTTTTGGTGGGGATGATGGCTTGGCCGAATTATTTGGGGTTCCAAAAGTGGGTTTGGACTTCAAATTTGGCCAAGATTATTGTTATGTTGTTGTTCACAATCGAGCCTAGACCATGTGGTTGTATGTTTGGTTGATTTGGTTGAAATATTCATTCATATGATTTGTAATAATTTTGTAATTTTGGTTTGTAATAAGTTGTATGTAATCTTGTAATTTTTCCATGTAATTTGTTCTATTTTGGTTTGTAAAATAGAATAGGTTGTTATTTCATTTTCTAGAAAAATTGTATTAGGATATGATTTTGTAAAATGAAAGTGAAGATTCATGAAGAAGATTACAAGATGGAGCTTATGAAGTTACAAGATTTAGTGGGAGATTTTGGTTAAAAATCTCTTACTTTGGTTAACCCCTTAGGTGACATTTGTTTATTGGCTAAACAAATGTCTACCAAAATGGCTCTTGATTGTGAACACTTTGTTATGCATGTTTGTGAATGTTTGTATGTTTGGTTGCTACAAGATCATCACTAGATAACACTTGCATAATACATTATAAAATGGTTATAATAAAACATAACAAAATGACACTAATAATTGGTTATTAGACTTAGATAAAATGGTTTATTTAAAAGCAATGGAATGGTTAAAACTAGTAATTGGTTACTAAAAGGTACATGAAAATGGGTTTTTCATAAACATACTACACACCAAATGCATGTTGGTATATAGCTCTTTGTTTTCTAAACTAGAATGTAGAAAACCTAAAATCCCTTTAATAAAACAAGGTAAACAAGTTTAACGCCATCCTTTTGTGGAAACACTTAGACATATTAGGAATCTCTTGATGGGATAAAGGTCATCTAACCGTCATGAGTGAACTAATATGAATAAGGTACACTTCACATACATGTGGGATAAAGGTCACCTAACCACTTGTATGTTAAGTCTACATGTCTACACAAGTAGGGCAACTTGATTTGGGAATCATGAACTTAGGGTCACCGAAGCATGAGGAACAAATAGGCGTTGATGGGATTAATATGCCATGCAAAAGGATTGCATGATCCCATAAATTAGAAGTTGCAAAAGGATTGCAATTGTCATTATGACTACCTAGCAAAATCAAATAACGGGATAAAGGTCACCTAACCGAAATTTGATTTACCGTTGGATTCTAATATTTAATAAAACAAATTAAAAGGGTATTGTTTATTAAATTTGAAATCAATACTTAAATGAACTTTGTTGAATTTTGTAGATGGCCGCTAATAACAACAACAACATGAACAACGCACCACTTAACTTTAACAACCTATCGTTACGGTCTCTCCTCGAGAAAGACAAGCTCAACCATACAAATTTTATGGATTGGTTCCGCAATCTTCGGATTGTCCTCAAACAAGAGGATAAAATGTATGTGCTTGAGGACCCCATTCCCGATCAACCGGATGAGAATGATGTGGAGGCAATGGCCGCTTACGATAAGTATTGCCACGACTCCCTTCAAGTCTCATGCTTAATGCTTGGGACTATGATACCCGAACTCCAAAAGGATTTCGAGCATCATAGCGCATACGACATGATAACACAATTGAAGGAGATGTTTCTCCAACAAGCACGTGTTGAGCGTTTCGAAACGGTTCGGGCGCTTCATGCTTGTCGTATGGACGATACCCAATCGGTTTCATCTTATGTACTTAAGATGAAAAGCCTTATCGATCGTGCTAACCGTCTTAACCTTAACATATCTAATGAGTTAGCCACCGATCTTATCCTTAACTCCCTATCAAAGAGGTTTGATCAATTTGTAATTAATTACAACATGAATGGGATGGATAAGAGTATAGGTGAGCTTCATGGTATGCTTAGGACGGCGGAAACTAGCATGGGTAAAAGGACTTTACCCGTGTTAGCAATCGATCAAGGTGGGTCTAAAGGTAACACCTCTAAGCCAAAGGTGGCTAAGAGAAAAGGACCCGCCCATCAAGGCAAAGGGAAGGGGAAGATGGTTACCCCAACCATCAACAAGGCAAAGAAGCAAAAGGTAGCCGAGAAGGCAAACCCCAAGGAAGACCCATGTTTCGGTTGCGGTGAGATGGGTCATTGGAAACGAAACTGTCCGGTCTATCTTAAAGAGTTGAAGGACAAGAGGGATGCAGGGCAAACCTCAGGTAATATATACATGGTATATGTAGAGCTTAGTATTACTTCTTCTAATACATGGGTATTAGACACGGGATGTGGAACTCATATTTGCAATACTTTGCAGGGGTTCAAAAGAAGTGATCATAAAACGGGAACATCAAGTCTCTATATGGGCAATGGTGCAAAGGTGCATGTTAAAGCTCAAGGAGAATTTGTTTTGAAGCTTCCAAGTGGATTGGAGCTTATTTTAGAAAATGTTTTGTATGCACCGGATTTATGTCGAAACATTATTTCTATTTCTCGCTTAAGACAATGTGATTTCAATGTTAATTTTATTGATGATGATATCCATTTTTCTAAAGATAATGTATTCTATTTCAAGGCTTCGCCTTCAAATGGAATTTATGAATTGGTTCATGATGACGCATCATCGAGCTCTATATACCATACTAGCACCAAGAAACTCAAAAGGGATTTGAGTGATTCCTATTTATGGCATTGTCGCCTTGGTCATATAAACAAGAACCGAATGCATACACTTCAAAAGAATGGACTTTTGAAATCAAATGAAATGGATTCGTTTGATGTATGTGAATCTTGTTTACAAGGCAAGATGACTAAGGCACCTTTCAAAGGGACTTATGAAAGGGCTAAAGATTTATTGGGATTAATACATTCGGATGTATGTGGACCCTTTAAACCCATGACTAGGAATGGTGAAAGATACTTTGTTACTTTCATTGATGACTTTAGTCGTTTCGGATATGTCTACTTACTAAGACACAAGGACGAAACGTTTGAAGCATTCAAAGAATATCAAAACGAAGTACAAAATCAACTCAATAGGACAATCAAGGTACTTCGTACCGATAGAGGAGGTGAATACCTAAGCGATGCCTTCCAAGATCATCTTAGGAGTTGTGGGATCATCTCACAACTTACTCCACCCGGAACACCCCAACTTAATGGAGTTTCCGAAAGGAGGAACCGAACCCTAATGGATATGGTTCGATCTATGATGGCTAGAAGCTCGTTGCCTCTATCATTTTGGGGTTATTGTCTAAGCTCCGCGGCTCGTATTTTAAATATGGCCCCAACCAAGAAAGTGGAACGAACTCCTCATGAGATGTGGTTTGGAAAACCTCCTTCTCTTTCATACTTGAAAGTATGGGGATGTGAAGCTTATCCTAAGCGTTATGTAGCAAATAAGCTACATGCTCGATCCACAAAGTGTATCTTCATAGGATATCCCAAAGATGACATGGGATATTACTTCTATGATCCATCCGAGCAAACGGTATTTGTTGCTCGGAAAGCGGAATTCCTTGAAAACAAGTTCCTTATGGAAGGTGATGGTGAAAGGAAAATAGATCTTGTAGAGGTACAAGATCAAGCCGATGATACATAATTGGTTGACACTAGCACTCAACATGAGGATGTTGAATATGATCAAGAGGATGATCAAGGTACACAAGACGTTCGAAGATCTAGTAGGATAAGTAATCCTCCTGAGAGATATGGTTTTCTCGTGGATGGTTGCTATACGGTTGATTTGGATGAACCGGTAAACTACGAAGATGCTTTATCAAGGATTGATAAAGATAAATGGCAGGAAGCCATGAACGCCGAGATGCAATCCATGTATGACAACCAAGTTTGGGAACTTGTTGAGCAACCTCCTAGCTCTAAGCTAGTTGATTGCAAGTGGATTTTCAAGATGAAAACCGACATACATGGAAACTTGGATACATACAAAGCTAGACTTGTAGCAAAGGGTTTCACTCAAACTCAAGGGGTTGACTATGATGAAACTTTCTCGCCTGTGGCAATGCTAAAGTCTATTAGGATATTATTTGCCATCGCTGCTCATTATGATTACGAAATTTGGCAAATGGATGTCAAAACCGCTTTCCTAAATGGATATCTTGAGGAAGATGTCTATATGGTACAGCCCGAAGGTTTTGTCGATCCGAAAAATCCTAAAAAGGTATGCAAGTTAAAGAAATCAATCTACGGATTGAAACAAGCATCTAGAATGTGGAATCATCGTTTTAATGAAGAGGCAAAGAAATTTGGCTTCATTAAAAATGGTGATGAAGCTTGTGTATACAAGAAGGCTAGTGGGAGCTCTATAATGTTCCTTGTGCTATATGTGGATGATATATTATTATTTGGGAATGATATAACCACAATGCAAGAGGTCAAAACTTGGTTAAAAGGTTGCTTCTCCATTAAGGATCTTGGAGAAGCACAATACATATTGGGGATTGGAATCTATAGAAATAGATCCAAGAGATTGATAGGTTTAAGTCAAAGTACATACATTGATAAAGTCTTGAAAAGGTTCAAGATGGAAAACTCTAAGAAAGGTTTGGTACCTATTCAAAAGGGAACTGTTCTCAGTTCATCTCAGTGTCCTACCACGAAAGATGAACAAGAGAAAATGAAGAAAGTCCCATACGCATCTGCTATTGGGTCTATCATGTATGCAATGATATGTACTAGACCGGATGTGTCATGCACTCTTAGCTTGACAAGTAGATACCAGAATAACCCAGGAAATAGTCATTGGACTGCGGTTAAATGTGTATTGAAATACCTTAGAAGGACTAAGGATATGTTTCTAATATTTGGGTCTGGTGAGGAGGAACTCGTTGTAAAAGGTTACGTGGACGCGAGTTTCCAAACTGATCGAGATGACTCCCGGTCACAATCCGGTTATGTATTCATGTTAAATGGTGGTGCGGTCTCTTGGAAGAGTGCGAAACAGGAAGTTGTTGCGTTATCCACTACAGAGTCGGAGTACATTGCCGCCTCATTGGCAGCTCAGGAGGCTGCATGGATGAAGAAATTCATCGACGACTTAGGAGTGGTCCCTTCCATTCAGGACCCTCTTGAGATCTTTTGTGACAACGAGGGTGCGATTGCTCAAATCAAGGAACCTCGTGCTCATCAAAAGACTCGTCACATTGAGCGGAGATTCAACTACATTAGGGATGAGGTTGAAAAAGGAAAGATATGTATTCACAAAGTTCACACAGATCAAAATGTTGCGGATCCACTCACGAAGCTCTTACATGGGCCAAAACATGAGGGACATGTTTGTGCATTAGGGCTTCGATATTCTAGTGATTGGAATTGATCTACTTTATGTATTGTAACGGAACGAATTAATTCGAACTCATTAATATAATTATGGTATTAATTCAATTATGAGTCATGTTCAAATTTAGCATATTTTATCCATGAATAAATTATTATTCTAAATTCCGTAGTTGATCACATTTGTGGGAACAAGTGTGAGGTCTAGACTATTATGAACTTGGATTGGTTAACATTCAAATGATGAATGTGGGGCAAGGTTGCAACCAAGGTTCATAGATATTTGTGGGATACAAATATTGGAAGACCCGCTCTCAAGATTACTATATGGAACCTTTGTGGTTGATCACATGTAATCTTGAGTAAAGGAGAATATCATTATATCCTCTGACCTGAGACACATATTGGGTTCAGATATTCACCGAATATTGTACCTTGATTCTTTCCTTCGCTATTCTGAAACATGGTAGTACTTAAGGGAGGCTTCAGGCATGGTATGAAGTGTAATGTCTAGGACGTATGTAGTCAAGATGGAATTTGTCCCTCTTATTCGTTGAGAGTAAGATGTCTAAGGCCTGACAAAGTTAAATCTATAAGAGAGTGATCATTCTATGTCTCTTGGATTTAACGTGACATCTAGGACAAAAGGATATATTGAAAGATTCACCTAATCATATTCGAGATGGGAATTCGAAAGGGATGATGTTATTGAATGGCACTAAGTCATAACATGTTGGGGGTGATGGACGGTCGTTAGGTGGTATCTGTCACTTGCATAAATTCCTTATGTTTCTCGTGCAAGTGGGAGATTGAAGGTATTTCATATGCCCGAGAGACATAAGTGATTAATGTGGCCAATAGGTTATGATCCAAGTCGGGTCATACCCAATAACAAGCCGACAACACCTAAATAGTATTTGTTTTAATGAATGGATTTTAAAATAAATACTAGACACTTTGACTTTAGAAATTGGTTTTCTAAAGATAATATGCTTGAATAATTATTTGGATAATTATAAATGCAAGTGTGATAATTTTATAAAATGGTTATAAAATTAAGTATATGTGCAAGTAACAAATGGATAACTTATAAATGGCTTATAAGTTTTATAATTTACAAGTAAATATATTTATATTTACTTATCTTTATAATGGGTTTTATAAAGAAAATTAAGTGTAAGTATCAAATGGGATTTTCCTCCACAAATTAATCTTATTAATTTGAATTATATAAAAAAAATGTAATATTTTCTACCCATTAAATGGGGGTGGCGGTTTGTAGGCTCCAAGAAAGAGCCACCCCATGCTTGTCTTGGTCATTGAAATATCCCCATTTGATACCACACCTTTGATACTTTCACACACATCAATTACTTGCAATTTTGAACAACCAAAAATCCTCTCCTCACCATCTTCTTGGCCGAAATTTTGAAGAGGAAAAAAGGGTTCTTCAAGTTTGATCTCAAGCTTATTTTGGTGTTAAAATCCTAACTACATACAAGGGTGTTGTTGTTCTAAGGCTTGTGGGTATTATCTCTTGAGGTTTCAAGTTAGAAACTTGCTTTTCACCATCATCATCTTCTTCCTTGTTCTTCACCTCCTTTTGGAGTAGGTATAACCTTTCACTAGCTTCTATTTACATTTAAGTGTATTTTCAAGACTAGATCTTTAATGGAATTCTTGTTTTAAAAGGTTAAAACTTTGCATGCATAAACTTGTTAAAATGCTTCCGCTTTATACACATATATATATATATACATATATAAATGGGTTTTGTGACTTGTTCATGTGGAGAATTCCATCAGTATGAATATCTCTTAATATGATATATATACATTAAATGTATTTACAACGATAATCGTTACATATATGTCTCCTTTATAAATTATTAAGTTAGTAGTCTTGTTTTTACATATGTAGTTCATTGTTAATATACTTAATGATATGTTTACTTATCATAGTATCATGTTAACTATATATATATATATATATATATATATATATATATATATATATATATATATATATATATATATATATATATATATATATATATCCATATATATGTCATCATATAGTTTTTACAAGTTTTAACGTTCGTGAATCACCGGTCAACTTGGGTGGTCAATTGTCTATATGAAACATATTTCAATTAATCTAGTCTTAACAAGTTTGATTGCTTAACATGCTGGAAACATTTAATCATGTAAATATCAATCTCAATTAATATATATATAAACATGGAAAAGTTCGGGTCACTACAGTACCTACCCGTTAAATAAATTTCGTCCCGAAATTTTAAGCTATTGAAGGTGTTGACGAATCTTCTGGAAATAGATGCGGGTATTTCTTCTTCATCTGATCTTCACGCTCCCAGGTGAACTCGGGTCCTCTACGAGCATTCCATCGAACCTTAACAATTGGTATCTTGTTTTGCTTAAGTCTTTTAACCTCACGATCCATTATTTCGACGGGTTCTTCGATGAATTGAAGTTTTTCGTTGATTTGGATTTCATCTAACGGAATAGTGAGATCTTCTTTAGCAAAACATTTCTTCAAATTCGAGACGTGGAAAGTGTTATGTACAGCCGCGAGTTGTTGAGGTAACTCAAGTCGGTAAGCTACTGGTCCGACACGATCAATAATCTTGAATGGTCCAATATACCTTGGATTTAATTTCCCTCGTTTACCAAATCGAACAATGCCTTTCCAAGGTGCAACTTTAAGCATGACCATCTCTCCAATTTCAAATTCTATATCTTTTCTTTTAATGTCAGTGTAGCTCTTTTGTCGACTTTGTGCAGTTTTCAACCGTTATTGAATTTGGATGATCTTCTCGGTAGTTTCTTGTATAATCTCCGGACCCGTAATCTGTCTATCCCCCACTTCACTCCAACAAATCGGAGACCCGCACTTTCTACCATAAAGTGCTTCAAACGGCGCCATCTCAATGCTTGAATGGTAGCTGTTGTTGTAGGAAAATTCTGCTAACGGTAGATGTCGATCCCAACTGTTTCCGAAATCAATAACACATGATCGTAGCATGTCTTCAAGCGTTTGTATCGTCCTTTCGCTCTGCCCATCAGTTTGTGGATGATAGGCAGTACTCATGTCTAGACGAGTTCCTAATGCTTGCTGTAATGTCTGCCAGAATCTTGAAATAAATCTGCCATCCCTATCAGAGATAATAGAGATTGGTATTCCATGTCTGGAGACGACTTCCTTCAAATACAGTCGTGCTAACTTCTCCATCTTGTCATCTTCTCTTATTGGCAGGAAGTGTGCTGATTTGGTGAGACGATCAACTATTACCCAAATAGTATCAAAACCACTTGCAGTCCTTGGCAATTTAGTGATGAAATCCATGGTAATGTTTTCCCATTTCCATTCCGGGATTTCGGGTTGTTGAAGTAGACCTGATGGTTTCTGATGCTCAGCTTTGACCTTAGAACACGTCAAACATTCTCCTACGTATTTAGCAACATCGGCTTTCATACCCGGCCACCAAAAGTGTTTCTTGAGATCCTTGTACATCTTCTTCGTTCCAGGATGTATTGAGTATCTGGTTTTATGAGCTTCTCTAAGTACCATTTCTCTCATATCTCCAAATTTTGGTACCCAAATCCTTTCAGCCCTATACCGGGTTTCGTCTTCCCGAATATTAAGATGCTTCTCCGATCCTTTGGGTATTTCATTCTTTAAATTTCCCTCTTTTAAAACTCCTTGTTGCGCCTCCTTTATTTGAGTAGTAAGGTTATTATGAATCATTATATTCATAGATTTTACTCGAATGGGTTCTCTGTCCTTCCTGCTCAAGGCATCGACTACCACATTTGCCTTCCCCGGGTGGTAACGAATCTCAAAGTCGTAATCATTCAATAATTCAATCCACCTACGCTGCCTCATATTCAGTTGTTTCTGATTAAATATGTGTTGAAGACTTTTGTGGTCGGTATATATAATACTTTTGACCCCATATAAGTAGTGCCTCCAAGTCTTTAATGCAAAAACAACCGCGCCTAATTCCAAATCATGCGTCGTATAATTTTGTTCGTGAATCTTCAATTGTCTAGACGCATAAGCAATCACCTTCGTTCGTTGCATTAATACACAACCGAGACCTTGCTTTGATGCGTCACAATAAATCACAAAATCATCATTCCCTTCAGGCAATGACAATATAGGTGCCGTAGTTAGCTTTTTCTACAACAACTGAAACGCTTTCTCTTGTTCATCATTCCATTCAAATTTCTTCCCTTTATGCGTTAATGCAGTCAAGGGTTTTGGTATTCTGGAAAAGTCTTGGATGAACCTTCTGTAGTAACTAGCTAGTCCTAAAAACTGGCGTATGTGTTTCGGAGTTTTCGGGGTTTCCCACTTTTCAACAGTTTCTATCTTTGCCGGATCCACCTTAATACCTTCTTTGTTCACTATGTGACCGAGGAATTGAACTTCTTCCAACCAAAATGCACACTTTGAAAACTTAGCGTACAATTCTTCCTTCCTCAATACTTCTAACACCTTTCTCAAATGTTCACCGTGTTCTTGGTCATTCTTTGAGTAAATAAGTATGTCATCAATGAAAACAATGACAAACTTGTCAAGGTATGGTCCACACACTCGGTTCATAAGGTCCATGAACACAGCTGGTGCATTAGTTAAACCAAACGGCATGACAATAAACTCGTAATGACCGTAACGTGTTCTGAAAGCAGTCTTTGGAATATCATCTTCTTTCACCCGCATTTGATGATACCCGGAACGTAAGTCAATCTTTGAATAAACAGACGAGCCTTGTAGTTGATCAAATAAGTCATCGATTCTCGGTAGTGGGTAGCGGTTCTTGATGGTAAGTTTGTTCAACTCTCGGTAGTCGATACACAACCTGAATGTACCATCTTTCTTCTTGACAAACAAAACAGGAGCTCCCCACGGTGATGTGCTTGGTCGAATGAAACCACGCTCTAAAAGTTCTTGTAATTGGCTTTGCAGTTCTTTCATCTCGCTGGGTGCGAGTCTGTAAGGAGCACGAGCTATTGGTGCAGCTCCTGGTACGAGATCTATTTGAAATTCAACGGATCGATGTGGGGGTAATCCCGGTAATTCTTTCGGAAATACATCGGGAAATTCTTTTACAATGGGAACATCATTGATGCTCTTTTCTTCAGTTTGTACTTTCTCGACGTGTGCTAGAACAGCATAGCAACCTTTTCTTATTAGTTTTTGTGCCTTCAAATTACTAATAAGATGTAGCTTCGTGTTGCCCTTTTCTCCGTACACCATTAAGGGTTTTCCTTTTTCTCGTATAATGCGAATTGCATTTTTGTAACAAACGATCTCTGCTTTCACTTCTTTCAACCAGTCCATACCGATTATCACATCAAAACTCCCTAACTCTACTGGTATCAAATCAATCTTAAATGTTTCGCTAACCAGTTTAATTTCTCGATTCCGACATATATTATCTGCTGAAATTAATTTACTATTTGCTAATTCGAGTAAAAATTTACTATCCAAAGGCGTCAATGGACAACTTAATTTAGCACAAAAATCTCTACTCATATAGCTTCTATCCGCACCCGAATCAAATAAAACGTAAGCAGATTTATTGTCAATAAGAAACGTACCCGTAACAAGCTCCGGGTCTTCCTGTGCCTCTGCCGCATTAATATTGAAAACTCTTCCGCGGCCTTGTCCATTCGTGTTCTCCTGGTTCGGGCAATTTCTAATAATGTGGCCCGGTTTTCCACATTTATAACAAGCTACATTGGCATAACTTGCTCCGACACTACTTGCTCCGCCATTACTCGTTCCGACACCATTTGTTCCTTTCGTTCTATTAACCCCTGGTCCGTAGACCTCACACTTCGCCGCGCTATGACCATTTCTTTTACACTTGTTGCAAAATTTGGTGCAGAACCCCGAGTGATACTTTTCACACCTTTGGCATAGCTGCTTCTGATTGTTGTTGTTGTTGCGGTTATTATTGTTGTTGGGATGATTGTTGTAGTTGCTGTTGTTGTTTTTGTTGTTGTTGTTGTTGTTGTTGTTGGGCCGTTTGTTGTAGTTGCGATTGATGTTGCGATTGTTGGGATAATTGTTGGGTTTATTGTTGTAATTGCTGTTGTTGTTGTATTGGTGATTCTTATCACCGTTTTCCTCCCACTTTCTTTTGACTTGCTTCACATTGGCCTCTTCAGCAGTCTGTTCTTTAATTCTTTCTTCAATCTGGTTCACTAGTTTATGAGCCATTCTACATGCCTGTTGTATGGAGGCGGGCTCGTGTGAACTTATATCTTCTTGGATTCTTTCCGGTAATCCTTTCACAAACGCGTCGATCTTCTCTTCCTCATCTTCGAATGCTCCCGGACACAATAGGCACAATTCTGTGAATCGTCTTTCGTACGTGGTAATATCAAATCCTTGGGTTCGTAACCCTCTAAGTTCTGTCTTGAGCTTATTGACCTCGGTTCTGGGACGGTACTTCTCATTCATTAAGTGCTTGAATGCTGACCACGGTAGTGCATACGCATTGTCTTGTCCCACTTGCTCTAGATAGGTATTCCGCCATGTTAACGCAGAACCTGTGAAGGTATGCGTAGCGTACTTCACTTTGTCCTCTTCAGTACACTTACTTATGGCAAACACCGATTCGACCTTCTCGGTCCACCGTTTCAATCCGATCGGTCCTCCGATTCCATCAAATTCCAAAGGTTTGCAGGCAGTGAATTCTTTGTAGGTGCATCCTACACGATTTCCTGTACTGCTAGATCCAAGGTTATTGTTGGTATGTAGCACAGCCTGTACTGCGGCTATGTTTGAAGCTAGAAAAGTACGGAATTCCTCTTCATTCATATTCACGGTGTGTCGAGTAGTCGGTGCCATTTCCTTCAAAATAGTCAAATGGAACAAGTTAATCATACAGAATATTAAGAGTAGTTAATAGTATTTCGTAGCATAATATGAACTCATTTATAAAAGCTTTTTCTTCATATTAGCGTTTTATAAGTTTAAATTCGGGTAGTACCTACCCGTTAAGTTCATACTTAGTAGCTAATATACAATTCAACTACTACAATTCTATATGAAAAACTGATTATAATAATATTTCGCGTTCAAACTTTTACACAATATTTTACAAACTTACAATACCGCTTATTTTACATATAGCATGAAATATAGCACACAATAAATTTGATACAAGATGGTTGTGAAGATAATTCTAGCTAGTACACAAGTCGTTCAGCAAAGACAATAAAGACACGTAATTCATACGTCCAGAAACAAGTCATGCATTCTGGTTTTACTGGGATTACTTCCCATCCTTGGTCTTGTGGAACATAACCGTTATGGCCGTTGATAAGACAGCGTGTTGTAACGTCGTCAAAGGGACGAGGGTTACGTAATGTCCAACAGTCCCGTAACAATCTAAAAACCTCATTTCTTAAGCCAATTACCGACTCCGTCACTTGTGGGAACGTTTTGTTTAATAGTTGTAGCCCGATGTTCTTGTTCTCACTTTGGTGAGAAGCGAACATTACTAATCCGTAAGCATAACATGCTTCTTTATGTTGCATGTTAGCCGCTTTTTCTAAATCACGAAGTCCAATATTCGGATATATTGAGTCAAAATAATTTCTTAACCCATTGCGTAAAATAGCATTTGGGTTCCCCGCAATATATGCGTCAAAGTAAACACATCGTAACTTATGGATTTCCCAATGTGATATCCCCCATCTTTCGAACGAAAGCCTTTTATAAACCAAGGCATTCTTGGAACATTCTTCGAATGTCTTACAAACTGATCTCGCCTTAAATAGTTGTGCCGAAGAATTCTGACCGACTCTAGACAAGATTTCATCAATCATGTCTCCGGGTAGGTCTCTTAAAATATTGGGTTGTCTATCCATTTTTTGTTTTTATACTGTAAAATAGACAAGAGTTAGATTCATTAAAAAAAATACTTATTAATACAAGTAATTTTTACATATATCATAAAGCATAAGCACACTATATTACATATATTACACCACACGAAAACAACTATCTTATTCCGACTCGCTTGTTTCTTCTTCTTCGGTTTTGGTTCATTTTGCCAAGTTTCTAGGGATATATGATGTTCCCCTAATACGAGCCGTCGTTTTCCACATTGGTTTAGAAAAACCTGGTGGTTTAGAGGTTCCCGGGTCATTGTTACAACTTAAGGACTTCGGGGGTTGACGATACATATAAAGTTCATCGGGGTTGGAATTAGATTTCTCTATTTTTATGCCCTTTCCCTTATTATTTTCTTTTGCCTTTTTAAATTCAGTTGGGGTAATTTCTATAACATCATCGGAATTCTCGTCGGAATCCGATTCATCGGAGAATTGGTAATCCTCCCAATATTTTGCTTCCTTGGCGGAAACACCATTGACCATAATTAACCTTGGTCGGTTGGTTGAGGATTTTCTTTTACTTAACCGTTTTATTATTTCCTCCACCGGTTCTATTTCTTCATCCGGTTCCGATTCTTCTTCCGGTTCCGATTCTTCTTCCGGTTCCGACTCTTCTTCCGGTTCCTCTTCGGGAACTTGTGAATCAGTCCACGAATCATTCCAATTTACATTTAACTCTTCATTATTATTAGGTGAGTCAATGGGACTTGTTCTAGAGGTAGACATCTATCACATAATATCAAACGCGTTAAGAGATTAATATATCACATAATATTCACATGTTAAAAATATATAGTTTCCAACAAAATTTGTTAAGCAATCATTTTTCAAGTAAACACGGTCGAAGTCCAGACTCACTAATGCATCCTAACAAACTCGATAAGTCACACTAATGTAAAATTCTGGTTCTCTAAGACCAACGCTCTGATACCAACTGAAATGTCCCGTTCTTATTGATTAAAAACGTTCCATATTAATTGATTTCGTTGCGAGGTTTTGACCTCTATATGAGACGTTTTTCAAAGACTGCATTCATTTTAAAACAAACCATAACCTTTATTTCATCAATAAAGGTTTAAAAAGCTTTACGTAGATTATCAAATAATGATAATCTAAAATATCCTGTTTACACACGGCCATTACATAATGGTTTACAATACAAATATGTTACAACAAAATAAGTTTCTTGAATGCAGTTTTTACACAATATCATACAAGCATGGACTCCAAATCTCGTCCTTATTTAAGTATACGACAGCGGAAGCTCTTAATAATCACCTGAGAATAAACATGCTTAAAACGTCAACAAAAATGTTGGTGAGTTATAGGTTTAACCTATATATATCAAATCAT
This sequence comes from Rutidosis leptorrhynchoides, assembly GCF_046630445.1. Classification (NCBI taxonomy): domain Eukaryota; kingdom Viridiplantae; phylum Streptophyta; class Magnoliopsida; order Asterales; family Asteraceae; genus Rutidosis; species Rutidosis leptorrhynchoides. The sequence continues at coordinate 570,935,403 of NC_092335.1, read as the reverse complement.
AATAATAGACCACAAGATTTCATATTTCAATACACATCCCATACATAGAGATAAAAATCATTCATATGGTGAACACCTGGTAACTGACATTAACAAGATGCATATATAAGAATATCCCCATCATTCCGGGACACCCTTCGGATATGATATAAATTTCGAAGTACTAAAGCATCCGGTACTTTGGATGGGGTTTGTTAGGCCCAATAGATCTATCTTTAGGATTCGCGTCAATTAGGGTGTCTGTTCCCTAATTCTTAGATTACCAGACTTAATAAAAAGGGGCATATTCGATTTTGATAATTCAACCATAGAATGTAGTTTCACGTACTTGTGTCTATTTTGTAAATCATTTATAAAACCTGCATGTATTCTCATCCCAAAAATATTAGATTTTAAAAGTGGGACTATAACTCAGTTTCACAGATTTTTTACTTCGTCGGGAAGTAAGACTTGGCCACTGGTTGATTCTGTAACATCCCGTGTTTTTCCGTTAAATTTAATTTTAACACCGTCTTTTTTTTTAAAACATAATCTTTCGTATTTAAATTAATAGTTTCCGTGAGTAACGTTCATTATATTCCCGCTATTTAATTTTGACATCACCCGTTTACTCGAGCGTTTTAAAAATATTCGTTTGGTTAATTCCCGCACCCGACTACAAACATGAGGGACTTAAGTTGACAAGTGGGCAAAGTGGTGACTAGGTCAACTAGTCAACCACTTCACCTCCTCCATTCATTTCCATCCATCTCCCTCATCTCTTTTTCTCTCTAGCAAGAACACCACACAAACACCCAATTCAATCATTCATCATCTAAATTCGATCTAGGAGGCTTACAACAAAACAAATTACATATTTGGAATCCTCTCTTCATCCTCTACAATTTGATACCAACTTCATCAAGTTTGGGTAACTTTCTAAAAACTCTAGATTTCTATAAATTCGTGTTTTTGACTTGAAATTGTGTTAGTTAGTGTCTATGGCTCGTGTATAACATGAATATATGATTTGTTTGCTTGATTTGTTGATTTTGGTGTGACTAGCTTGAAAATGAAATCGTATGCTTAATCTTTGATTTTGGATGATTAAAGGTTGTTAGATTGTTAAAGTTCATGTTTTAAAAGTGTTACTAGCATCATTAGCTTCATGTTGATGTATAGATTGATCAAAGAAACTTCATAAACGCGATTATTGATTTTGTGAACTTTTGGTTAGAGTTTGATAGCCTTAAAGCGAACTTTTGATGCGTTGAATGCTTGTTAATGTTATTGATAAGTGCTTGGTTGTATTACATGCTTCATTACCTTCAAAACGGCATATCATATGTGTGAATTGGATTCCCGAAACTTAAAATGCAATTGATGAACTTGAAACTTTGAAAATGGACTTTTAAATGATCACTTGACGAGAAATCGGTTAGGGAAAATGTTGTTTTTGTTTGATGAAACATGTTTAGTTGTGTTCCTTGTCAAAAGAGCTTTCCAACAGTATAAGATACGCTTTCTAATTGTTTACGGTTTGAGTTTTGCGTTTGTTTGAAATTTTACCAAGCCTTGAACAAGTGAAACAGGCCTGGGACCAGGCCACGGCCATTGTCGCGGCGCGACAGGCCTGGCCGCGGCGCGACATAAGCCGCGTCCAGATTCTGTTTCCCTTGACCTTTTTACTAAAAATGTTTGACATGTTCTAGACCTTCAATTTACATGCAACTTGTTTTAACATGCTTATATATGAATAACTAGCATAGAAAAATAGTTCGGGACCCGACCCGAACGTGTTGACTTTTTCGTTGACTTTGACCAAGTTTGACTTTTAGTCAAACTTAACCAAACTTTTATACAATCATTCTAACATGCTTTTATACTTGTTTCTTGTATGAAACTTGACAACGTGATTCACATGCTATACTTAATCGAGTCGTAACGAGCCATAGGACTAATTGAACACATTTCACCCGACCTTGTGTCGTAACCGGTTAATTGACACAACTTACTTGTTTAGGTCAAGGCTAAGCAACTTTCATGCATACGTTACTTTGTGAAGTACTTTTATACTCGTGCACTCGAGGTGAGATCATAGTCCCACCTTTTCAACAACTTTTTATACTTTTAAATTGTGGGCTGAGAAACATATACTTTGTTACATTTTGTACTACTTACTTTTATACTTTGAACACAAGTACAAGGAAAACAAACATTCTACAGCGAGTTTAGAACAAAAATCCTCAATTCGATTATCATTAGTTACACTTGCCGGGTGTAAGCGAGAACTTATGTTATATGGCCATATGGGTTGACAACCCTCATCTTTGACGGTTCGCTACCGTCTACGGATGAAATATATTTTCGAGAATCAGTGTTTGTTCTAGCACTAAGTGATGGGGTATACAATGGAAGGAATGTTAAGCTTTGATAATTGGGTGCTCGCGAACCAACTTTTGGAATGCAACTTTTGGATGATCAATTTATGGAAATACTAAATCTTGTGGTTCAAAATATAACATTTACTAATACACCTATGATTTCACCAACGTTTTTCGTTGACAGTTTTCTATATGTTTCTCAGGTTCATACATGGCTATTTGATACATGCTTCCGAGTACATTCATACTTGCTTGGGGTTAAGCATACATACATACATACGCTAGTGATAGCACCTTTGGATTCAAACTTTTGTTTACATACTTACGCTATTTATAGCAACTGTGGTTTCAAACTAATTATGTCGCAAGTTATTTCATTCATACTTTATAACTTTGTAAACTTAAACTTTGTACCTTTCAAATGAACGCGACATAATTTTAGTCAAACGAGTCTCATATAGGGACTATGACCACGCAACGGGACCTAAGTTAACGACGCCGTCAATAACGGTTTTGGTCGGGTCGTTACAAGTGGTATCAGAGCGTTGGTTGTAGGGAACTAGGACGTGCATTAGTGTGTCTAACAGAGTCGTTAGGACGCATTAGTGAGTCTAGACTACAACCGGGTAGTTAGCCATTGCATTCTGACATACATTTGCTATAGATAGCACTTACTTGACTACTTGTGCATTATACTTGAATCATTCTTAGGCAAACTTTTTAATGGTACCCAACCTTCATCATACGAACTCGTATTCCGCCACTTTTTGGTAATACACGCGAATTCAAGGTTTATACGCGTACGGATGACCACGACTTCGTTAGTCACTCTAGTTCGGGAACTCTGACTCCTTGGTTGTTATTTCCCCCGCCTCATCTTACTATCCATGAATATTGTAAAGTCACTGTCACTACTCTAGATGAGTATCGTCATCACCATTTATCGCTACGGTTGCGTACTGCTCGCTATCATGACTCGTTACTCTTTTCATACCTGAATACCTTATTGTCTGACTCGAACCACATTGCCGTGAACAATCATTTATACACTTCCCTAGGGGAACGCTTCCTTAGAGTTGCAAAAATTCTTTCGATTGAATACGAGTCACGTTTGAGACGTCGTTACATTTTGTTCATTTTAGAACTTCACGATTTCACGAACTTGAATCTATAGAGTGATGTGAGAATGGAGGTATGAGTTAGCGTAATATAACGACACTCGATCAACGTGGTTATATTACGGTAAGACATACCAAAGTTCTAGTGACACGTGATGGTGGTTAGACTCGATCAACCTAAACACCACCATGTGCCATGTACATGACTTCATCTTTTCAGGTTTGGACATCCGAAAACTCCGAGAATATTTATAACAACCATACCGGGGACACACCTTCAATTATTGTCAAATTATATTTATGCTTCCGAATGAATTACCGATTCCATTCGACTTCAACCGTATGTCACACGGGTATACTAGCTCGTCCTCGCGCAGTCTTATTGACTAACTACAATTTGATCGTTATGCTCACATCGGGGCGGGAACTTCTCTTGCATCACCCTAGTACTTCCAGTTCAGGAGGTCCTTATTCTAAATTCTCAATGGAGAGCGACTCTTCACGTCATACAAGTATTCGCCGCGAGGGTGAATAGTCCTGACGAACGTTTTTGGGAAACCGATAAATCTTCCGCGACGCGAATTTCTTGAGAAACTTGTTCTAACTAACGTTTTCGAGTCCTAACGGACTTGTTCAAATATACCTTACGGAATGTACTCCGTTTCGGATCGAGATCCTCGTTTCACTTCTAGATTTTAGAGTACCTTACAAAAAGCCTCGGGACCGCGTTTAGACATGAGTACCGCGTACCATCCACAACCCGACAGACCGAACAAACATGCGATTTAAACCTTGGAAACCATAATACAAGTTTGTATTACCAACTTCAAACTTACTTGAGAAAAGTATTTTCCTTAAACCGAATCCTCGTACTACAATGATTTTCATTCGAGTTTTAACGTCACTCCTTTTGAAACCACACGTGACCGGAAACGTCATTCTCTTTTGTCGAACAAAGTAAACGATGATCAATTCACCGGGGCCGAGTTTATTCATGAGCAACCGAGAAAATTTATTCATATTCAGGTAAAACCCTACGCGACTCGTAATCACCAAGAGCTACGCCGATTTAGACGTAAACATTTCAAATTCCACGTGGGAAACCGTGTCACGTTAAGAGTCGCACCTTGGAAAGGTGCAATCCGTTTCGGGAAACGTAGGAAGCTAAATCCGCGATATTTTGATCCTTTAAATTCTTGGGGTGTTTTGGACCCGTCGCTAGCCGTTTAGACTTTTCCGACTCATTTTGGGTCTCCGTTTATCCTACATTCGATATATCAACTCAAAGACGTGTTTTGCGAAACGAGAACTTGTTATCTCCTTTGATGAACTCACTATCGACGATAACCCTCACTTCCTAGGAGGACCGGTTGAAACCATAAATCGTGAAGCCAAACCTTAAAACAACATATGATCCCGACAGTCAAAATTCGTTGAAATACCCTAGAACGTACTTCTCCCTCATTCGTAGAATTGGCAACACAAAATCTCGAGGGAGATTCAACGACTACTACTTCCAACTAAATTTCGGGACGAAATTTCTTTTGAGGTGTGGATAATGTAACATCCCGTGTTTTTCCGTTAAATTTAATTTTAACACCGTCTTTTTTTTTTAAAACATAATCTTTCGTATTTAAATTAATAGTTTCCGTGAGTAACGTTCATTATATTCCCGCTATTTAATTTTGACATCACCCGTTTACTCGAGCGTTTTAAAAATATTCGTTTGGTTAATTTCCGCACCCGACTACAAACATGAGGGACTTAAGTTGACAAGTAGGCAAAGTGGTGACTAGGTCAACTAGTCAACCACTTCACCTCCTCCATTCATTTCCATCCATCTCCCTCATCTCTTTTTCTCTCTAGCAAGAACACCACACAAACACCCAATTCAATCATTCATCATCTAAATTCGATCTAGGAGGCTTACAACAAAACAAATTACATATTTGGAATCCTCTCTTCATCCTCTACAATTTGATACCAACTTCATCAAGTTTGGGTAACTTTCTAAAAACTCTAGATTTCTATAAATTCGTGTTTTTGACTTGAAATTGTGTTAGTTAGTGTCTATGGCTCGTGTATAACATGAATATATGATTTGTTTGCTTGATTTGTTGATTTTGGTGTGACTAGCTTGAAAATGAAATCGTATGCTTAATCTTTGATTTTGGATGATTAAAGGTTGTTAGATTGTTAAAGTTCATGTTTTAAAAGTGTTACTAGCATCATTAGCTTCATGTTGATGTATAGATTGATCAAAGAAACTTCATAAACGCGATTATTGATTTTGTGAACTTTTGGTTAGAGTTTGATAGCCTTAAAGCGAACTTTTGATGCGTTGAATGCTTGTTAATGTTATTGATAAGTGCTTGGTTGTATTACATGCTTCATTACCTTCAAAACGGCATATCATATGTGTGAATTGGATTCCCGAAACTTAAAATGCAATTGATGAACTTGAAACTTTGAAAATGGACTTTTAAATGATCACTTGACGAGAAATCGGTTAGGGAAAATGTTGTTTTTGTTTGATGAAACATGTTTAGTTGTGTTCCTTGTCAAAAGAGCTTTCCAACGGTATAAGATACGCTTTCTAATTGTTTACGGTTTGAGTTTTGCGTTTGTTTGAAATTTTACCAAGCCTTGAACAAGTGAAACAGGCCTGGGACCAGGCCACGGCCATTGTCGCGGCGCGACAGGCCTGGCCGCGGCGCGACATAAGCCGCGTCCAGATTCTGTTTCCCTTGACCTTTTTACTAAAAATGTTTGACATGTTCTAGACCTTCAATTTACATGCAACTTGTTTTAACATGCTTATATATGAATAACTAGCATAGAAAAATAGTTCGGGACCCGACCCGAACGTGTTGACTTTTTCGTTGACTTTGACCAAGTTTGACTTTTAGTCAAACTTAACCAAACTTTTATACAATCATTCTAACATGCTTTTATACTTGTTTCTTGTATGAAACTTGACAACGTGATTCACATGCTATACTTAATCGAGTCGTAACGAGCCATAGGACTAATTGACATTTCACCCGACCTTGTGTCGTAACCGGTTAATTGACACAACTTACTTGTTTAGGTCAAGGCTAAGCAACTTTCATGCATACGTTACTTTGTGAAGTACTTTTATACTCGTGCACTCGAGGTGAGATCATAGTCCCACCTTTTCAACAACTTTTTATACTTTTAAATTGTGGGCTGAGAAACATATACTTTGTTACATTTTGTACTACTTACTTTTATACTTTGAACACAAGTACAAGGAAAACAAACATTCTACAGCGAGTTTAGAACAAAAATCCTCAATTCGATTATCATTAGTTACACTTGCCGGGTGTAAGCGAGAACTTATGTTATATGGCCATATGGGTTGACAACCCTCATCTTTGACGGTTCGCTACCGTCTACGGATGAAATATATTTTCGAGAATCAGTGTTTGTTCTAGCACTAAGTGATGGGGTATACAATGGAAGGAATGTTAAGCTTTGATAATTGGGTGCTCGCGAACCAACTTTTGGAATGCAACTTTTGGATGATCAATTTATGGAAATACTAAATCTTGTGGTTCAAAATATAACATTTACTAATACACCTATGATTTCACCAACGTTTTTCGTTGACAGTTTTCTATATGTTTCTCAGGTTCATACATGGCTATTTGATACATGCTTCCGCGTACATTCATACTTGCTTGGGGTCAAGCATACATACATACATACGCTAGTGATAGCACCTTTGGATTCAAACTTTTGTTTACATACTTACGCTATTTATAGCAACTGTGGTTTCAAACTAATTATGTCGCAAGTTATTTCATTCATACTTTATAACTTTGTAAACTTAAACTTTGTACCTTTCAAATGAACGCGACATAATTTTGGTCAAACGAGTCTCATATAGGGACTATGACCACGCAACGGGACCTAAGTTAACGACGCCGTCAATAACGGTTTTGGTCGGGTCGTTACAGATTCACGAACCTATAATAATATATACATATATATCAAAGTATTTTCAAAATATATTTACAACACTTTTAATATATTTTGATGTTTTAAGTTTATTAAGTCAGCTGTCCTCGTTAGTAACCTACAACTAGTTGTCCACAGTTAGATGTACAGAAATAAATCGATAAATATTATCTTGAATCAATCCACGACCCAGTGTATACGTATCTCAGTATTGATCACAACTCAAACTATATATATTTTGGAATCAACCTCAACCCTGTATAGCTAACTCCAACATTCACATATAGAGTGTCTATGGTTGTTCCGAAATATATATAGATGTGTCGACATGATAGGTCGAAACATTGTATACGTGTCTATGGTATCTCAAGATTACATAATATACAATACAAGTTGATTAAGTTATGGTTGGAATAGATTTGTTACCAATTTTCACGTAGCTAAAATGAGAAAAATTATCCAATCTTGTTTTACCCATAACTTCTTCATTTTAAATCCGTTTTGAGTGAATCAAGTTGCTATGGTTTCATATTGAACTCTATTTTATGAATCTAAACAGAAAAATTATAGGTTTATAGTCAAAAAATAAGTTAAAAGTCGTTTTTGTAAAGGTAGTCATTTCAGTCGAAAGAACGACGTCTAGATGACCATTTTAGAAAACATACTTCCACTTTGAGTTTAACCATAATTTTTGGATATAGTTTCATGTTCATAATAAAAATCATTTTCTCAGAATAACAACTTTTAAATCAAAGTTTATCATAGTTTTTAATTAACTAACCCAAAACAGCCCGCGGTGTTACTACGACGGCGTAAATCCGGTTTTACGGTGTTTTTCGTGTTTCCAGGTTTTAAATCATTAAGTTAGCATATCATATAGATATAGAACATGTGTTTAGTTGATTTTAAAAGTCAAGTTAGAAGGATTAACTTTTGTTTGCAAACAAGTTTAAAATTAACTAAACTATGTTCTAGTGATTACAAGTTTAAACCTTCGAATAAGATAGCTTTATATGTATGAATCGAATGATGTTATGAACATCATTACTACCTTAAGTTCCTTGGATAAACCTACTAGAAAAGAGAAAAATGGATCTAGCTTCAACGGATCCTTGGATGGCTCGAAGTTCTTGAAGCAGAATCATGACACGAAGACAAGTTCAAGTAAGATCATCACTTGAAATAAGATTGTTATTGTTATAGAAATTGAACCAAAGTTTGAATATGATTATTACCTTGTATTAGAATGATAACCTACTGTAAGAAACAAAGATTTCTTAAGGTTGGATGATCACCTTACAAGATTGGAAGTGAGCTAGCAAACTTGAAAGTATTCTTGATTTTATGTAACTAGAACTTGTAGAATTTATGAAGAACACTTAGAACTTGAAGATAGAACTTGAGAGAGATCAATTAGATGAATAAAATTGAAGAATTAAAGTGTTTGTAGGTGTTTTTGGTCGTTGGTGTATGGATTAGATATAAAGGATATGTAATTTTGTTTTCATGTAAATAAGTCATGAATGATTACTCATATTTTTGTAATTTTATGAGATATTTCATGCTAGTTGCCAAATGATGGTTCCCACATGTGTTAGGTGACTCACATGGGCTGCTAAGAGCTGATAATTGGAGTGTATATACCAATAGTACATACATCTAAAAGCTGTGTATTGTACGAGTACGAATACGGGTGCATACGAGTAGAATTGTTGATGAAACTGAACGAGGATGTAATTGTAAGTATTTTTGTTAAGTAGAAGTATTTTGATAAGTGTATTGAAGTCTTTCAAAAGTGTATAAATACATATTAAAACACTACATGTGTATACATTTTAACTGAGTCGTTAAGTCATCGTTAGTCGTTACATGTAAGTGTTGTTTTGAAACCTTTAGGTTAACGATCTTGTTAAATGTTGTTAACCCAATGTTTATAATATCAAATGAGATTTTAAATTATTATATTATCATGATATTATCATGTATGAATATCTCTTAATATGATATATATACATTAAATGTCTTTACAACGATAATCGTTACATATATGTCTCGTTTAAAAATTATTAAGTTAGTAGTCTTGTTTTTACATATGTAGTTCATTGTTAATATACTTAATGATATGTTTAGTTATCATAGTATCATGTTAACTATATATATATATATCCATATATATGTCATCATATAGTTTTTACAAGTTTTAACGTTCGTGAATCACCGGTCAACTTGGGTGATCAATTGTCTATATGAAACATATTTCAATTAATCAAGTCTTAACAAGTTTGATTGCTTAAAATGTTGGAAACATTTTATCATGTAAATATCAATCTCAATTAATATATATAAACATGAAAAAGTTCGGCTCACTACACTGTTGCTGTTGTTGTTGTTGTTGTTGTTGTTGTTGGGCCGTTTGTTGTAGTTGCGATTGATGTTGCGATTGTTGGGATAATTGTTACGATTATTGTTGTAATTGCTGTTGTTGTTGTATTGGTGATTCTTATCACCGTTATCCTCCCACTTTCTTTTGACTTGCTTCACATTGGCCTCTTCAGCAGTCTGTTCTTTAATTCTTTCTTCAATCTGGTTCACTAGTTTGTGAGCCATTCTACATGCCTGTTGTATAGAGGCGGGCTCGTGTGAACTTATATCTTCTTGAATTCTTTCCGGTAATCCTTTCACAAATGCGTCGATCTTCTCTTCCTCATCTTCGAATGCTCCCGGACACAATAGGCACAATTCTGTGAATCGTCTTTCGTACGTGGTAATATCAAATCCTTGGGTTCGTAACCCTCTAAGTTCTGTCTTGAGCTTATTGACCTCGGTTCTGGGACGGTACTTCTCGTTCATCAAGTGCTTGAATGCTGACCACGGTAGTGCGTACGCATCATCTTGTCCTACTTGCTCTAGATAGGTATTCCACCATGTTAACGCAGAACCTGTGAAGGTATGCGTAGCGTACTTCACTTTGTCCTCTTCAGTACACTTACTTATGGCAAACATCGATTCGACCTTCTCGGTCCACCGTTTCAATCCGATCGGTCCTTTGGTTCCATCAAATTCCAAAGGTTTGCAGGCAGTGAATTCTTTGTAGGTGCATCCTACACGATTTCCTGTACTGCTAGATCCAAGGTTATTGTTGGTATGTAGCGCAGCCAGTACTGCGGCTATGTTTGAAGCTAGAAAAGTACGGAATTCCTCTTCATTCATATTCACGGTGTGTCGAGTAGTCGGTGCCATTTCCTTCAAAATAGTCAAATGGAACAAGTTAATCATACAGAATATTAAGAGTAGTTAATAGTATTTCGTAGCATAATATGAACTCATTTATAAAAGCTTTTTCTTCATATTAGCATTTTATAAGTTTAAATTCGGGTAGTACCTACCCGTTAAGTTCATACTTAGTAGCTAATATACAATTCAACTACTACAATTCTATATGAAAAACTGATTATAATAATATTTCGCGTTCAAACTTTTATACAATATTTTACAAACTTACAATACCGCTTATTTTACATAAAGCATGAAATATAGCACACAATAACTTTGATACAAGATAGTTGTGAAGATAATTCTAGCTAGTACACAAGTCGTTCAGCAAAGACAATAAAGACACGTAATTCATACGTCCAGAAACAAGTCATGCATTCTGGTTTTACTAGGATTACTTCCCATCCTTGGTCTTGTGGAACATAACCGTTATGGCCGTTGATAAGACAGCGTGTTGTAACATCGTCAAAAGGACGAGGGTTACGTAATGTCCAACAGTCCCGTAACAATCTAAAAACCTCATTTCTTACCCCAATTACCGACTCCGTCACTTGTGGAAACGTTTTGTTTAATAGTTGTAGCCCGATGTTCTTGTTCTCACTTTGGTGAGAAGCGAACATTACTAATCCGTAAGCATAACATGCTTCTTTATGTTGCATGTTAGCCGCTTTTTCTAAATCACGAAGTCCAATATTCGGATATATTGAGTCAAAATAATTTCTTAACCCGTTGCGTAAAATAGCATTTGGGTTCCCCGCAATATATGCGTCAAAGTAAACACATCGTAACTTATGGGTTTCCCAATGTGATATCCCCCATCTTTCAAACAAAAGTCTCTTATAAACCAAGACATTCTTGGAACATTCTTCGAATGTCTTACAAACTGATCTCGCCTTAAATAGTTGTGCCGAGGAATTCTGACCGACTCTAGACAAGATTTCATCAATCATGTCTCCAGGTAGGTCTCTTAAAATATTGGGTTGTCTATCCATTTTGTGTTTTTAAACTGTAAAATAGACAAGAGTTAGATTCATAAAAAAATACTAATTAATACAAGCAATTTTTACATATATCATAAAGCATAAGCACACTATATTACATATATTACACCACACGAATACAACTATCTTATTCCAACTCGCTCGTTTCTTCTTCTTCAGTTTTGGTTCGTTTTGCCAAGTTTCTAGGGATATATGATGTTCCCCTAATACTAACTGTTGTTGTCCACATTGGTTTAGAAAAACCTGGTGGTTTAGAGGTTCCCGGGTCATTGTTACAACTTAAGGACTTCGGGGGTTGACGATACATATAAAGTTCATCGGGGTTGGAATTAGATTTCTCTATTTTTATGCCCTTTCCCTTATTATTTTCTTTTGCCTTTTTAAATTCAGTTGGGGTAATTTCTATAACATCATCGGAATTCTCGTCGGAATCCAATTCATCGGAGAATTGGTAATCCTCCCAATATTTTGCTTCCTTGGCGGAAACACCATTGACCATAATTAACCTTGGTCGGTTGGTTGAGGATTTTCTTTTACTTAACCGTTTTATTATTTCCCCCACCGGTTCTATTTCTTCATCCGGTTCCGATTCTTCTTCCGGTTCTGACTCTTCTTCCGGTTCCTCTTCGGGAACTTGTGAATCAGTCCACGAATCATTCCAATTTACATTTGACACTTCATTATTATTAGGTAAGTCAATGGGACTTGTTCTAGAGGTAGACATCTATCACATAATGTCAAACACGTTAAGAGATTAATATATCACATAATATTCATATGTTAAAAATATATAGTTTCCAACAAAAATGTTAAGCAATCATTTTTAAAGAAAACACGGTCGAAGTCCAGAATCACTAATGCATCCTAACAAACTCGATAAGACACACTAATGCAAATTTTCTGGTTCTCTAAGACCAACGCTCGGATACCAACTGAAATGTCCCGTTCTTATTGATTAAAAACATTCCATATTAATTGATTTCGTTGCTAGGTTTTGACCTCTATATGAGACGTTTTTGAAAGACTGCATTCATTTTAAAACAAACCATAACCTTTATTTCATCAATAAAGGTTTAAAAAGCTTTACGTAGATTATCAAATGATGATAATCTAAAATATCCTGTTTACACACGACCATTACATAATGGTTTACAATACAAATATGTTACAACAAAATAAGTTTCTTGAATGCAGTTTTTACACAATATCATACAAGCATGGACTCCAAATCTCGTCCTTATTTAAGTATGCGACAGCGGAAGCTCTTAATATTCACCTGAGAATAAACATGCTTTAAACGTCAACAAAAATGTTGGTGAATTATAGGTTTAACCTATATATATCAAATCGTAACAATAGACCACAAGATTTCATATTTCAATACACATCCCATACATAGAGATAAAAATCATTCATATGGTGAACACCTGGTAACCGACATTAACAAGATGCATAAGAATATCCCCATCATTCCGGGACACCCTTCGGATATGATATAAATTTCGAAGTACTAAAGCATCCGGTACTTTGGATGGGGCTTGTTGGGCCCGATAGATCTATCTTTAGGATTCGCGTCAATTAGGGTGTCTGTTCCCTAATTCTTAGATTACCAGACTTAATATAAAGGGGCATATTCGATTTCGATAATTCAACCATAGAATGTAGTTTCACGTACTTGTGTCTATTTTGTAAATCATTTATAAAACCTGCATGTATTCTCATCCCAAAAATATTAGATTTTAAAAGTGGGACTATAACTCACTTTCACAGATTTTTAATTCGTCGGGAAGTAAGACTTGGCAACTGGTTGATTCACGAACCTATAACAATATATACATATATATCAAAGTATGTTCAAAATATATTTACAACACTTTTAATATATTTTGATGTTTTAAGTTTATTAAGTCAGCTGTCCTCGTTAGTAACCTACAACTAGTTGTCCACAATTAGATGTACAGAAATAAATCGATAAATATTATCTTGAATCAATCCACGACCCAGTGTATATGTATCTCAGTATTGATCACAACTCAAACTATATATATTTTGGAATCAACCTCAACCCTGTATAGCTAACTCCAACATTCACATATAGAGTGTCTATGGTTGTTCCGAAATATATATAGATGTGTCGACATGATAGGTCGAAACATTGTATACGTGTCTATGGTATCTCAAAATTAAATAATATACAATACAAGTTGATTAAGTTATGGTTGGAATAGATTTGTTACCAATTTTCACGTAGCTAAAATGAGAAAAATTATCCAATCTTGTTTTACCCATAACTTCTTCATTTTAAATCCGTTTTGAGTGAATCCAATTGCTATGGTTTCATATTGAACTCTATTTTATGAATCTAAACAGAAAAAGTATAGGTTTATAGTCGGAAAAATAAGTTACAAGTCGTTTTTGTAAAGGTAGTCATTTCAGTCAAAAGAACGACGTCTAGATGACCATTTTAGAAAACATACTTCCACTTTGAGTTTAACCATAATTTTTGGATATAGTTTCATGTTCATAATAAAAATCATCTTCTCAGAATAACAACTTTTAAATCAAAGTTTATCATAGTTTTTAATTAACTAACCCAAAACAGCCCGCGGTGTTACTACGACGGCGTAAATCCGGTTTTACGGTGTTTTTCGTGTTTTCAGGTTTTAAATCATTAAGTTAGCATATCATATAGATATAGAACATGTGTTTAGTTGATTTTAAAAGTCAAGTTAGAAGAATTAACTTTTGTTTGCGAACAAGTTTAGAATTAACTAAACGATGTTCTAGTGATTACAAGTTTAAACCTTCGAATAAGATAGCTTTATATGTATGAATCGAATGATGTTATGAACATCATTACTACCTTAAGTTCCTTGGATAAACCTACTGGAAAAGAGAAAAATGGATCTAGCTTCAACGGATCCTTGGATGGCTCGAAGTTCTTGAAGCAGAATCATGACACGAAAACAAGTTCAAGTAAGATCATCACTTGAAATAAGATTGTTATAGTTATAGAAAATGAACCAAAGTTTGAATATGATTATTACCTTGTATTAGAATGATAACCTACTATAAGAAATAAAGATTTCTTGAGGTTGGATAATCACCTTACAAGATTGGAAGTGAGCTAGCAAACGTGAAAGTATTCTTGATTTTATGTAACTAGAACTTGTAAAATATATGAAGAACACTTAGAACTTGAAGATAGAACTTGAGAGAGATCAATTAGATGAAGAAAATTGAAGAATGAAAGTGTTTGTAGGTGTTTTTGGTCGTTGGTGTATGGATTAGATATAAAGGATATGTAATTTTGTTTTCATGTAAATAAGTCATGAATGATTACTCATATTTTTGTAATTTTATGAGATATTTCATGTTAGTTGCCAAATGATGGTTCCCACATGTGTTAGGTGACTCACATGGGCTGCTAAGAGCTGATCATTGGAGTGTATATACCAATAGTACATACATCTAAAAGCTGTGTATTGTACGAGTACGAATACGGGTGCATACGAGTAGAATTGTTGATGAAACTGAACGAGGATGTAATTGTAAGCATTTTTGTTAAGTAGAAGTATTTTGATAAGTGTCTTGAAGTCGTTCAAAAGTGTATGAATACATATTAAAACACTACATGTATATACATTTTAACTGAGTCGTTAAGTCATCGTTAGTCGTTACATGTAAAAGTTGTTTTGAAACCTTTAGGTTAACGATCTTGTTGAATGTTGTTAACCCATTATTTATTATAACAAATGAGATGTTAAATTATTATATTATCATGATATTATGATATATAATATATCTTAGTATGATGTATATACAGTTAAATGTCGTTACAACGATAATCGTTACATATATGTCTCGTTTCGAAATCATTAAGTTAGTAGTCTTATTTTTACATATGTATTTCATTGTTAATACACTTAATAATATATTTACTTATCATTTAACATAATTAACCAAGTGTATCAATATCTTAATATGATTCATATGTACCTAGTAAGACGTTGTTATAACGATAATCGTTATATATCGTTTTCGAGTTTCTTAAATTAATAGTCTCATTTTTATGTATATAACTCATTGTTAAAATACCTAATGAGATACATACTTATAATAAAAACATGTTAACTATATATATAACCATATATATGTCATTGTATAGTTTTTACAAGTTTTAACGTTCGTGAATCACCGGTCAACTTGGGTGGTCAATTGTCTATATGAAACATATTTCAATTAATCAAGTCTTAACAAGTTTGATTGCTTAACATGTTGGAAAAATTTAATCATGTAAATATCAATCTCAATTAATATATATAAACATGGAAAAGTTCGGGTCACTACAGTTTTCTTATGCGTGCTACAATTGTGGGCAACCGGGTCATATGGCTCGTGAATGTCCTAAACCATCTTTCAGAAACAAGGTCACTTGTTTTGATTGCGGTAAAGAAGGGCATAAGAAGTTGGAGTGTCCCGATTTGCGTAATGATAATGTGAAGCGGTTAGAGAAGGCGGTGGGTACAGCTAGGGGTCGAAACTATTTGATGACCAATGATGAAGCCAAACAATCGAACGAAGTTGTTTCAGGTACTTTCATGGTCAATTCTAATCCGGCAAGGATTCTTTTTTATAGCGGTGCAAATTTTTCGTTTGTGTCTCCTAAATTTGTGCCTAAACTTAATAGACCGTTAGCTAAGTTAAGTCGTCCGGTAGAAGTCGAAATAACGGACGGCAAGACGGTGCTAGTAGTTGATGTGTGTAAAAATTGTGATGTTGTGTTTGGTGCCGAAAACTTTAAGATAAATCTCATTCCGATGACCTTGGGCGATTTTGATATTGTTGTGGGTATGGATTGGCTTGATCATAATAGAGCCGATATTGCATGCCATGAAAAATTTATTCGTGTGAAGACCCCAAGTGGGGGAGAGTTAATTATTCACGGTGATAAGCGTAGAAGACTTGTGCCGATATGCACTTTTGCACGGGCACGTCGTGTAGTGACCCGAACTTTTCCATGTTTATATATATTAATTGAGATTGATATTTACATGATTAAATGTTTCCAACATGTTAAGCAATCAAATTTGTTAAGACTTGATTAATTGAAATATGTTTCATATAGACAATTGACCACCCAAGTTGACCGGTGATTCGCGAACGTTAAAACTTGTAAAAACTATATGATGACATATATATGGATATATATATAGTTAACATGATACTATGATAAGTAAACATATCATTAAGTATATTAACAATGAACTACATATGTAAAAACAAGACTACTAACTTAATGATTTTTAAACGAGACATATATGTAACGATTATCGTTGTAAAGACATTTAATGTATATATATCATATTAAGAGATATTCATACATGATAATATAATAATTTAAAATCTCATTTGATATTTTAAACATTGGGTTAACAACATTTAACAAGATCGTTAACCTAAAGGTTTCAAAACAACACTTACATGTAACGACTAACGATGACTTAACGACTCAGTTAAAATGTATATACATGTAGTGTTTTAATATGTATTTATACACTTTTTAAAGACTTCAATACACTTATCAAAATCCTTCTACTTAACAAAAATTCTTACAATTACATCCTCGTTCAGTTTCATCAACAATTCTACTCGTATGCACCCGTATTGGTACTCGTACAATACACAGCTTTTAGATGTATGTACTATTGGTATATACACTCTAATGATCAGCTCTTAGCAGCCCATGTGAGTCACCTAACACATGTGGGAACCATCATTTGGCAACTATCATGAAATATCTCATAAAATTACAAAAATATGAGTAATCATTCATGACTTATTTACATGAAAACAAAATTACATATCCTTTATATCTAATCCATACACCAACGACCAAAAACACCTAAAAATACTTTCATTCTTCAATTTTCTTCATCTAATTGATCTCTCTCAAGTTCTATCTTCAAGTTCTAAGTGTTCTTCATATATTCTACAAGTTCTAGTTACATAAAATCAAGAATACTTTCAAGTTTGCTAGCTCACTTCCAATCTTGTAAGGTGATCATCCAACCTCAAGAAATCTTTGTTTCTTACAGTAGGTTATTATTCTAATACAAGGTAATAATCATATTCAAACTTTGGTTCAATTTCTATAACTATAACAATCTTATTTCAAGTGATGATCTTACTTGAACTTATTTTCGTGTCATGATTCTGCTTCAAGAACTTCGAGCCATCCAAGGATCTGTTGAAGCTAGATCCATTTTTCTTTTTTCCAGTAGGTTTATCCAAGGAACTTAAGGTAGTAATGATGTTCATAACATCATTCGATTCATACATATAAAGCTATCTTATTCGAAGTTTTAAACTTGTAATCACTAGAACATAGTTTAGTTAATTCTAAACTTGTTCGCAAACAAAAGTTAATCCTTCTAACTTGACTTTTAAAATCAACTAAACACATGTTCTATATCTATATGATATGCTAACTTAATGATTTAAAACCTGGAAACACGAAAAACACCGTAAAACCGGATTTACGCCGTCGTAGTAACACCGCGGGCTGTTTTGGGTTAGTTAATTAAAAACTATGATAAACTTTGATTTAAAAGTTGTTATTCTGAGAAAATGATTTTTATTATGAACATGAAACTATATCCAAAAATTATGGTTAAACTCAAAGTGGAAGTATGTTTTCTAAAATGGTCATCTAGACGTCGTTCTTTCGACTGAAATGACCACCTTTACAAAAATGACTTGTAACTTATTTTTCCGATTATAAACCTATACTTTTTCTGTTTAGATTCATAAAATAAAGTTCAATATGAAACCATAGCAATGTGATTCACTCAAAACGGATTTAAAATGAAGAAGTTATGGGTAAAACAAGATTGGATAATTTTTTCTCATTTTAGCTACGTGAAAATTGGTAACAAATCTATTCCAACCATAACTTAATCAACTTGTATTGTATATTATGTAATCTTGAGATACCATAGACACATATACAATGTTTCGACCTATCATGTCGACACATCTATATATATTTCGGAACAACCATAGACACTCTATATGTGAATGTTGGAGTTAGCTATACAGGGTTGAGGTTGATTCCAAAATATATATAGTTTGAGTTGTGATCAATACTGAGATACGTATACACTGGGTCGTGGATTGATTCAAGATAATATTTATCAATTTATTTCTGTACATCTAACTGTGGACAACTAGTTGTAGGTTACTAACTAGGACAGCTGACTTAATAAACTTAAAACATCAAAATATATTAAAAGTATTGTAAATATATTTTGAACATACTTTGATATATATGTATATATTGTTATAGGTTCGTGAATCAACCAGTGGCCAAGTCTTACTTCCCGACGAAGTAAAAATCTGTGAAAGTGAGTTATAGTCCCACTTTTAAAATCTAATATTTTTGGGATGAGAATACATGCAGGTTTTATAAATGATTTACAAAATAGACACAAGTACGTGAAACTACATTCTATGGTTGAATTATCGAAATCGAATATGCCCCTTTTTATTAAGTCTGGTAATCTAAGAATTAGGGAACAGACACCCTAATTGACGCGAATCCTAAAGATAGATCTATTGGGCCTAACAAACCCCATCCAAAGTACCGGATGCTTTAGTACTTCGAAATTTATATCATATCCGAAGGGTGTCCCAGAATGATGGGGATATTCTTATATATGCATCTTGTTAATGTCGGTTACCAGGTGTTCACCATATGAATGACTTTTATCTCTATGTATGGGATGTGTATTGAAATATGAAATCTTGTGGTCTATTATTTTGATTTGATATATATATATATATATATAGGTTAAACCTATAACTCACCAACATTTTTGTTGACGTTTTAAGCATGTTTATTCTCAGGTGATTATTAAGAGCTTCCGCTGTCGCATACTTAAATAAGGACGAGATTTGGAGTCCATGCTTGTATGATATTGTGTAAAAACTGCATTCAAAAAACTTATTTTGTTGTAACATATTTGTATTGTAAACCATTATGTAATGGTCGTGTGTAAACAGGATATTTTAGATTATCAATATTTGATAATCTACGTAAAGCTTTTTAAACCTTTATTGATGAAATAAAGGTTATGGTTTGTTTTAAAATGAATGCAGTCTTTGAAAAACGTCTCATATAGAGGTCAAACCCTCGCAACGAAATCAATTAATATGGAACGTTTTTAATCAATAAGAACGGGACATTTCAGTTGGTATCCGAGCGTTGGTCTTAGAGAACCAGAATTTTGCATTAGTGTGTCTTATTGAGTTTGTTAGGATGCATTAGTGAGTCTGGACTTCGACCATGTTTACTTGAAAAATGATTGATTAACAAATTTTGTTGGAAACTATATATTTTTAACATGTGAATATTATGTGATATATTAATCTCTTAACGCGTTTGATATTATGTGATAGATGTCTACCTCTAGAACAAGTCCCATTGACTCACCTAATAATAATGAAGAGTCAAATGTAAATTGGAATGATTCGTGGACTGATTCACAAGTTCCCGAAGAGGAACCGGAAGAAGAGTCGGAACCGGAAGAAGAATCGGAACCGGAAGAAGAATCGGAACCGGATGAAGAAATAGAACAGGTGGGAGAAATAATAAAACGGTCAAGTAAAATAAAATCCTCAACCAACCGACCAAGGTTAATTATGGTCAATGGTGTTTCCGCCAAGGAAGCAAAATATTGGGAGGATTACCAATTCTCCGATGAATCGGATTCCGACGAGAATTCCGATGATGTTATAGAAATTACCCCAACTGAATTTAAAAAGGCAAAAGAAAATAATAAGGGAAAGGGCATAAAAATAGAGAAATCTAATTCCAACCCCGATGAACTTTATATGTATCGTCAACCCCCGAAGTCCTTAAGTTGTAACAATGACCCGGGAACCTCTAAACCACCAGGTTTTTCTAAACCAATGTGGAAAACGACGAATCGTATTAGGGGAACATCATATATCCCTAGAAACTTGGCAAAATGAACCAAAACCGAAGAAGAAGAAACAAGCGAGTCGGAATAAGATAGTTGTATTCGTGTGGTGTAATATATGTAATATAGTATGCTTATGCTTTATGATATATGTAAAAATTGCTTGTATTAATAAGTATTTTTTTTATGAATCTAACTCTTGTCTATTTTACAGTATAAAAACACAAAATGGATAGACAACCCAATATTTTAAGAGACCTACCCAGAGACATGATTGATGAAATCTTGTCTAGAGTCGGTCAGAATTCTTCGGCACAACTATTTAAGGCGAGATCAGTTTGTAA
Source organism: Rutidosis leptorrhynchoides (assembly GCF_046630445.1). Taxonomy (NCBI): domain Eukaryota; kingdom Viridiplantae; phylum Streptophyta; class Magnoliopsida; order Asterales; family Asteraceae; genus Rutidosis; species Rutidosis leptorrhynchoides. The sequence goes on along the minus strand of NC_092335.1, from coordinate 570,914,336 downwards.
GACATTCGAAGAACGTTCCAAGAATGCCTTGGTTTATAAAAGGCTTTCGTTAGAAAGATGGGGGATATCACATTGGGAAATCCATAAGTTACGATGTGTTTACTTTGACGCATATATTGCGGGGAACCCAAATGCTATTTTACGCAATGGGTTAAGAAATTATTTTGACTCAATATATCCGAATATTGGAATTCGTGATTTAGAAAAAGCGGCTAACATGCAACATAAAAAAGCATGTTATGCTTACGGATTAGTAATGTTCGCTTCTCACCAAAGTGAGAACAAGAACATTGGGCTACAACTATTAAACAAAACGTTCCCACAAGTGACGGAGTCGGTAATTGGGGTAAGAAATGAGGTTTTTAGATTGTTACGCGACTGTTGGACATTACGTAACCCTCGTCCCTTTGACGACGTTACAACACGCTGTCTTATCAACGGCCATAACGGTTATGTTCCACAAGACCAAGGATGGGAAGTAATCCCAGTAAAACCAGAATGCATGACTTGTTTCTGGACGTATGAATTACGTGTCTTTATTGTCTTTGCTGAACGACTTGTGTACTAGCTAGAATTATCTTCACAACCATCTTGTATCAAATTTATTGTGTGCTATATTTCATGCTATATGTAAAATAAACGGTATTGTAAGTTTGTAAAATATTGTGTAAAAGTTTGAACGCGGAATATTATTATAATCAGTTTTTCATATAGAATTGTAGTAGTTGAATTGTATATTAGCTACTAAGTATGAACTTAACGGGTAGGTACTACCCGAATTTAAACTTATAAAATGCTAATATGAAGAAAAAGCTTTTATAAATGAGTTCATATTATGCTACGAAATACTATTAACTACTCTTAATATTCTGTATGATTAACTTGTTCCATTTGACTATTTTGAAGGAAATGGCACCGACTACTCGACACACCGTGAATATGAATGAAGAGGAATTCCGTACTTTTCTAGCTTCAAACATAGCCGCAGTACAGGCTGCGCTACATACCAACAATAACCTTGGATCTAGCAGTACAGGAAATCGTGTAGGATGCACCTACAAAGAATTCACTGCCTGCAAACCATTGGAATTTGATGGAACCGAAGGACCGATCGGATTGAAACGGTGGACCGAGAAGGTCGAATCGGTGTTTGCCATAAGTAAGTGTACTGAAGAGGACAAAGTGAAGTACGCTACGCATACCTTCACAGGTTCTGCGTTAACATGGCGGAATACCTATCTAGAGCAAGTGGGACAAGACAATGCGTATGCACTACCGTGGTCAGCATTCAAGCACTTGATGAACGAGAAGTACCGTCCCAGAACCGAGGTCAATAAGCTCAAGACAGAACTTAGAGGGTTACGAACCCAAGGATTTGATATTACCACGTACGAAAGACGATTCACAGAATTGTGCCTATTGTGTCCGGGAGCATTCGAAGATGAGGAAGAGAAGATCGACGCGTTTGTGAAAGGATTACCAGAAAGAATCCAAGAAGATATAAGTTCACACGAGCCCGCCTCCATACAACAGGCATGTAGAATGGCTCATAAACTAGTGAACCAGATTGAAGAAAGAATTAAAGAACAGACTGCTGAAGAGGCCAATGTGAAGCAAGTCAAAAGAAAGTGGGAGGAAAACGGTGATAAGAATCACCAATACAACAACAACAGCAATTACAACAATAATCGCAACAATTATCCCAACAATCGCAACATCAATCGCAACTACAACAAACGGCCCAACAACAACAACAACAACAACAACAGCAACTACAACAATCATCCCAACAACAATAACAACTGCAACAATAACAACAATCAGAAGCAGCTATGCCAAAGGTGTGAAAAGTATCACTCGGGGTTCTGCACCAAATTCTGCAACAAGTGTAAAAGAAATGGTCATAGCGTGGCGAAGTGTGAGGTCTACGGACCAGGGGTTAATAGAACGAAAGGAACAAATGGTGTCGGAACGAGTAATGGCGGAGCAAGTAGTGTCGGAGCAAGTTATGCCAATGTAGTTTGTTATAAATGTGGAAAACCGGGCCATATTATTAGAAATTGCCTGAACCAGGAGAACACGAATGGACAAGGCCGCGGAAGAGTTTTCAATATTAATGCAGCAGAGGCACAGGAAGACCCGGAGCTTGTTACAGGTACGTTTCTTATTGACAATAAATCTGCTTACGTTTTATTTGATTCGGGTGCGGATAGAAGCTATATGAGTAGAGATTTTTGTGCTAAATTAAGTTGTCCATTGACGCCTTTGGATAGTAAATTTTTACTCGAATTAGCAAATTGTAAATTAATTTCAGCAGATAATATATGTCGGAATCGAGAAATTAAACTGGTTAGCGAAACATTTAAGATTGATTTGATACCAGTAGAGTTAGGGAGTTTTGATGTGATAATCGGTATGGACTGGTTGAAAGAAGTGAAAGCAGAGATCGTTTGTTACAAAAATGCAATTCGCATTATACGAGAAAAAGGAAAACCCTTAATGGTGTACGGAGAAAAGGGCAACACGAAGCTACATCTTATTAGTAATTTGAAGGCACAAAAACTAATAAGAAAAGGTTGCTATGCTGTTCTAGCACACGTCGAGAAAGTACAAACTGAAGAAAAGAGCATCAATGATGTTCCCATTGCAAAAGAATTTCCCGATGTATTTCCGAAAGAATTACCGGGATTACCCCCACATCGATCCGTTGAATTTCAAATACATCTTGTACCAGGAGCTGCACCAATAGCTCGTACTCCTTACAGACTCGCACCCAGCGAGATGAAAGAACTGCAAAGCCAATTACAAGAACTTTTAGAGCGTGGTTTCATTCGACCAAGCACATCACCGTGGGGAGCTCCTGTTTTGTTTGTCAAGAAGAAGGATGGTACATTTAGGCTGTGTATTGACTACAGAGAGTTGAACAAACTTACCATCAAAAACCGTTATCCACTGCCGAGAATTGACGACTTATTTGATCAACTACAAGGCTCGTCGGTTTATTCGAAGATCGATTTACGTTCTGGATATCATCAAATGCGAGTAAAGGAGGATGATATACCAAAGACTGCTTTCAGAACACGTTACGGTCATTACGAGTTTATGGTCATGCCGTTTGGTTTAACTAATGCACCAGCTGTGTTCATGGACCTTATGAACCGAGTGTGTGGACCATACCTTGACAAGTTTGTCATTGTTTTCATTGATGACATACTTATTTACTCAAAGAATGACCAAGAACACGGTGAACATTTGAGAAAGGTGTTAGAAGTATTGAGGAAGGAAGAATTGTACGCTAAGTTTTCAAAGTGTGCATTTTGGTTGGAAGAAGTTCAATTCCTCTGTCACATAGTGAACAAAGAAGGTATTAAGGTGGATCCGGCAAAGATAGAAACTATTGAAAAGTGGGAAACCCCGAAAACTCCGAAACACATACGCCAGTTTTTAGGACTAGCTGGTTACTACAGAAGGTTCATCCAAGACTTTTCCAGAATAGCAAAACCCTTGACTGCATTAACGCATAAAGGGAAGAAATTTGAATGGAATGATGAACAAGAGAAAGCGTTTCATTTATTGAAGAAAAAGCTAAATACGGCACCTATATTGTCATTGCCTGAAGGGAATGACGATTTTGTGATTTATTGTGACGCATCAAAGCAAGGTCTCGGTTGTGTATTAATGCAACGAACGAAGGTGATTGCTTATGCGTCTAGACAATTGAAGATTCACGAACAAAATTATACGACGCATGATTTAGAATTAGGAGCAGTTGTTTTTGCATTAAAGACTTGGAGGCACTACATATATGGGGTCAAAAGTATTATATATACCGACCACAAAAGTCTTCAACACATATTTAATCAAAAACAACTGAATATGAGGCAGCGTAGGTGGATTGAATTATTGAATGATTACGACTTTGAGATTCGTTACCACCCGGGAAAGGCAAATGTGGTAGCCGATGCCTTGAGCAGGAAGGACAGAGAACCCATTCGAGTAAAATCTATGAATATAATGATTCATAATAACCTTACTACTCAAATAAAGGAGGCGCAACAAGGAGTTTTAAAAGAGGGAAATTTAAAGGATGAAATACCCAAAGGATCGGAGAAGCATCTTAATATTCGGGAAGACGGAACCCGGTATAGGGCTGAAAGGATTTGGGTACCAAAATTTGGAGATATGAGAGAAATGGTACTTAGAGAAGCTCATAAAACCAGATACTCAATACATCCTGGAACGAGGAAGATGTACAAGGATCTCAAGAAACATTTTTGGTGGCCGGGTATGAAAGTCGATGTTGCTAAATACGTAGGAGAATGTTTGACGTGTTCTAAGGTCAAAGCTGAGCATCAGAAACCATCAGGTCTACTTCAACAACCCGAAATCCCGGAATGGAAATGGGAAAACATTACCATGGATTTCATCACTAAATTGCCAAGGACTGCAAGTGGTTTTGATACTATTTGGGTAATAGTTGATCGTCTCACCAAATCAGCACACTTCCTGCCAATAAGAGAAGATGACAAGATGGAGAAGTTAGCACGACTGTATTTGAAGGAAGTCGTCTCCAGACATGGAATACCAATCTCTATTATCTCTGATAGGGATGACAGATTTATTTCAAGATTCTGGCAGACATTACAGCAAGCATTAGGAACTCGTCTAGACATGAGTACTGCCTATCATCCACAAACTGATGGGCAGAGCGAAAGGACGATACAAACGCTTGAAGACATGCTACGAGCATGTGTTATTGATTTCGGAAATAGTTGGGATCGACATCTACCGTTAGCAGAATTTTCCTACAACAACAGCTACCATTCAAGCATTGAGATGGCGCCGTTTGAAGCACTTTATGGTAGAAAGTGCAGGTATCCGATTTGTTGGAGTGAAGTGGGGGATAGACAGATTACGGGTCCGGAGATTATACAAGAAACTACCGAGAAGATCATCCAAATTCAACAACGGTTGAAAACCGCCCAAAGTCGACAAAAGAGCTACGCTGACATTAAAAGAAAAGATATAGAATTTGAAATTGGAGAGATGGTCATGCTTAAAGTTGCACCTTGGAAAGGCGTTGTTCGATTTGGTAAACGAGGAAAATTAAATCCAAGGTATATTGGACCATTCAAGATTATTGATCGTGTCGGACCAGTAGCTTACCGACTTGAGTTACCTCAACAACTCGCGGCTGTACATAACACTTTCCACGTCTCGAATTTGAAGAAATTTTTTGCTAAAGAAGATCTCACTATTCCATTAGATGAAATCCAAATCAACGAAAAACTTCAATTCATCGAAGAACCCGTCGAAATAATGGATCGTGAGGTTAAAAGACTTAAGCAAAACAAGATACCAATTGTTAAGGTTCGATGGAATGCTCGTAGAGGACCCGAGTTCACCTGGGAGCATGAAGATCAGATGAAGAAGAAATACCCGCATCTATTTCCAGAAGATTCGTCAACACCTTCAACAGCTTAAAATTTCGGGACGAAATTTATTTAACGGGTAGGTACTGTAGTGACCCGAACTTTTCCATGTTTATATATATTAATTAAGATTGATAATTACATGATTAAATGTTTCCAACATGTTAAGCAATCAAATTTGTTAAGACTTGATTAATTGAAATATGTTTCATATAGACAATTGACCACCCAAGTTGACCGGTGATTCGCGAACGTTAAAACTTGTAAAAACTATATGATGACATATATATGGATATATATATATACTTAACATGATACTATGATAAGTAAACATATCATTAAGTATATTAACAATGAACTACATATGTAAAAACAAGACTACTAACTTAATGATTTTTAAACGAGACATATATGTAACGATTATCGTTGTAAAGACATTTAATGTATATATATCATATTAAGACATATTCATACATGATAATATCATGATAATATAATAATTTAAAATCTCATTTGATATTATAAACATTGGGTTAACAACATTTAACAAGATCGTTAACCTAAAGGTTTCAAAACAACACTTACATGTAACGACTAACGATGACTTAACGACTCAGTTAAAATGTATATACATGTAGTGTTTTAATATGTATTTATACACTTTTTAAAGACTTCAATACACTTATCAAAATCCTTCTACTTAACAAAAATTCTTACAATTACATCCTCGTTCAGTTTCATCAACAATTCTACTCGTATGCACCCGTATTCGTACTCGTACAATACACAGCTTTTAGATGTATGTACTATTGGTATATACACTCTAATGATCAGCTCTTAGCAGCCCATGTGAGTCACCTAACACATGTGGGAACCATCATTTGGCAACTATCATGAAATATCTCATAAAATTACAAAAATATGAGTAATCATTCATGACTTATTTACATGAAAACAAAATTACATATCCTTTATATCTAATCCATACACCAATGACCAAAAACACCTACAAATACTTTCATTCTTCAATTTTCTTCATCTAATTGATCTCTCTCAAGTTCTATCTTCAAGTTCTAAGTGTTCTTCATATATTCTACAAGTTCTAGTTACATAAAATCAAGAATACTTTTAAGTTTGCTAGCTCACTTCCAATCTTATAAGGTGATCATCCAACCTCAAGAAATCTTTGTTTCTTACAGTAGGTTATTATTCTAATACAAGGTAATAATCATATTCAAACTTTGGTTCAATTTCTATAACTATAACAATCTTATTTCAAGTGATGATCTTACTTGAACTTATTTTCGTGTCATGATTCTGCTTCAAGAACTTCGAGCCATCCAAGGATCCGTTGAAGCTAGATCCATTTTTCTCTTTTCCAGTAGGTTTATCCAAGGAACTTAAGGTAGTAATTATGTTCATAACATCATTCTATTCATACATATAAAGCTATCTTATTCGAAGTTTTAAACTTGTAATCACTAGAACATAGTTTAGTTAATTCTAAACTTGTTCGCAAACAAAAGTTAATCCTTCTAACTTGACTTTTAAAATCAACTAAACACATGTTCTATATCTATATGATATGCTAACTTAATGATTTAAAACCTGAAAACACGAAAAACTAAACACATGTTCTATATCTATATGATATGCTAACTTAATGATTTAAAACCTGGAAACACGAAAAACACCGTAAAACCGGATTTATGCCGTCGTAGTAACACCGCGGGCTGTTTTGGGTTAGTTAATTAAAAACTATGATAAACTTTGATTTAAAAGTTGTAATTCTGAGAAAATGATTTTTATTATGAACATGAAACTATATCCAAAAATTATGGTTAAACTCAAAGTGGAAGTATGTTTTCTAAAATGGTCATCTAGACGTCGTTCTTTCGACTGAAATGACCACCTTTACAAAAATGACTTGTAACTTATTTTTCCGACTATAAACCTATACTTTTTCTGTTTAGATTCATAAAATAAAGTTCAATATGAAACCATAGCAATGTGATTCACTCAAAACGGATTTAAAATGAAGAAGTTATGGGTAAAACAAGATTGGATAATTTTTTCTCATTTTAGCTACGTGAAAATTGGTAACAAATCTATTCCAACCATAACTTAATCAACTTGTATTGTATATTATGTAATCTTGAGATACCATAGACACGTATACAATGTTTCGACCTATCATGTCGACACATCTATATATATTTCGGAACAACCATAGACACTCTATATGTGAATGTTGGAGTTAGCTATACAGGGTTGAGGTTGATTCCAAAATATATATAGTTTGAGTTGTGATCAATACTGAGATACGTATACACTGGGTCATGGATTGATTCAAGATAATATTTATCAATTTATTTCTGTACATCTAACTGTGGACAACTAGTTGTAGGTTACTAACGAGGACAGCTGACTTAATAAACTTAAAACATCAAAATATATTAAAAGTATTGTAAATATATTTTGAACATACTTTGATATATATGTATATATTGTTATAGGTTCGTGAATCAACCAGTGGCCAAATCTTACTTCCCGACGAAGTAAAAATCTGTGAAAGTGAGTTATAGTCCCACTTTTAAAATCTAATATTTTTGGGATTAGAATACATGCAGGTTTTATAAATGATTTACAAAATAGACACAAGTACGTGAAACTACATTCTATGGTTGAATTATCGAAATCGAATATGCCCCTTTTTATTAAGTCTGGTAATCTAAGAATTAGGGAACAGACACCCTAATTGACGCGAATCCTAAAGATAGATCTATTGGGCCTAACCATCCCCATCCAAAGTACCGGATGCTTTAGTACTTCGAAATGTATATCATATCCGAAGGGTGTCCCGGAATGATGGGGATATTCTTATATATGCATCTTGTTAATGTCGGTTACCAGGTGTTCACCATATGAATGACTTTTATCTCTATGTATGGGATGTGTATTGAAATATGAAATCTTGTGGTCTATTATTATGATTTGATATATATATAGGTTAAACTTATAACTCACCAACATTTTTGTTGACGTTTTAAGCATGTTTATTCTCAGGTGATTATTAAGAGCTTCCGCTGTCGCATACTTAAATAAGGACGAGATTTGGAGTCCATGCTTGTATGATATTGTGTAAAAACTGCATTCAAGAAACTTATTTTGTTGTAACATATTTGTATTGTAAACCATTATGTAATGGTCGTGTGTAAACAGGATATTTTAGATTATCAATATTTGATAATCTACGTAAAGCTTTTTAAACCTTTATTGATGAAATAAAGGTTATGGTTTGTTTTAAAATGAATGCAGTCTTTGAAAAACGTCTCATATAGAGGTCAAAACATCGCAACGAAATCAATTAATATGGAACGTTTTTAATCAATAAGAACGGGACATTTCACGTCGTCTCCTCGATAGTGGTGGCATGGCCTTTCTTGCCCATGTTGTTGATACTCGTGATGAGTCACCACCCATTCGTGAAATTCCGGTGGTTAGTGAATTCGAAGACGTTTTTCCGGACGAGTTACCGGGTGTTCCGGCGAAAAGACAAGTTGAATTTCGAATTGAGTTGGTTCCGGGAGCTACTCCCATTGCTAAAACTCCTTATCGTTTAGTGTCGACGGAAATGCAAGAGTTATTAAATCAAATCCAAGAGTTGCTTGAGAAGGGTTTTATTCGACCGAGTGCTTCGCCATGGGGCGCTCCGATTTTATTTGTAAAGAAGAAGGATGGTAGTATGCGGATGTGCATCGATTATCGGGAGTTAAATAAAGTGACGATCAAGAATCGTTATCCATTACCTCGTATTGACGATTTGTTTGACCAACTCCAAGGTGCAACGTATTTCTCTAAAATGACCTATGATCCGGCTATCACCAAATGCGGGTACGTGAGG